>NC_083457.1:12699689-13307416 GCF_023558535.2 Drosophila nasuta | reverse complement strand
TGGCGAATGCGTGTCCAAGGGCTACTATAAGCTGCCTGGCAAGACTGGCGAGGACTTCTTTGAAGAGGACGGACGCCGTTGGTTCAAAACTGGCGACATTGGAGAAGTGCAAACCGATGGCGTACTTAAGATTATTGGTGCGTCTTGATACCCTAAAATATTTTTATCTCTATTAACCCATCAATATTTTACAGATCGTAAGAAGGATCTGGTTAAGCTGCAGGCTGGTGAATATGTTTCCCTGGGCAAAGTCGAGTCGGAACTGAAGACCTGTGGCATTATTGAGAACATTTGCGTATATGGCGATCCAACAAAGCAATTCACTGTCGCGCTGGTCGTGCCGAATCAAAAGGGTCTCGAGGAGTTGGCCGAACGTCATGGACTAAAGAACAAATCTTTCGAAGAGCTGTGCTCATCGCCCATCATGGAGAAGGCCATACTCAAGGAAATTAGCGATCATTCGAGAAAATGTGAGTTGTGTAACTTGGCAAATGCTTGTTAACGAATTGATTTTAATGTGCAAAACTTATTTGTTTAGGTAAATTGCAAAAGCATGAGGTGCCCGCAGCTATTACGCTGTGCAAGGAGGTGTGGTCACCAGATATGGGTCTGGTTACGGCTGCTTTCAAGCTGAAGCGCAAGGACATCCAGGATAAATATCAGCACGACATTAATCGCATGTACGCCTCATGAAAACCAATATACTAAACGGCAGAGACAGTAGTAGAAGAAAATGCAGCAGGAACGGCATTAGCGGCAGCGAAGCTAATTATATACTAAACTTATATAGCAATTGTTTTTAGTATAGCTCAGACACAAAAAGATGCGTTATTTGAAACCAAACTAGCTTAAGTACTAAAAGATCTAAAAACCAAATAGATGCAACACAACACACATAAACACACACGCATGAACATAAACAGGTCATTTGTGTTTGTTATGTTTGTTTTGCAATTGTAATAAAAACATGTTAAGTTTTTAGATATGTGCAAATATGGTTTGGTTAAAATGTTTTCTAACATGCTGTTGATTATAACGATAATGCGAATGATGATGAAATTTACGATTGTGCTTATTGACTACGAATAGTTGACAAATGATTATGATGCAGACGACAAAAACACAAAAAGGATAACAATCGATGTACAGTTTTCGGTTTTTTAGTACATTTTTGAGGCATGTGAAGAATGCGTAATACAATACTTATTTTTATAAAACACGATAAACTAAGCTAACTAAGTGGTTGCCTAACAATTATGTAAATACTATACATACATATACATACACAAATGCGTATATATCAATATACATACATTACATATATAGCATATACTTCTCTAAATTAAGTTTAATATAAATGGCAAATATTGAAATAATGAATTGTAGCAAACCAACAACACAACAATAATTAAAAGCTAAAAAGCGGCAAGTTCTGAATTAAAATTATAAATACATAAAACATGATGGAAAAATCTTTAATTCTCTGCTGGGACACAAAGAAAGCAAAATAAATCAAGAACTATAAGAAACCCTCCAAGCATAAACTAATAAAATCGCATGAAAAGCTAAGAATAATAATTATATTATTGTAAAATATATTTTAGAGCAATTTAGTTAACTTTACAAAATCAATTACAAGTCAAAATTCAAAAATGCTGCAAGTAAAAGACTTAGTACTAAAGGAATAATATACATAAATATATAAATCAGATAAGCAAAACTATCTAAGAAAATGGCCAAAATAAGAAGCCTAACAACCCCCTTAAGATTCGATCATTTTTATAGATGTGCAAATAATTTTGATTAAATTTTAGTCATATTTTTAGTTAACGATATCTTCTAGGAATGTTTAGCAATTTACTATGAAACGTTGCGTTTCTAAATATACACACAACACAGAAAAATTACCACAAAATGGCATATGTATTTGACAAATTGTAGTAAACGAGGCAACATTTTTAAAATATCGAAATTCATTTTGTGTATTATAAACACTACTACAATATATATGTATAATGCATATTTTACAAAGTTATTCGTAATTATTGTAGAACGAGAATGAGTTGCGAGCAGTCGTATATAAATGAAATCATTGCATTATTGTACATTTTGGGTGTATAAATAATTCTGGAGATAAATTAATAAATATCTACATTTTTGAATATTTTCCCCACTTTTTGTTGTAGTTTTATTCGACTAAAATAAATGAGTTTTCTCACATGAAGACTTCGTGGCCGCACCGCTTTCACATGTCAGGATGGCCGAGTGGTCTAAGGCGCTGCGTTCAGGTCGCAGTCTACTCTGTAGGCGTGGGTTCGAATCCCACTTCTGACAAGAACTTTTTTATTTTCAATTTTATAGATTTTACAACTTCTACAACATTTAACCAAAATTTTACAATTACTCAGCATAAAATATGGTTTGTTAATTCTGACTTCATTAATATCTTTCACCACCAGTTGGCTTTTTGAATTATTTCATTTAATTTTTTTGGCTTCTATATTTCCCATTTTTTCAGCAGACGCTAAACTAACACTACCTTACTTAAGTCATTGTGCGCATTTTCGTGGCATTAAAAATTGTTAATGTTTCGCCCAACGGTCACTTAAGCAGCCGCCGGGTGGCCATTTATTACAGGGCTTGACTGTAGCAGCCACGGCACGTTGCATACTCCTCGGCGGGCACAGTCTCACCTGAAGTGGGTCTCTGAGTTGCTGGCAACGATGGCTACTAACGTGCACTTATGCAACAAATAAATCATAAAAAATGTGCGACTCGACGTTACTTGCACTAAGCAAAAAGTTTGAGGCTTTGGAGAACCATTGGGGATCTTATTACGGTTGCAGTGTATTACACTGAGTCCATCGACAATGCGAACATAAGCGTCATAAATTAAAAAAGTAGCTTAGTGGCAGTAACAAAATTTTAAAATTGAAATAATGTAACACAAAATTCGCTTTATATCTGTGACAGTTTTCAATAGCCACTTTACATTTACAGCAAGCACTGTTAAATAACATAACACAAAAATCGCATGCGATATTTGTAGCAGATACTTATTATAGCAGCAACAAAGTTACATTGCTGTACTTAGGTTCCAACAACGATCCAAGGCAGTGAAATCTTTGCTTCACGTCTTTAATTACTTAATTCTTAAACAAAGAAATAAACGTGAATCACTTACCATATTTACAGTGCATTTTGAAGTCTACAATGTATTTATTTAGTTGCACTTGCATTATTTTGAAAAGAGCCCTTTTTCAGCCTTTACTGTCATGTGCAGAACGTTGCGACTAGCATAGTTGAGTGCCCAATTCAAATTTGCTATAATAAAATAAATGTGCATACAAAATATAAGTTTTTTTTTGGCCAGACAATCATAGATAACTTTAATGTTTGTACGGCTGACTGCTAATGCCACTAATAAAATTAATAGACTATGTAAGCCGACATTCACACACGCAAACGCAAAGTCACACAGACTTATTCGAGTACAAATACAAAAATATATCAATATGTTTAATATGAATTTCTAAGAATTCCATGCTTATGCTTTACGCTCCATAGATTCCCAATGGCAGAAAGTCGACTAAAGAAAAATCAATTCAATGACATTTAATGGCTGTTGGCCAACAAGTCAGAATGAGAATAATAACAAAATTCCTGATATTGTACGAGTAATAACAAAAGTTGTATCTTGCAATTTATTACTCAACAATTAAGCACGCTTATAATATTTTGTATATTGTATAAGTTGTATAAAAGTCCAGTTAATCCTTAGACAATTTTGATTTCAGAGTCCAGAGCATAAGAATGTATAAGTTCCATTTCGCATAGAGCACAATAAATAATGTACAGCATGTAGATTATAAAGTTGTAGATACCAACCGAGCGACGTCCATAGAAATTAAATAGCAGTGACCAAATCAAGGAGCTCGATAGAGAGATAATAAGAAAGACATAAGCAACCAGATAAAAGCCGTTAGCCGAGCCACTGTAAGTGCCCAAAACATGCCGATAAGCGGGTACGAAACCCATGGCCATAATAAAACCTAAGACAATCAGTTGATCGCATTGAAAGTTAGTAGTTTTAATGTATGTACTTTTAATGTACTCACTGAAATAGGGACCAGCGTAACTGGCGGCAATGGCCATGGCACCGTAGCCATGCTGAGCGAGAACACAGTTGATGACAATCGTACACATCGAGGAGCCCCAACAACTGATGGTAGAGGCAATGAATTCAGCCGACAATCCGAAAACTAATCCAACCACATTCAATATTTCATTCATTTCGTTAGTGCAAATGTAGAGCAACAGAATGGATCCAACGTAGCTAAGGATGACGAAACCCTGTTGGAATAATTAGAGATGAGCATTCACATTCGAGTCGAGGATCAAAGATCACTTACAAAATGATAAGGCGGTGGCAAATCCGTGCGGGAGTTTTTGAATACAGCCAAAGCAACCGGAACGGTTATTAAAAGTTGAAAGCACATTACGAGTGAAAATCTCATTGACACTACGAAAAAAGAAAGTCAAATGATTTGCAAAATGTAGATGGAGAAACTAAACTGACCCACACCGGTGACAAACAGCGGCGTGATTACGATTTGGATGCAGTTGAGCAGCTTTGACCAGCCGTGGCGTCTGCTCTCCAAATTCACAATCGGCATCAGCAACTTGCAAAAGAACACCAAGGGAGCAAGTATGAGGAGGGCAACGCGTACGGCATATCCAGAATTGCGCCAATACTCTTCTTCGATAGGCTGTATAGTCTCTACGAAGCCTTCGAGGAGAAGTTCGTTCTTTGGATTTGCCACGCGATAGTCCACCATTCGTGTGGCCTGAGTGTTGATGGTGTTGCGTTCCTTTTCCTTGGAACTGAACGATGTGGAGGAGCGACGAATGGATGTCGATCTTGGGGATCGAGGAGCATGTGAATATTGCATCCTCGACTCCAGGATGACAATGCCGCGGTCGGCAACTTTTTCAATATATCCCTCGATAATTTCGATAATCAAATAAACAATATATAAAAAGATAATTACTGCAAAAGAAATGGTATTTTTTAAATTATTATTGATGATTTGGCGAAATATTAAATTCTTGTTATTGCGATAGCATCTAGCGCTATTTCTAGCGGGAAAACATATGCCCGGGTAGCTCAGTCGGTAGAGCATTGGACTTTTAATCCAAGGGTCCAGGGTTCAAGTCCCTGCTCGGGCGAACCGAATTTTTTTTTTGGAAATACAAAATTTGTAATTACAAAAAATTTCTTTTAATCACTTTGGGCCACCTTATAAAAAATTATATTAAAATAAATCTATTTATAAGTGAATTTCATAGACTAAAAGTGTCTTACATAAAATATACTTTAGTTTTTAGTGTACTTGACACGCTGATAACCTTTAAGCTCATAATTACTATAATTGTCGCGATATGGTAATATTTAATACCAACAAATAAAATTGTTAAATTCAAAATAAGAAAAAGTAAACTACTAGTTAAAAATTATTAAATAAAAAAATAAATCACTACTAAAAAAAAATAAAAAAATAAGAAGAAATAAATCACTAGTAAGAAGAGATCATATTTACAAGAGCATTCGATCGCCGATATGCTGGAATCAGTTGTGTACATATACTCCACAGAAACGGCGCCCAGCATGAAGAATAGAAGAGTCCGTACAGTCTCATACTTGGGCAACTGGGTGGGCCACAGATAGCAAACGAGTCCGCCAGAGATGAGTGTGACGAGTATGGCATTCGCCATCATATACGTGAATACCTGATCTATATGTGTGCTCTGCATTTGACCCATAAAGTCAGAGGTACTGTTGCCAACGGCCAGCAAGGTTACACCAGCCAAATGCTCGCTCATATGCATTTTCTTTGCTGTTGCCTTTAGAGCAGGACTGTAACTGCAATCCAACGATCAAACTCATAAACGAACAAATGAAACATCTTTAACAACTTACAATCGATCGGCAACAATGGCAACGAACAGCACCAAGTAGAAGAAAAGAACGGCCAGTCCACAACAGGATAATATTTCATCAATACGCGAGGTATCCTTTTTACTACACTCGACAAACTTGAGGTAATTTGTAACACCCAAAAAATAGTCACAACTTTTCGTTGTCTTTATAAAGTTGCAACGCATTTCATAGGGTATTTTCATCACATTGGAACAACTCAACTAAACGCGATTAACATGCAGCATTAATAGATAATTATATTTTTGTATAGTGGATATTATTTACCTCATCCTTGTGCTTCTCGAAGGACAATTCCAGGTCGTTTTTTTTCAACCATTTTGTATTTTCACTTTACAAAATTATTATCAAGAATAATATAAACGAGTCGTTGCCTCTACAATGAATGTAGTTTTATGAAATTTACTTCGACAGTCTTGATCTTGATTTCCCAACAACCGACACAATATTGTCAGCCTGCCTTTTTTTATCTAAAGAAACGTCTTTGAGAGCTTTATACAACTTCGGCTATGAATAACAAATTTGCTGACAATATTACTATACATTTTACGCATATCACGTTTAATTAAAAATTTTTCCACGTTCCCTTTCACCTCTTTGAACTAACTATAAATATATTACACACTTTAAAATCTTAAATTATATATTAACATTAAATAATAATCTTTTAAGATTTCTAAAGCAGCTTAAGCTTATAGAATCTGCAACTAATGCTATGATCAATCTTATTAAAATCTCAATCCTAACTGCAATTGAAATACAACAAACAGCTTGGAATTAAAATGTCAAAAAAAACATTTAGGAATGCAACAGAGAGTCGCACACTTAACTCTAACATACTGATTTAATCACGGACGATTGCACACGCTAAGAGTCTGAATCAGAAATTCGCAATGTGCTTTCAATGTCAGCGAAAGCAGCAGCAAGAAAAAAGTTGTTAGTGACAGAGTCCAGTGTGGCAGGGGCAAGCGAAGTGGAGAGGACAAGCAGCGAAGTCGAAAGCGAAAACTTTCACTTTGAAGGTCGCTAAGATGCCGCAGTCAGGACACACACGGATTGATGGCCAGCCAAAGGAGAGGCAGGAGATAGAAACAGAGGGGAGAGAGAGATAGGGAGGAAGACAGACAGGCAGGCGAGCTGTCAATCTCGGCAATAGCTCCTTCGCCGTCATTCGCAGCTCGCTGAAGCGCAAAGCGGAAATCAGACGCCATATCAGGCGGATATGCTTGACAAGACCGGACGGAAACGAAACGTAAGTGAACATTGCAACAACAACAATACAAAACAAGAAAGTGAACACACAGAATTAAATGCTTGCATCATGCTACGACATTGACAACGATGTTGACATTGAAGCAGCCGCATTAAGATATATTATACGTATATAGATAAATATTACGTATACGCCACAATGCGCAATGGCTAGCTGTAGCTGTGCAAACGAAACCAGGACGATAGCACGACAATGCTGGGCCAATAAAACGCATCACAGTCATTTCACTGGCTGACTGACTGTTCTATATAAACATACAGATAGCTACACGTAACTTGGCACGCCCAAAGTTTCCATGGGCAGCATATGAAATCGATTTCGAGTTTGCAGTAAAAATGCAAATAAGAGCATCAATACGGCTAAAGTTGCTTTTTGAATACGTTTTGCCTGTCAATGCCAACAAAACAAACATAGTTAAGGCAACGAACACAATAGTTGCAACCAGCAACAGTTACAGATGCAATTACAGAAACGGATTCGCATTACGTATCTGTTTTCGATGCAGATTTGTGTTTAAGCTAACTTCTTTCCCAATTGATACTTATTGTTTGAAACTGTTGTAATGATTGATTTGCATTTAGTTTACCATAAATGGGAGGAAAGCTGATATTAATATTTATGTTGTAAGTTGGGATTACATGTCTGTATTAATTTTGCATTTCGAATTTGAGTGAGTTTTGAATCTTTTTAATGGCAAAACTGTCTCAAGAATTCGTCATTATTTTTTGTTCTGAAATTTACCATAGAGTATTGGCTGGATTGAAATTGCTTACAAAAGGTTTGAATAAGTTCTTAAGTGTTGAAAGTATATAGAAGAGGTTGACATATTATGTATTAATAATGTAAGTTTTAGCTACATGATTAGGTTTAGTTTTTTAAAAAAGAAACCGAGCATTAGATCGAAGTTTGTTTATAGAATAGGATTATTGTTCAGTTCCAACCTTCACTTCATTCACTTAGGCCACTCAAGTTCAATTTCATTTATAACAACATTATCAAAAGCGTTGCAAACTAACTTCGACAGTTGCACACACAGAAAAGTGCAATCCACTCGAACTTGCAACCAAACGTATATATTCAATTTTCGATTCTTGTTCGCAGATTGATGCACTATTATTTTATTTTATTTTTTTTTTTGCCGCGGAGTCAACTGCAACGCTTAATGCGATTTCTTTACACCATGTTGCACATTTCGCGAGTGCCGCCGAGTTCAAATGACTGTGAAAATGCATGGGAGTATTCCAAAAAATATGAAACACACGCAGAGAGATGCAACAAATATTGAAGGGGGTTATCGAAATGCCACTAGAAAGTTTTGCATTTTGTGTGCAACATTTTTGCAACTTATCAACATCCATTTTATGCAACTCGGCCTTGAACACTTGAATGTGGAAGGATTATTGTAACAACAGCCTGAACTATGCATAGAATATTTAATAAAATGTTGTACTAAGATCCGGGTGAATAGTATAAATCTTGTTCGTTAATCTAATACATATTAGAAAATAAAAAATCAATATATTGTAGAATAAAATATATTTTTCATATATAGTTTACAAATTATTCTTAGTTCAGAAGGCATGAACTTTGTTATTTATAGTCAATAGCAAAACGTTTGTTAAAATCTTTTTAATTTATTCTTTAATCTTTTTAACTATCAAGTTATTCTTGCTTTCAATTTGTTAATAAAATTTGTATAGTACAGAACCAAATAGGACAAAACATAATTCAATTTTAAAAAGATTTTTTTTTTCATTTTGAATAGGAAAAATGTCAATTAAAGTTTTAAATTTAGATGTACAATTTATATCAAATTTAGACATTGTTCAAATATAGATTAACAATAAAATATTTTTACAGTCAGTTAGGACAATGTTTCTTATTCATAAATCTAAAATACTAATTCCCAAATGTGTCCCACTTGAAGCTTTTTGTCTGTTGCAACTGCTGTTCATAACATGGTCTAAAAACATCGCAGAAGGGGTTGCCTTTGCGGATAGAGATACATTTTAAGGATAAAGATAACTAACGGTTAAATTGGCACACTTGCAATGCGCAGTTGCCAAACGAGAGAGAGAAATTTGTTAGACAGTTTCTCTCTCTGTTTTGTTCGGTGTCTGTAAACTTCGTGGAGCTTTTAGGGCTCTGTTAAATCAAAACATTTGGGACTAGGTTTTGTAATGTTTTGAAGTCAGCGGCTCCCGCTCCATCTCCTTCCTTCTTCTTCTCATCTCTAGATCTGCTATTATTTGTTGATTTCCATAGAAGAACACGCGCTCAATTTGATTGAATTGTTATTGTTATTTGACTGTAGTTGTACTCGCTGCTGCTTGCCTTTCGCCTTTTTCTTTTTCTTAGCTTCTACTTCTGCTGTTGCTGTTGCTCATATTCCAAGTTTTTGCGGCCACTACTACGTTGGCCATTTAGCCAAGTGCACATTGAGGCCAAATATGTAGTAGCTTAGGCTGTGTGTGAGGCAATGTCAGTTCCATTGACTTGAATAAATAACGAGTCCTACGTGATTTGATTTTCGAGTCGTGCGCTTGTTTGTCTTCTGCACGTGGCTGTCCAAAAGATTTCCAAGTGTGCCCGTACTTCTATTATATGAGTGTACGTAGGTATGAATGTGTGTGCGAGTGTGATAGTGTGAGTGTGCCTATTGTTTGGGTCACTAAATGGCCACGCTATGTGGTTGCTTTGGTTGGCTATTTAAGGCCTGACTAGCTGCAGTAACAGTTGCAATTTGTAGCCTGCTTTTAGGCTGGCCCTGACCTACTATATCTGCCTGTATGTGTTTGCTATATGTGTGAGAGAGTGAGGTGTGTCAGAGTGTTTGTGTGTATGACTGAGGTGTGTCAGTGTGTGTGTCAACTGTCAGCGGTATTGTCAAACATCAACGTCAAAGTTATTTCCTAATTGAATGTGTATTTGCATTTCATACACAATTCGCGCGGCGGCCTTCACACACATTGCTCTCTCCTCCCTTTCTTCCTCTCCCCTCTCTCTACCGCTCGCTGTTGCATATGCAACACTTATGTGTCACAGTCTTTTGCGTCTGTTTTCGTTGTTGCAGCTCGTCAAACATTGCCGACAGGGCTTCTCATTATCATTAACTGGCAACGGGCAACAAACAGGCAACTGGTGACAGGACTGACGACACTCTCCTTGGACCACTTCAGAGTCGTTGCTGTTGTTGCTGCTGATGCTACTGCAGCTGCTTTTTTGCTGCTCTTTGGCATGCAGTGAACTATGCGAAGTGCTGTCCCTCCATCTCCCTTCCTTCCTCCCTGCAGCATGGTGCGAAACTTTAAGTGCGGCAATTGCTGGCAAGTGTCAGGCCGAGCTTTGCAATTGACATAATTAGTTGACTTGTGTGGCAGCTGTATGCGAGTGTGTGTGGCATGTGTGTGCAGCAGTGCTGTGTGAAGCACTTGTGAGTACTGAGCTTCATGCTCATGTCTCACGGCAAATTGGCAATGTGAAGCAATCAAATGGAAACAAACAATTAGAGTTGCACACAACTTAAAAGTGAAGCACACAAAATGGGGAATACATTTTGTTTGGATTTTATTTGTTGAGCAAAGTTGCAAGACAAATACAAAGAATATAGCACACTAAGCAGAAATGAATGCTGAACAATATTCAGTTAGGAGTAAACTATTTTATAAATTTGGAGAAAGATAAATGAGTTAAATAAGGGTTTTTAAACTAAAAATATATTGTAGCAATCATAAAGATATAATTTAAGTTGTTCTCAATAAAATATATATAAAAAAAATAAAATTTATTATACTAAACAGAATTGATAGCTTTATAATATGCACATAAATCGAAAATCTATGTAGAAATGATAAGAATCCAATCAAGATTACTAAACTGAGTTGCTTGGTAGCGCCATCTATGGTTTGGTGTTACAATGATGATTAGATTTTTCGAACCCTCAAAGTATGCTACAAAAATTTGTGATGCTGCACATGTAATTGCTTACAAATTACAAATATCCTATCTGGGCCATATCCTTGCGCATTTTAATAGTACTTGTTGCATTCAATTCATTAGAACGAAATCTATCAATTAACATAAAAAAACTAAGATATCTATAAATTCAACCAAGATTACCAATCTAAGTTGCTTAGTAGCGCCATCTATGGGTTGGTGTCATAATGACATTTGGATTTATCGCACCCTCAAAGTATGCTACAAAAAATTTTGTTGCTGCACATTGTTTATAAATAAAAAAATTATCCTATCTCGGCCATATCCTTGTGCATTTTGACAGGACTTGTTGCATTCGATTCGTATGAACGAAATCTATTAATTGACATCAAAAAATTATGGGGTCATATAAGAATCCAACACTTGTAAAATTTTGGCTTTTGAGCTTAAGAAAATTGTGAAAATCATAAAATCCTGGTTATCTCAGAAAGTAACAGGACGATTTGAATGTGCTTTTCCCAGTTGGTAGCCCTATTAAAATTATATTGTTCAACACTAATTTTAGCTTGATCCTGCAAAGGACTCCAGAGATATAACTCGTTTTCTATATACAAAAAACTTGTTATATCTCGGCCGTTTGAAGGACTTTCAAGGATATTTTTATATATTCTGCATTCTTGTGTTAATATCTATTGATTTGGAAAAGGACATCCAAATCGTCCTTTAAATGGCGAAGTTACAGCAGAAAATTGGATTTTTTGCCAATTTTTGCATGCCACCCCCTTGTAAAATTTTTCAGTAATTTTTTTGGTTTAGTTTTGAAAATCCTTGAATGCCAACCGATAGTGTTGGTATAGGTGCTGACAAAAATACATGTCCTTTTGAAATTCGTCAAGATCCGGCCAAGTTATAGCTATAGTAATTTTGTACATTAGCGAAAATATGATACAAACTTGGTGTGTGTGTGTGTATGCTTTAAATAATCATATTATATAAAATACCATATAAGACAACAGGAAAAAGTGTTACACTATACAGTTTATAATTGATTTATAATATTTCAAGCTGTTGCCCACAATAATTTGAACTTAAATACTTTTACAATTTGCCATTATTTATTTATTCGAGATAAACCAAAGTGAGTGAAGTTGAATAGAAGTAGTTTGTAAATGTAAATGTAAATGTAAAAATTAAAATAAATAGTACAAATACATTTGTAAAATTAAAACATTCAAACACAAAAAATATATGAAAGTAGTTAACAACTAAAATCTAATAACACGTGATTCGATCGCGATAGGACGTATAATAACAATAACGTTGAGGACATTTACATATCGGTGATCTCTAACTGAGATTCGTAGACAGCACATACACTCGCTGCTGCTTCCGCTTCATCATTGGTTAAATTGTCAGAAGCATTTTGATCTTCGATGGTAATGCGCTTAAGGACTTCAACGATCTCGCAATGGACTACCGCTTTACGCAGAATTTTGCATGGAATCGTTGGGATCGAGTAGCTCTTCTTTCAGTGCACCGAGTTCCACATGCGCCTTGGCTCGAGCATAGTTACCATCATAGCTGAGCGGTACCCGCAGAATAGCTTGCGTGGAGGCGTCGAGTTTCTGTAAATAACCAAATAGATGATTGGATTGATCGATAGATTGATGAAAAGTGAATGTCCCTTACATTGAGTTTTCTCTTGCAGCAGACTGGTTGTGCACATCAATGTGCTTCAGATTGACGCCCTTCTCTAGCAGATACAGCACCAGACTAGCTGTACCTTGATACGCAGCCAGATCCAGAGCAGTTCGACCATTGTGATCTTCGCAGACAGGCAAAACACAGCGCCGTGAAACCCTCATGACTCTCGACGTCCTCGTCGGCTAAAACACCGTAATTTATTATTAGTGTAAGCATTTAATTTTAGGATTTTAAACAAAGTTGCCTTGTACCCATCATAGGAGTATATTTTTATAAAAAAAAAAGAATTTATATTTTTCTCTATGAACGAAACGAAGTTGCAAGGAAATTAAATTGAATCAGAAATTATAAGATCTATATTCTTTACATATAAGTGGAGGAGGACGACTTTTGAGAAGGAGAATAAAAAGCCATCATCAGTTTCACCTTACGAAAAGATTCTCTAAAACAAGTGTAAATAATTAATAACCACAAATTGTTGTCAATAATAACAGCATAATTAAAAATTGACTATCGTCAATATAATTTACAATCACTAAGCAAGGGTTACTCCCACTCTTCTCTCACTTAATAAAAGGCTGTTGTTGTATTCATCAAGTTATTAATAATGCACAACTTGTTTTAGGCGAAGCTATTCAAATTTTGCGCAAAGCGATAGTCAATTTTGTGTGTGAGTGTGTGGCAGACTGGCCGAGGGTCACCGCAACGACAACCGCAACCGCAGTCACAGCTACAACCACAACCGCACACACACAACTAAGTTTGGCTTTATCAGCGAGTCGACTCAACTTGTGATACCAGCTAAACCCATGACTTCCCCTCCTTCCCCCTCTACTAGCTGCAGTTCTATGCATATGCATGTCTCTACGTACACTAACACACACACACACACTCTTTCAAAAAGGGGTTGCGTAATTTGCATATAGATTAAAGGAGCGAACTGCCGTAGAAGACAAACAACCGCTGTGCCGCACATCAGACGGTCATAGAATCTTACGATAACCCTTCTACTCCCCTTTTCCTTCCCCTCTCTCTCTCTGGCCCCCTTTTTTGCTTTGAAGGCGTAGTGAACGGGAGATTTCTTGCACTTTTGCCGACTGCATTTGTTGCTTCCGTTCCGTTATGTTCGCATTTTTTGTTTGCTCCATTTTTACATACATTTATTTCAACTCTTTTTCTGTTAATAACACACAGCGTGGTGCAAGGGGTGCAGGGGGTGTGCATTGGGGGCGTATGTTGTTTGTACTTTTGAATATGTTGTTGCATAATTTGCGGCGCTCTATGAGCAGTTTTATATTGTTCGAGCGGCTTAATTGCAGTTTGCTACCAGACATGCTGCCTGCTGCTGCTGGTGCACTCGATAATTAAGTGCAACTAGTGCACTTGTGGCAAGTTCAACTTGTTCTTTAAACGCAATCATTGCCATGTAACTAGCTCACTTTTTGGCATGAACAACTTATATGCTAATGAGCGCAAACAAGTCGTAATTTCACTGCGTTTAGGTCTTAGATGCGAAGTCGAATCAAAGACTTTAATGATTGAGAATAATTGCAGATGCAGCGAGGAATAATTAGTGCACCGAATGATCCTTACAAAAATGACAAAGATAACAGAGGAAGAAATGCTAAACGCTAAAAAAATAGAAATAGCTGAGGACTCTGGTAACTGAACATCGATTGATCCTACCAGATTTAAGATAGAAATTGCAGACAAAGGCAATGATTGAGAACAGTTACAGCGATTAGACAAACACAATAAATAAAGAATCTGCTAGAAGAGTAATAATTAAAAGAGAAAAGTTGCGTATTCACAAGACAAAAAGCTATAGCTTCTGAAAGTGAATACTGAATGAATATAGCTTGCAAATCACCTGATCTACTAAAAGGTTTTTTCAAATCTTACTTTCTGGAAAAATTTATTATTAGTTTTCCTTACATTGTTTTATTTTTCCTTAAGTTCATTTGTTGATTTAAAAAGTCCATCTTAGCTTCACATTTTCACTCTTTTAAATATCCCATTTTGTATTCCTCAATAAAACAAAAATCGATTTATCCTACCGGATACGAGATATAGACTAGAGTAACGATTGGAAATAGTTGCAAAAGTGACGAGCAATGATTAGTCAAGTGGTCTCAACAAATATTAAAGACAATAGAAACTGCAGAAAAAGTAAAAAGTAAGAAAAGTTACTCATTCGTAAGACGAATAGCGATAGCTTATAATAAGAGAAGGCAATTGGTAGCAGCTCTTGTAATTGGTCAGTTTAAGATTTTATATAAATACATTATACAGATTGAGTTTGCATTTATGTTTCAAATTTTAGACTCAACAAAAAGCCAACTCGGGAAGAGGAAAAAAGCGAGAGCCAATTTTTATAGGATTTATAAGGATTTTTATAATGTTTTCTGATATTATTTATTATTATGATTATGTATTATTATTTATTAGGTAAGAGATGCGATATCCTATGATAAATTTAACAAATGCAAATCGACTGAACCAGATACAAGACAGAATTTGCGGACTAGAGCAATGATTAAGAACAGTTGCACTTTTGTGCATATTGAAGATGGGTAATTAACTGCTACGCAAACAGCAACACAGCTTATGATAAGTGATAGTCGCTTAGTAACTGAAAATCTCTTTTAAGCAAGCAACTGACGGACACTTGCCACAGCAGAGAAATGCTCGTGGCAAGCAAGAACATTGAAAACAGTTGCAAGCTTGCGCTCTCTCAAGGTTTCAACTCCGCCATTTGCTTAGCTTTTTATTTGCGAGCTCGAAATGAAATGTTAAGCAGCATCAAATGATGTTATTAATATAATTACTTATAGTGAATAATGTGCTCTGCTTGATGTTGCAAACACTCTAAGTGGGTCTTGTGCTCCTTGCTTTTGCTGCTCACAGTAAGACACATCAGTATGCAGCACAACAGCAACACACTCTTATATGTATGTATATGTGTGTACTTGGATGTAGCACAGCAAAAAATGTGTTTCATGTCTTGCCTTGGCTTTTTTGAAGGCACTGCCGCTGCCTTTTTCGCATTCGTGTCTCGGACATGAATTACGTTTACCGACAATTAATTCCAAGTGAAAATGTGCTAAAACTTTTAATTGGGCAGCCAAGTGGCTGACGGTGTCTGCAGCGAGCGGAGCGGAGAATTTCGTAGCGGCGGCAGCCATAAAAATGTCGACAACATGCCAGGAAAATTTCGAAGCCATTTTGCAGCAGCAGGTGCAACGAACAGTTTTAGGCAAAAGGCATGACCCCATCCCCCATTCCCCGTCTCCCGTCTATCTTCGCTTCGCTTCTGACGCTGACACAAAGTTTTGAGCTTGTGTGCAGCCGATTAGCAAAAGGCTCCAGAAGTGTCCATGGAAGCGCGTTGCGTATACGTCGCGTAGCCCGTTTTAATGAAAGTAAAACATGCGCGTATTTTGTAAGCCCACAAAAAATAACGCAGCTGGCAGAGACCGAGACAGAGTGCAATGCAAATTGGCATTTGTGATTGGCCCGTTGGGCACATCCGCATTGTGTTTGCTGCTAGAACGCTACTTTAAAATGTTTGCTTATCAAATAACGCACTCACTGTGAAATCGCAATTGCTGTTGCACGCACAACAGCAGCAGCAGCAGCTGCGACTGCTGCCACGCCCACAGCGATGCCCACTTCAAACCCATCAAAGTCAAGCAAAACAAAGGTTGTGCGAATTATGCAAGCGTGTAAAATGCTGCAAAAACCGCCAAACAGAACGCTGCACACAGAACTCCGCACTTCAAATTCTCGCCTCGACGCACGGTTTATACGCAATATTTCCGCTGTATTATGATTCGCTCAAAGGGAAAACCAAAGCTGCTGCACTTTGTCCAGCAAACTTGCAATTATTCAAACTTTCTGTGTGAACGCAAAACCAATTATGCTGAACTGCAAATTCTAAGGTGGAAGCTTAAGAGCAATAGGATTAAAGTTGGATTGAAATGTTTGCGCAAATATGACAATGGTAAGTCCGAACAAAAAAAGAAACTTAGATTGAAAAGTAAATTGCAAATCTCGATTTCTCTCGAGAACATTTCAATCTAAAACAAGTAAAAATACTATAGTCAAGTAAGAGTTATCTGCTATCAATTTTAAATAAAAGCAAATAAGTGCGGTATTATTCTGAAAATACACCAAAAATAATAAAATTATACCGCAGATGAGATACTACATTCTACATATACCACAGAGGTTAAAATATACCAAATTGTCAGGCAAAGCAGCTAAAATAACTTTTAAAATTTGTATTCGATCGCTAACAGATCAGGAAAGATAAGTACTGAAGTTATTATTGCCTATACTCTAGCTTTATAATTACTCTTGTTATTCGATATTTTAAAATTATATATTTTTGTCTTGTAGTCTCTGAGATCAATGTCTTAATACGGAGGGAGAGACAACCAGACCGACATGACACATTAAGAATATACATACATATATACTTTATAAGATAGGAGATGACTCTTTCATGGAGGCACAAAGTTACAAAGGGTAACGGATAAAAAACATGAAACAAGAAAAAGGTTGAATATATCTTAAAACAAGATTTCGATGTTAAATTGGCTTCTTGCTTCACGAATGTTTTATTCTGTTCAGAAAAAAAGAATGAAAATTGGAAATAGCTATAGCAAATCTGTGAAATTTAAACCTTACTCTCTTTAAAACCCCCATCTTCAATTAGAGCACATACGACATTTTTCTCGTCTGTGCAATTTTCAATAATTTAAGTTCAATAGAATCGACCAACGATGTAGCAACAACAGTAACAACAACAGCAACAAGAATTGTTCAGGCTGCGGCAACTGGAACTGGCATCATAAATTACAGAGCTGCCATTAGCTAACACAAAACGAAATTTTTCAATTAAACTAAAGGCCATTGCTGATAGTGGCAATGTCATTAGCAGTGGCCGCCGGTGCCAAACGCCCGTGTAGAGCTCCCGAAGGACCTCCTGGGGCCGACACAGTACGACAGGTAGCTGGTGTCACATAAATTAAAATCGAAGCCTGGCAATTTTATGTGCATTTAATGCGAGCGAATCTAGCACCAGCATCGAGTGGGGCAACGTTTAAATGATGGCCGTGTTTTTCGCTTTTCAGTTGGATATACGAGAGCTTTTCTATTGTTTATGGGCGCTGCATCTAATTGACATTTTGAAAATGTCGACAATTGAAGGGGACACAGGGACCAGTCATAAAGTTAATAAGCAATTTGCATAACAAATTTTCTAAAACGTTGACAACATGTCACCATCAATGGCAGACACGCGCACGGGGCGAATGCTTAATGCTGCCAGCGTCGCATTGCGTATACGCCTTGTGGTCGGCGAACATGGAATGGTCATGCATTTAATTGTTTTGTTGGGCCAGAGAGTGCCTAAAAGCTACTACCATCCACATTCCACTCTCTGCACTCACTCGCAAACTGTCGCGCATCCTTTTCGCATTTTTCAGCCATACGCTCGTAATTTATTCTCGAGTTGTTAATTAGCATGGCAACAACATGCAACATGCGTGCATGCCACCAATTGCACTGCATTAAAAGCCAGATACATTTTCGGCAAACATAGTGTTAGCGGTTGGGCGAAAGTTGGGCAAATGAAGGAGAAATTACAATGTTCCACTGTGAAATAGATTTACACTGCACGAAATATTGATGAAATATCAAATTATTCTGTGTATATGTGAAAAATGTTTGATAGTTCTACTAGTGAATCCTTTTTATATAAGAAATATACTTGTATATGTTAGTCCAAACGCTTGCACTTTATATTAAATTATTCTAAGCACTCTATGTCAAATACAACAAGATTATTCTATCCCAAATCAGTTTAAAAGTGGTTAAAATTCTAGCCATTAAAAAGGTAAAATTTCAAACAGAATGCAAATAAAAATAAAACGTAATTACTGACCAAAATTTGTGGACATAAAAATGAATAATTCAATTCACAATTTGTAACTTTTGCAGCTTTCAGCTAAATATCAGGTGACCCAAAACATTTTGGCCTCACTATGGCCAAGCGCACAAAGTCGACTTGCCACAACATCATTATGTTTAAAACACATATAAATGTGCATATGAATGTGGGATTGCTGTAATTGTAGCCCAAAAGTTGACCGCCAAATAAAGTTTGTTTTGTAAACGCGAGTTGCAGTTCTGTGCTATGCAAAATGAAATACCTCTGCTTTATGTCAATAATTTACAAAAATGATTATTTTGAAAGTGAGCACATAATATTATTCTACAAAATTTAACACTTTAATCAAATTATTATAATTTTAGAATTTTTCTTCTTTACATGACTAAATTTATTGTGGTACAGTTGACAATTTGCCCCATAACAGTCAATAAAAATTCATAATTTATCAAAGCGTAATTTGAATATATCAACTACTACAAAACTTTAAAAGTTATAAAAAAATAAGAATTCAATGTTTTTTTTTTGCAACCATAAAGAAAAATGTTCTTTTAACTTTTTCAGTTGCTCGAATTCAGATTTTCAAATTTAGCGCCAGATAGTTAACAGAATGTTAGCAAACCATGTTAACTCACAATGTGCTGTAAACATTTTAGTATTTTATTCATTTTACGGCAATAGGTACACACTAAGCAACAGCTGTTTTTCCAAAACATAGCTTCGTTTAGAAACAATTTGACAAACATTTGGGAAAGTAAATGAATAATATTGTTTGTTGAACTATTATAGTTTAAAAAATGTTTACGTAAGTATTTAAGAACTTTTACATGGGCTTTGCGTTAAAAATATTCAAACAACATACAAAAAGACAATTGGCGAATATTTCAGCGGTAGCTAAATTTTGGAATTGACTTTTCGAATTTTAACGATTATTATTAACAAATCTGACTTTTATTTTTAGACAAATATAATGCTACTTATGTGGCAATAGTGAAGATACATTGAAATATATTAAAAAATGAACAGATTTGCTCTTGTTGGCTTGGCTTCTGGATTACTTTGTCGCCAATTTCACCAGGATAAAATTAGATGATGGGTCAGAAAGTCTGCGGAAATTACTATTCTTGGTCTTTTGAAATGGAAATCAATTAAATCAAGATGATGCTATCTGAATGGAGGTTGGACTTCTCAACACTCAAAGCTAGGTAGCTGTCATGGTTTCCGGTTGAAAGTAATGTAAGTTATTGTAAATCTCTCAACTGCAATGTTTCACTAAAGTTTTACTTTTTCACTATTAACAGGAAGATAACCATTTATGATGTCTTGACAATCGGGAAGCTTCAACTGTACCTCTCATGAATATTCTCACATGAATATACCTCAACCTATATACACACCTATTCCATATGCTACAGCTAATCACTGACCAAGCTTAATAAGCTGTTAAGATTGTTTAGCTAGTAAGTCACTAAAAGCATGCTCCGACACTTCAGCTATGTTCCAACAAATAAATGCCAAGTGACAGACTATTTTGGGAGTGTGAAGAAAGCACAAACTTATGCAAATTGTATATATTTCGGCAATGTCAGCGCTATGCCGCAAATTAAGCCAAACAACTGGCGACAGCAACAACAGCGACAAAGCGAGCGGAACCCAAGTCACGCTCCGAGTTTTTATTTTGATTCTTCGGCGGCCCATTTACAGCAGCAAAGCAAACGAAAGAAAGAAAAAAAAGGCAGCCATGAATATGCACTTAGTCATTTTGGGCCTTTTCTCTTACGTCGTCGTCTACGTTTTTTAGTTATACCTTTCTCAAGCGTGACTCGTGACTCATGCATGTGGCATGGGGCATATAATATCTGACAGCGAACTTCGATAGGGATTGAGATTGAGCTTTGGGACAACGTGGATATGAACACTTAAGTGCTCATGGTTCATGGCATGATCCAAGTGGGCAACAAGTAAACAAATCAGCTGCTAACGTGTGACTAAGTAAACATTATGAGCTTATAATGATCTGGCATGCGATCAATCATAGCAAACTGGTTTTCTAGACAATCTATTGCTGGGTTACGGGAACACAACACAACACAGCATTGCATTGCTGAGAATTCCTTCAAATTGCTCTGGCAAATTGCGCTGCAACATTGCATTTCCTGTTAGCTAAGAAATGCTGCGCTTAGTGTTTGTTGTGTTTATTGTGCGTTTTCTTTTTTGGTTTATGTAAGTGCAACGCCAGCAATTCTGTTTGCTGAGAAACAAGATCTTGTATCTTTTGTAGAATCGCACTGCGGCTGCGGTTCGCCAGCGAATGGGAATACAAATGGGTTTTGAGAGTGTGTATGAGGGTTAAGACCTCTTCATTTTTAGAGTTTCATAAATTTTGCGGTTTCATTGTAGCATCTCTTTTTGTTTTTTTGCAGAAAAATTGCTGATTCTTCATTTCGCTTCTGTCACTGTGACTGACCTCTAAGCTGAAGACAGTTATACGCATTGTTTTGATCATGTTTCTTTATAAGATTCTTATGTAATGTTTGCTATTGGAAATTGGATCTGGATCTGTTAAGAATAGCAAACGCAGCAGCACTTCGTGCTGAATTCTGAATTCATCTATTTCGAAACTCACCTTGATCTTTGAGCACACTTCCAGCTCAGCAGCAGCAGCAACAGCTCCCGATGCCCCTTGGAGGCGAGCAGAAAACCAGTTGAGCAGCTTGGCCTGGCCCCAAGAGAATTAAAGTGCGCCGCCAGTTACTAAAACTGACTAATCTCTGGCAGCTGCTCCACTTCATTCGCTGTCTGCATCGACTGCGGCATCGGCATCGGCGGAGTCGGAGTCAGGTCTCCAGCTGTCAGACTTGAGCATGAGCATAAGCACAGAGAGATCGGCCCCTGATTTATGGTGTGTGTGTGTTCAGCGTATTCATCGCATTTGCTGTTACTCTGCGGATGACATCATCATCATCATTGGCAAAAATGCTAAAAGTAGAAAGAAAAAAAAAAAACGAAATACAAAAGATTCATTAAAAGTAAAATAAATTGCATATCTGCGCGGAACATTTGCGGATTTCACTTTCAGTCACAAGGAATTCAAAAGTCAGACGGAAATGCTTGGCAATGAGGCGCAAAAGGGTCTCTCATTCATCAGTAGTATTTTGAAGGGCGGGATCAACTATAAATATATTACTATATGGTTGTTGTGCGACCCTTTGGGCCACTTTCAGCTAATTGGCGTAACGCTGTTGCCCTTCTATTAAATGTCGATTATTTGCGCCCCTGGTGACACTTATTCCGGGTTCGCGTGTCAACAGGATACAAAGTGTAAAATGTATGCAAATGTCAGGCAAGGATTACACTTGGACACGTCTCTGGGGGATTAAGCGTACAATACCCCGTCGAACTATATGCTGATTGTTTTTCCACTAGACAGACAGACAGACAGATCTTAAAGCTTTTAAATTAATGAGACACTTGAGCCAACACAATGCAAAACTTTAAGTTTTGTAATTGTCACGTCAAAATATTGTCACTGTGTCGTCAGTTTCCTGGTACAAAGTATACGAACATACATATATTGGCTCTTTAGGGCCAGAGAGGCATTCGTAATTAATCTTATTACGAGGCTGAAGTATTTCGTTGCCGTTGCCCACATCCCCGCCCAGTTGCTAGTCGCATTTATGGAGTCGCCTCGCACATTCACATCTTGTAATCCTTTTAATAAACCCGCGCAACTCGTGCGACACTAGCGTCAATTAATCACTACGATCGAGACAAGATGAGTCGAGTTGAGGAGGAAGAGGGCTGGGGCTAAATGCCGACTCGCCAGAGCCAGAGCCAGAGCAAAAGCAACAACGCACATTCATGCTCATCTATGGGTCGGCACAACACAATTCTGCAATTAAAGATCGGCGACAAGACGCAATACAAAAGAAGATACATTCAACCACTCAAACCATGTGTGTGTGTGTGTGAATGTATCTGCAACTGCAACTAAACACTTTTGTTGTTGTTGTTGTTGCCATTGAATCGGTGTCAAGCTCCATCGCACAGTGTGACGAGGTTGCATACAAATAAATACATTTCATTGTCAGTTCTCTTTTTATAAAAACAGGCCGATTGATAATTGTTGTGATTGCAATTTAATATTTGATTTTTTTTAAAAAACATATGATAGAATGTATACCTTTAAAATAGTTCAACATAAATTTCAGAGAAAAGAATTGTTTGCAATACCGCTAATAGTATGTATTATGTAAAGCAACTATAAAAATAAAAGTTAATGTCTATATTGGTCATTTAATTTCTTTAAATGAAAAGGTATTCAAATAAATAGTTAATGCTTAAAATTTGAAATGAAAATGTTTATAAAAGTTTTTCTTTTTTATATTGTTTCAACAGTAAATATTAACATTTTGGCATCCTTTAGCAAACGTAAAAACAAATCTTTAGAAAATCTCAAGCGGATGTTATAAATTCTTGTTATTAATCTTCAATATTTGCAAGTAAATGATTCATAAAGTTTAAATTTTAAGTATGTACCTTTATATATGGGCAGAAATGTAGAATTTTAATAAAATTAGATTTGAAGGGATGTTTAATACAACATATTTTTAATAGACATACATATTTACAACTATCACATAAAGTTAAAACTACCGAAATAATCTGAGTGCTCTATGCGATTAGAAATCAAGGCAAGCTACGAAATATTTTATTTTGTATCCTCTCAAAGTTAATTTATTAAAGTTTTTCATTAAGCTTAATTGGTCTGCAATTGAATGCTGAACCACTGTGCAGCAATGATGATTTTGCTACTGCCTATGCACGACTGCAGCAAACTTAGCTGGGTGCTTTGTATGTAAGTAAGTAAGCATGTATGGGGCCAGGGACACAATCCATCACTGCACACATTCAAAGTATCTTTGGAGTTAGTTGCCGCAGCAGCTGCAGCGTACACACTCAACATAGATGAGATGCAGGGGAGTACGGTCAAGAGGCGACACAGAGAAAAGAGAGAGATCGGTTGTCTCGTGTTTGTCGTTGCAATGACATTCTGAGTAGCCTCAGGCAAACAGACAACAAACTTACAAAGAGCTCAGCATCGGCAGCGGTAGAGATGCAAATGCAGCAAACACAAACGCAGATACAGATACAGACGAGTCGGTATCAGATTCACTTAACCCGATCGGCGACAGGCAGCGCAACACAGCACAGCGCCGGCATGGGGGTCATAAGTGCAGAGTAAATAAAATATTTTTGAGTTAGGCAACAGCATCAAGATGAATGCAGATGAAGATGAAGCCGAGAGTCCCCAGACTCGGCAACAAATGAAGTGATTGAATGCATTCTACAGACGAGCGAGTATGCGAGGGAGTGAAAAAGAGAGAGAAGCGCAGGGAAATGGGAAAGCAACAATAGCACGCGTTGGGGTCTTCTTACGATCATTTATTTGTGTGGTATGGAGTCTCATCTCGTCTCTTCATCTTTCTCTGAAGTTGGATAATAATATTCAAAACGGGGCCGCCGCAGCGTCTCCATCGACAGATTGATTTCTTTTTCGTTTCCTTTTCGCATCCATCAATTGCGGCAAAGCAGCCTCAGACCCAACAACCCAGCCACCACTTTTGGTGTTCAAGTTCCTTCATCAACACATACAAAAATACTCACATACCATTATATCATATATATACGGGTATGTGTGTGTATCTGAACACATGTTTTATCACTTGGAATGCCTTTGGCCCTGTCGAGTGGAAGCTCTTCTCTTTGTTGTTGTTGTTGTTGCTTTGGCTGCTTATGCTTCAGTTGCTTTGATTGACATCTTTCAATAATCCGAGGCCATTGTCGCTGACAATTGAATGTTGCAACACCCAGAAGTGAAGATCACCCAGCTGCTGAGCCATCAAGTTCAATAAACAACTTTCTACAATTCAATGAAACTCTGCTCAGCAAAGAGTTTATTGTCGTACTCATTTATTTGCTAGATTTCTAGTAGAGATCTCTTAATGCAATTGAAATTATGGAGGGAATTAAAAATGCACTACGTATGTATGTCTCAACAGTATCTCAACATTTTTATATTCAATCTAAAAGGAATAGTTTACCCATTTAGAAAATGACTACTTTTTATGAAAATACTGATTTACTGCAAGACATAGTCAAGTATTGTTTTATAAATAGATTTCACACTACATATAGGTTGTACTAAAAAGCTGAGGATCTGCACTCTAAAGGAAATACTTTACTAAATTTTTAAGAATATTACATATATGTACGTGCATTTCTTGTTGTTTATTTCTAACACCACAATAATCAGAAAATTGTTCTAATAACTTTTCAAAATTTGAATGATTTATACAACGTTTTAATCAAATGTAATAATTAAAATAAGTGTGATATCCTCAGTAAGAAAATGGCCCTAAGAACGTTTGAAGATGTTTATGATTTATGTTTGTCTGTTTATTCAAATGTCACAATTAAAATATGTGTAAAGTTCTTAGTAACAGTAAATCAAGTTCTTTTGTTAGTTATACACTATACAATGTATATTTGCAACTCGATATACATATTTTGCAAGCTTGCATCCGTTGGAGAATTATCTTCATCTTAGTGGCTTGCAACAAGCTGCAATAACGCGCTACTAAAACAATAATTCAAATTGCATCTCTGACAATTTACTACAGTGAGTGCAATAGTTAAAACACGCTCTCTTTCGGCAGCTGATGGCAAACAGACTTTGGCGCTGAGAATCTGGCACAATGTTGTTGATAATGAATTGCATTTGATTTGGTCATAAAAATCGCGGCGTCATCATAGTATTCAAAATGGGAAAATGTGGCACATGAAAAAAGGCGCAATACAAATGCATAAATCAAGTGGAAATTCGTCACAAACGACAATTCAGGCAACGACATGCAACATTTGTTGCAAATGATGTGCGACACTTGGCTGCCTGCTGCAACAGTGGCATGTGAATGTTGCAACATGTTGTTGTTTGTGGTGCAGCGTCCATAGATGGGCGTGGCAGGCAGACAGTCGAGAGCTCGTTTGCCAAGTTGCATTCAATTATGAATCTTGCGGCAGCTGCTAATTTGCTTTTCTTGGGCGTCTGCCTCCTGTTTTTCCTCAGCAATCACACGAATACCAATATGAATACAAATACGAATACGAATACGAATACTTTTTGCTGGCGTCGCTGGCTGCTCAAGTGGCATTCCTTGGCTGCCTCGCTCTTTTCGAGTGGCTTCCGTTTTCAGTGCTCGTCTCGCACAGTAAATCTTTTGGATGGGGCGTGGAGCGTGGGGCGATCTCTTCTGTTGTCGTGACTCATGTGAACTCTGGCCGATCGAATCACAACGAATCACAACTGAACTGAAGCATGCGAAATGAACTTTTTATTGGAAGACATTTAAAACCAATTCTACTTTCTCTCTCCCTCTCTTGCTCTTTCTCTTCATCTCTCTGTTAAGTGCCTCTAATGGCAGTCGATTGACATCGATCCATGCCACAAGTGTTCTGAGCGCAGGCGCAGCCAGAGCTTGCCCCACTTGCCTCCCCACCACTTGAAATCACTGCCGCTTATGGAAGCTTTCAATTATATGCTACCGAGTCGTGGCTACTTGAGGCGCCTTCTCCGATCCCTCCATCGTAGTTGCAGCTCCAACTCCCAACCGCATTGCTTATTTATGAACTGCATTCAGAGGCAATTTTAGTTTTTATGCTGGCGAGAAGGGAAAATCTCTGCAGTGCTTTGTGCCACAGTTCCATTTACAAACTTTCCTCTTCCCCGAATTTGTTTTAATGCACTAATTATGTACTCTACTGCTGACTACAAAAACGCAGTGCATTATTGGGTATATACGACTCTAGTTCCTAGAAACAGCAAAATAAAAACATCAAAGAAAGACTCTCTTTATTACATTTGCTGAGTACAACTGCAGTCGATCATTAATCTTCGAGTTAAGCTCAACATTTGGGCAACATAATTATGTTTCAGTTGCCCGCTTTCAATTGATTCAATTATGCAGAACAAATCATAACTTCTGTTTGATCAAATCCCACAATTGCTCGGGAGCATGTTAACTGGGAAATGTCAACAAACATTAAGTTTTTATTATCAGCATAGGAGTGGGCAAAGCGCTTATTGATGGATCACATTTGGGAATATGAGTTGAAGTCCATTAAGCTATTAAAATCTCGTATTATAATTCAAAAATATTACTCACAAGGGAGAAATTCAGCTTCTGTTATCCGTTATATCTTATCGAAATTGTAGAAATAATTGTATAAATAGTTGGCAAACTAACGCAGTTGCTATTTGCTTTTTTAGAGCGGAAATGCAGTGGAGTTAAATGTTCTTGACGTTAGTTTTCTTTTTGTTATATTTGAACAATTGTGATTTAGACTAGAGATATAGAAGTTAGCTTTATCTGAGCTGGGCAATCAATGTTGGAACTAATGCTGAACTGAAGCACAAAACATATATAGCGTAGATACTAGATGTATTCATGACGATATCGCATTCCGTCATCTCTTCAATTGGGGATAGCACTAGGGCGGGGCTGAGGACAGGGGCTTGGGGGGTGTGACATCGATTGTTTTGTCTGCGAGACTTTTACATTTGTGGTCGGATCTATTGTCGAGACGCAGTCGATGTCGCCGTCGCTGTCGCTGTACTCGCATGTGACAGACAGCAAAGACAACACGACGACGTTCAATTTGCGGTGCTTCTTTGGGTCGCCCCCCGCCGCACCCCGGCCCGTGCCTTCTCCTCCCTCTGACAACTTATCTATTGAACACATTGGGTCCCCTTCGTCTTCGACTAGCTTTTTCACTGTGTCACGCATTAATTGTCATTGTGTCTGTCGTGCGTTTCATTTGGTCGTATCTGTCGTCAGTTACTTAAATTTTCGGCTAGCTTCCGTTTTGTTAGCTGCTATTTGTACCGCGCATTTACAGTAAAACACTAAAAGGGTGGCTCCATGCTCGTTACAAATGCATCTTTCAAAACGAAATGGCAGCTACTTGATCTAGCATTCGAGATTAGTGTAGTAAATTATGCGATGAAAAGGGTTGACTTTCATTAAGCTCTTTTCGTATTGATTTAAGGAAGGATATAGAACTTCCCTTCAAGAAGTATTTTATATTTATAGAAAAATGTTAATTTATATGTTTTAATAGAATCTTACGAAAATGATCTGCGAAATTATTCAGCAAAGTTGTATTAATTAGGATTATCTGCATTTATGAAAATTATAATTAACTCTGTTGTTTATCTCATTACTGTCTAACAAAAACTGAGTTTGCTCAGTAGTTTAAATTCGATACTTTAAAAAAATGAATTTGGAAATGTTGTATACACATTATTTAAAAAGTGACTACTGATAATAAACTCAATGTATTTAAAGTTGCTTAATTTCTTCTAACTTTCTGAAAATGTCTAGCAAAGCCAATCAGTCAAGTAATACTGATAAGTAATTCCTAATAATTATTTTTATTTAAAATGTCTGGAAAAATATATTAAAACTGACCATCAAAATTCTAAAAGTTAGGATAATCTGAATTTACAAAATGTACAATTTAATAATCATTTCTTTGATATCTTCTTGTTTTGCTATTTTATAAAAGCAAGCTTATTCAGCTTAATTTATGCTTTATACTTGTAAATGTTCAATTAAAATAATTTAAAAAGTGTGCCACGTTAAGATAATCAAAGCATAAATACATGGCAAAATAATTCTTTTAACTTTCTCATATTTATCTGCCTAGTAAATCAAATCTGAAGTAATGAGTATATCGTGGTCGAGTTTCGTGCAGTTGTAATCATGTTTTTTGTGTGCCAATTATGTTTTGTTAGACTGTTTACTTTTGATCGCATTGTAGAGCGTTTTATTAGCTATGGGTGCGCTACTTATTGGCTACACTTTGGCCACGCTAAATGGCGGAGGAGTGACTACTGGATGGGGAGTGGGGGAGGACAGTGGGCGGCAGACAACACAATGAACATATATATATACAAGAGAAATACGCATTTGAAGTATTGTGTCTCGCTTCGATGGCTTCTCTTGGCTCACTCGCTCTTGAGTCACCTGTGCGAAACAATTCGTGACAATTCCCATTTCTTCTGGTGGCATTCATCTCAAATTTACAGTTTCGTTTCTGTTTTTGGTTGAGGGAAGAATTAATAAACAGCACATCTCTATCGCATCTGCACCGCTAGATTCTCAACACTGTCGATTATCACTTTTCGACATGCTCTTGACTTTATGGCCAGCTAGCCAGCTAGCATCGGAGATTTGTCGCTGACAACACAGGCAACAACTCGCAACATGTGGAAGCCGTGGTAATTACTGACATCACGCACATCTCACATAAAAACGTCTCTGATCTGTACCGGGGGCGGTTTCAAAGTTTTTCTACATTTTAAAGGCAATTTAAGAAAAAGAGCCAAACGCGTGTAAAAAGTTGTCGCAAAGGAAAATTACTTCGATACAATCTTGAAAAACAGAGCATAAATCCAGAATATATTACCTATTATGATAATCGTATTTGACACACTTTTACTTTCGTTACTTTCATTTTAAAGTCTTACAAAATTTGATTGCCACTTTTTTACGATTATAACCATCAATCAAGTGCAATAAATTTGGTAATGAAATTTCCGTTTGGTCACCAAAACAAATCCAAACTACTTGAAGTATGTAATTTACTATATAGGCATATATTTATACTTCCATTTTCATTTCCATGACGGTGTTTATTGTGTGTCGTATGTGGAAATTTATTGACATGGCACATGCCACATGCCACAACAGAGAGACAACAACACAAACACATCATAGCACCCTCAACTGCAACTGGAACCTTTTGGAAACATTATCGAAATTGAATCACTCGAGCAATTTGTAATGCTACCCCTCCGATGCAAACGATGCTAACGCAATCTGCCAGACAAGCTGCTGTCGAGGAAAGTAAACGAAATGGAGTGCATATGACTAGGAATGTTATCGGTAGGAACAGTAGGGTGAATCTGGTTTACAACTGTTGGATAAACATGACCAGAAAATGTAAACATACGCTGTTTATAATGAAATCTCGTCGGTCCCCCCAAATTTCCCAAGTTCTATTTCACTTTCTATTTGCATTGCATCAATTTTTGAGCAGAATTGGAGACGTAGAAAAAAAAACAAAAAGGGAAACCCCCGCGATGAAAAGAAAATAAAAGTAAATGAAATTAAGAACACTGTTTTTTTTCGTCTTCCTCTTTTTTTGGCATCCTGCGGCGCAGCCTGTTGAGTAATGTGACTGCCGCACGCGTCTTGCATGCGGAAGGAAACTGGAATTAACCCCAAGAGCACACGGAGCACACGGCAGCAGCTGCCGTGCAGGACTCCCAGGACATCAAGAACGAAAGGGCTGATGTTGAAGTTTGTATTTATCGTAGAACCATCTGGATTAGTTCTTTGGTCTTCGGCACAGTTCGCTGATTTCATTACTTATCAGTTGCCAGGCCACGCCCTGCTCTTGCTGTTGTGACAACCCTCGATGGCTGGCACGGAGGAAGCGCTCCTTGTGGCCGTTTATTTATCCCATTGCCCACGGAATGGAGCGTGGTCTTGTTAAGTCGCCGCTTATCTGCAGTTAAGCCCTCTAGTAAACCAAAAATAAACAAATACAACCCTCGGGACTCAAGAGACACAAGCTACGAACTGTCTTCTTCAAATTTATGACCATCTTTCGGCAAGCGAATGAATCCAATTTAATGCGATATATTGTTTTAATAACTTTGCAGTCAATGCAAAGACAATAACTTGACTTTTTGGGGATTTTCGAATTCTTTTTTATACGTTTGTTTGTTAAATAAATAAACAGCAAATCTCTGGGAATCAGTGCATTTGAAATAAATTGCCAGCGGTCTTCTTCCTTTTTAAGTACTGTTAAGTTTTGTGTTGTATATCATATTTCCTTCTAATAAAGAAGGGAGTGAAGAACTTCAGTCCCAGCTGGGGGTAGAACATCAAAGTACAGTAGTCGAAAAAAGTTAGTAAATAATTTCAAAATATTGCACTTGCAGCTTGTATGGAAATATTTCCACAATAAAACAGAAAAATGTGCACAACTAATAATAAGTCAGTAATAATAATTATTTTAACTACACACAGATGCCGCAACGCAATTGGAATCTGCTTTTAAAGTTCGTTCTTAACGCGCTTAAAAATCAAAAGCGAAAGTTGCCAAAGTACGCAAAGTTTTGCTTTGTGTTTTTCGAGTCCGACAACACATTAAACTGTATTAATTATAATCATAAACTATAATTTTCACCCAAACTGGCAGCCAGCAAAAAGAATCACTGACCGGAAAGACTGAACTGGGCAAAAAAAGAAAGCGTGTGATACATGAGCACAAAATACACATAAGCAAAGGTAAATCCAGTGTGTGTATATAGTAAATACTCGCATGTCTAATCCAATCCAAACTTGAAACCGACTGAGAAAACCAACTTCACTGACTGTCGCCAAAAACTGAAAACTGAAAAAGTGTTTGCCTTGTTTTTGCGATAGTCACATGTCACACAGTTCGGTTCGCATTCTCGGCATGGATCGCAAGCCAAAAGCCACGACAAGAGTCCCATGTTCTAGTTCTGGTTACAGTTCAGCGCGTTTGGTGTGCAAAAAAACAAAAGAAAAAAGAAAAAGATTTCAAGTTCTTTGTTGCGTGGGCGTTTAAAACTTGACTGCGAATATCAGCCTAAAGTTAGCAAGGCGATAATTCGAATACATACAAACATTTCCAGAGGCGACAAATAAAGGAAATATTCTTCTGATTCGCGTGTTTGATTTCATTTCCATATCAATTTACACCCATGGCTATTATAAAAAGGTTGTGATATTATAGTTTATGTTTAATTATGGATTGCTTAGTGTTTGGAACCGTTTCGAAATTAACAGCAGCGAATGTGTTGTGTATATTCCATATGACAATTGTTCCCACACTTTGCGAAATATAACATTACAGTTACAGTCTTCTGTCCGCCCAACTCTTTGACTCTCGCAGTGTGCAATTTAAGTTGAAATACGCCCACCTAAACACACACAAAAGTATTCTCACACATATACTTAAGTTTTTTTTTTATGTATGTATTTACTTATTTACTTGATGTATGCATATTTAATCTTGAGCTGTAAGTTTGCATTTTCATCTTTTTCCCTTTTGCATTCTACACGCAACTGCGTTGCACATTTCTTGCAACGAAACTGGATTTCCTTTCGACATGGTATTTTTATATACTCGAGTATGTTTGTGTGGGTGTGAGTATGTGCATATGTGTTTAAATGCGAATACATTTTGCCTTGGGTCGCGTGTCCGTGCTTCGTGGTTCGTGTCCAAGTCCATGTCGTCGCCGACTGTGTCACATTTCTCTTTTATTGCATTATGACATTTATTTATGATCGCTCTCCCCCACTCACCAACACACACTTACAAAGGGAGTACACTCACAAAGGGAGTGCTGCAAAACAAGAGGAAGAGCACTGCGCTGGCGCTCTTCAATGTCACATCCCCCCAATGGTCACCAACACATACATATTTAGCGAGAGTGCTGATGTGTATGCTTGTATGGGTTTGTGTCTTTGCTATCAGTTCTCGCTCCACTTACAAACAAAATTTATGTTCATGTTTCCTTCTTATGCCTTGGCTGCATTTCTATACGAATTGTCACGTATTCACACATGCACATACAAAATATGTATATACAATACTTACATATACATATATGCATATGTTTGTATGGCAAATGTCAAATGCAAAATGCAAGCCTGAGTTTTGAGATACCGCACACGAAACTGGGCTTCGACTGAATCACACCTTTGTTGCCGTTACTTTTGAAATTGATAAATGAAAAGTCACACACACACTCACACATACATTCATATATTTGCATGTAGTGTTTGGTTTCAGCAATATGCATGCGTCAGCCTAATGTTATTGTAGCTGTTTCTCTTCTGGGTGGTTTATTGTGCATAAATCACTGCAAACACACGTAGAAATGCCAAACTGCAACTGTTGTTCTCTTATTCTCATTGTCTTTGCTCTGTCATTCACTGTGTTTCGCATAATTGTTTTTTTCATTGCGCCAAAGAACAGTTAAAAGCATAACTAAACCTTGCGTAATGCAATTAAGTTTCAGAGAGAAAGCCCTTGACATAGTCAACTTGAGATCAGCCCAAGTCGAAGAAAGAGAGTGAGAAGAGAGATGAAGAGTGCCCGCCTCATGGCAGAGACTACGATCAGTCATCATAATTGCTGCCGAGGCGCAGAACAATTTAAATTCATTCAAAAAGCTCGTAAACTTAATTACTGGACAAGCAACAACAACAACAGTGGAACAAAAGCAAAATATATTACATCTTAAATGATATTCAGTGTCAATGCGATGTATACAGAGAGAGAGCGAGAGAGATGGAGATGGGGGCGAGACAGAATTTATGACTAGATCGTATGCAAATACAGTCATCATTGTTGAGATCGCAATTAAAGTCGAACGCCGCAACGTTGCACGTAGCATCAGCATAGCAATAGATAAATGGACTTAGACATGGGGCAAATAGTTTTTCCCAGTACAAGATTTGTCACGATCGCACTTTATGGATAACATCTTATGACATACTTGAATGATGCTATTCATAAGGTAGAGCAGAAACGTGAAATAAAGTGCCAAAACTCTTAAAGTGAACATTACGCGCTAGAGTTGAGTTAACTCTCAAGATAAAGAGTGATATTCATAAAATTTATTAAGAATCCAAGATTAAATCCAAATTTCAAAATAAGCTTAAGGTTTTCTTTCTTCTTCTAGGGCATACAAATATTTCTATTCCAAACAAAATGTAATTCATTAAAACAATTAAATGCAAATTGAAGATTTTTACAAAATTATTAGGAATAGTTTTTTATGCTCCTCTTCAAAATCTGCAAATAAATCTTCGAGGGTTTCTTTATTTTGTGTTTTAAATGAAAAACAATAAAATTAGAAGTACATAAAAATAAATTCAATAAAATTCGATCCTCTCACTTGAAAATGTGTTACGCTAAGCCCCTCTTACAATTGAATAAGAAACAATCACAATTGCTTGAAATAAAACACTTATAGTTTCTTTTTTTAATTACACTCAACAAAACATATTAACCCAGAAAAATCTGTCAGAATCTCTGATATTTGAGGTTATGTTTGCTTTTCGTTTGTAAAGTCATCGCTCAAACAATCTGAACGTGTAATTCGAGTGTATTTTGTGTGTACTTTATGCAACAACTGCAGCAAAGCATTTGGCGTCGTGGAAGGCGATTTAACGGCTTTGGTACGTGGTGTCTGGTGTCCATTGGAGTTGAAGTTGAAGTTGGCGTTGACGTTGTTGTTAATCTTGGCCGGGTCGGCTTCGGCATCGGCTTTGGCATCGAAATGCGCTGGCGGCTGTGAAACTTGTCCCGGTCAAGAGTGGAGGAGGCCCTTAAGTGTAAATTGGCCATGTCCAGCGCTAATGGATCGACGCACGCCACAGCGCGAAAGGAAAATGGGAAAACTGCTTATGGGCATAGAGCATTTTTAGGTACCATAGTACCATAGAAATGGCAATGAATTGGCCAGCGATCGTGCAGGAAAACCACCATGGAAAACTTGTTCGACACGAAAAACACGCGCCAAAACAATTCCCCAGCCAATGGGAAAGTTGAGAGGCCCCTACGCTAAACAGTTAAGCACACAGCAGAGCAGCTCAAGAGAGTAAACACGAGTGTGTGTGTGTGTGTGTGTGTGTGTGTACCTATGTACGAAGGAACAGCGAACTGACCAGGGAACAGAGATCCTTTTGGATCTTGTGTCAGGTATGTCGGTCGCTTCCGCCGAGACCACAAAGTTAGCCAAGTTATTTTTATTGAAGCGCTCACATCAAATTATATTCGAGCACAAAAGGCTCAGCAGGCTTAAGAAAGTCAAGCATAAAGTAGCACTAAAAAAAAAAACTGCAAGCTTGAAAATATTTTTATGTATAAACAAGGTGCAAGATAAATAAAAAATAAAAAAAGATAAAAGCTACAAGGCAATCACGACATTTTAATACTCTACGAGTAGTATATTGAAAAGTGAATTTATTGAATGTGCGACAAAATGCATATGCCCAAAAGTGAGGGCATCGGAGTCAACAGAGAGTCAGTTGAAGTCAGTTAGTCAACAGTTGGTCGGGCTGGCTTACATTGTTGTTGCTGCTCTTGGCTGCTGGTTGTGTTGGGGCTTTCAAGCTGGCTAACAACTGCAAACAGTTGGTAAACTTGAAAACTGGTAACTGAGAGAGGGCAACAGACTCAGCAGAGAACGAGAGCGAGCGAGATGGCGCTAAGACCGGTTCAGCAGACTTGAAAAATGCACAAAACGGAAAAGAGACAAGCAAAAGCATAAACATAAACGCTGGCAATCAAATGAGGCTTGGCAGTCGCAAAAGAGGTCAAAGTTGATCACGGCAGTCAAAAAAACAGACACTCGAAACACACAACAGATACAAATGTATCTTCGAGTGCATACACAGCAAATATCCAGCAGATACTTTTATATTTATTTGGCGTTTGCACTCACAAACTGAAAAAAACGTCGCCAGTCTAGACTTATTTTTAACCTTATATCTTTAGCATAGACACCTTTGAAATGCAGAAAAATTACGATTTCCCTAACAAGATGAGCAACAGCAAAAGTCTCCCACAGTCAACGATATATCAGGGGGAATATGTAATTACAGTCATAAGAGAAGCATTAAAACGAGATTCGTGTTTCTACACCCCAACATAATTATACTTTCATTATTTATGATCATTTCTCCAACACCTTTTCAAATTATACACTCGGACAGCGTGCCCAATTAAAGCTAATGCTCTAAACAGACAGAGTTATTACTTGAAACACATATCTCTCATGCTAGTATTCTTCCAAAAGTTATTTCATTGTCTGTCCATTTCAGCAGCTAGTTGATAACTTTGATAAATAATGAAGGTGATATTTCATTATGTAGAAATTATATTGTATAAAGAAGTAAATATTATCTTATAACAAGCGTATTGCTTGAAACACATATCTCTCATGATATTCTTCTAAAAATTATTTCATTGTTAGTCCTTTTGAACAGCTTGTTGATGTTTTTGATTAATAATAAAGATGATATTTCATTATGTAGAAATTATATTGCATACAAAGTAAATATCATCCTATAATAAATGTACAGAATAAAACATTGAAGATGCCTTCGCTAGGAGTTTTAGTATTTTCAAGCGTGATTAAAAACATTTGTATAATCGTGAGTGTCAAAACTTCAACTCTAAAATCAATTGATGAGAAAATATTGAGGTAAAGCTGAATGAGAAACTTTAAATATTATTCTTGGGATTGCGGCAAAGCGGCACTTACAAAATGCGCCGCGTCGTCGTCGTCGTCGTTGTCGCTCGATTCGAAACGTCATTGAGCTGTCAGAGCTGAGAGACTGAGGCAGTCTTCAAGCTGAAACTCACACATGATTATTTCAAATTCAATTAAAACTCGCCCCTTTTTTGTTTTGAGGAATCGCAGTGATTGACAGCGAACTTGCCTCATGCTACACCACCAGCAATATATTGACATAGAACAACAGGCTGAAGGAGTTTCTAGGAATTCAACTGAGGTCTATTAACAACTCTCGACATGGCGGCATATTGTGTACTTATAATTATTACACTCACTCTCTCGCTCTCGCTCTCAATTCAATTCAAATCAAATCAAATAAAATCAGATTCGTGTTCCAGTTTTTGGTCTATTTGGGGGTCATGCCCGCTCTGCATGTCTATAAAAATCATATTAATTATCAAAAATGTGCCGGGCATTTATCAAAAAACCAAAGCGCATTCATTTACCAAAGTGTCAGAGAAATATTTCACAGAAATGGGCAAACCCAATGCTGCTAATACAAAGATTTTAATTAAGAGCGCCCATATTATTTATGGCCCTGTGAGAATCAACAATCGGCTAGCGAGCGGGGGAAAAGGGAGTAGGAGGAGGAGGAGGAGGCGCAAAGAAACGCCCATGCAACTTTTGGGCATGCAAGAGAGACTAAGACTTTAATACAATGTGTGTATATTTCCCGATCAAAACTTAATAATAAACTTTGCATACTTCTGCTTTCCCCCTTCCAACTCTGTTTGATGTTCCCCTTGTGCATGGGACGAACAGAAGTTCATCTCTGCATCTCTCTTTCCACACACGCACGAGATTTACAATTGCCCATAAATCTTCTGGCTGCGTCTGCGCCTTCCTCAGCCTGTGGCAGTGGCAAGCGGCAGTGGCAGTTGCCCATTAAGCGACACCAGGAATCAAAACATTAAAACTAGCGGTAGCAGAAGTTGGGAGTACGGAGTAGGAACGGTCGACGGCGTCTGATGATGGCACTTGCTTTCGCTTTTCATGGCAAATGGCTGGGGATGCTGACATGGTGACATCGCTTCCACGTAAGTAGTTCTTGCCACATGCAACACACGTCTGCATGTCTGCCTTCTACTTCGTATATGCATCTTTTGAGCTTGTTTACTTTCCTGTCATAAAATTTAAATGCGCACTTTGGCGCTAATTTAGATGACGCCAACCGACCGTTGTCTGCTGTTCTTGATGTTGATTCCCATTCCCATTCCGATTCTCAGACTCAGATTCTGATTCTAGCTGTGGATGTGCCTAATTGGAGGTCCGCCAGCCAAACGATGCACGTTGTCACCTCACCCTTGCACACACACACACACAGCTACCCGCCTTCCTCGCTCTATCTTAAGTGTCTTGTCTGGCTGTCCGACGCTGAAAGTCATTGCCATTTGAACGTCAACAAGGACTGAAAATCTCTACCCTTGGGAACTGTTTAGAAAAACAAACAAGCAGGAGAGATATTTGAAACTGAAATTTAAAAAGGCAAGTTATTGTACAGCATGGATAGTTACATCTCGTTTAAGAACATATTTTTTATCAGCACATTTATAAATGACTGATGGCTATCTTTAAAAGCATATTCTTTTTAATGCTTCCCTAAAGAACTCAACTATTAATCGGTAATTGCTTCGTTAAAGATAAAGATTCGTTAACAAAGAACTTTATTAAGGGGACGTTGATTTGAATTAGACAATGAAGTCTCTCAACAATCATCTGCAGTTGATTGACTAAAGAAACATATATGGAGAATAACGAAGAATATAATTTAAACGAATATTTACATTTTTGTATTTAAAAAAAATATATTACAAAAATAGGCCTTTAAAAACTATTATCTTGATGCTTGCATTAAAAAATAAAACTATTGCAGGAAAGCAAACTATGAATTTGAATTAAATCTACATTTAAGTAGAATTGATATAATCTTTGGTATTAGCTTTCTCTATAAAATGTCAATTTTAATTTGAATTAACTGTTTTTTTATAAATTAAATTAATTTTTAAGTACAGCAATTAAGCAATTTAAATCTTAATCTTAAAATTTTTATTTAAGAAAGCATAGAATTAATTATAATCATATTATCTTACATTCATGTAATACTCATTTATTGCAATCGACATTAAGTCGAACGAAAATCATTAACTCATGAATTTAAATGATCTGAAGAACTTTAATTGACATTAATATTCAGTTATAGTTTGATTAATTCTATTTAAGGATCCGATTGTCGCAGCTATCAATAGAAGTGTTACTACAATAAACTATTTCAATAGGTGTGGAGCAACCCTTTAATTGCAATTGCTCGATGGCAGCAGCTGCTCTTGAGATGTGTGAATGCGAGTGAATATATTCGAATATTCAGAGTCATTGAAGTGGCGGCAAAAATACATTTCGAGTGCAACGAGGGGTGACACTGTGAGGCAAGGGATGGGCAGAGAGAGAGAGCAGAGTGTGCAGCAAATAAATCAGCAAATGGTAACAAAACAGAATGCAAAAGCAAAATCAAAAAATACAAAACAAAATGTGGAAGTAAAAAAAGAGAACTGCAAAGTCTGCTGGCAGCTGCAGCCAAAAAGTTGTGCAAACTGCAAATCGGCAACTTGTTGTTATTGTTGTTGCGCATAATTAGCAACAACGGCAACAACAAGAACAGCAGCAACAATAACAACAACATTGAAAAGGAGTCCGAGACATGCCCAGCCTAAGGAGGTTGCGCATGCGCCACACGCTGCGATAAGCAAGAACAAGACAGACAGAGAAGAATAAGAAAGAGGGAGAGCGAGACAACTGCTTTGCTTTGCTTTGCACGTGACTCGGAACTGGAACTGGATCGAAGTGTTGTATAACGGTCGAATCAGGTCGGGTCGATTGGTCGACTGCTTAATTGCAGTGTCTCAATTTTCAGGGATTTGAATTGGGAAATTTCGAGCGTCGTGACTCATAGCTGAGCAGCTCAGGAAGTGGCCAAAGGAGGCACATGGCATATGTTGCATGTCGGCCACCATGCTTGACCCCTTCAGCTCGTTGAACAGAGGTGCGGAGCAGGGGCTGGGTCTGACCTCCGCCTCGACTCGCTTGTTGCACGCAGAGTTGTTGTCGCATTGCATTTGAATTCACAATTTACCCTTTAGGGTTTTGTTTTACTATTAGCAGTTTTATTATTTTTCATTATTGTTTTGTTGGCTTTCAGCCTGCGCTTTTTGTTTGGTAATTACTTGACAGACGAAGGGTCTGAACTTCGTGTTCGGGTTGAACGAACTGGCAAAGAGTTGCAGCGGATGTTGCTGGAACACTCATATGCTGCAACTGCACAGCATTGGATGCACAAACTACCAACACTTGGCAGTTGCTTATCAATTCAGTTGTTGAGATAAAATGAAGTTAGATAAGATATGATTCGAGGTTTACTTATGAGCATTCATCATGTTTATGTTTGCGTCACTCTCTCGCTTGCTTGCTCCCTTGCCAATCTGTGTTTGAACAACCAGGTAAAGGTAGAGCATACTATTTATAGAACTATCGTCGGCAGACTGGAGATAACATCAGTCAGATAGGCGATCATATAGGGGCAAACTGGTGAAGTATTGTGCTACTCGGGTTTTCAATTTTACAAAATGAAAGAAAACTGTTTCCTTTGAGATCTATTCTGAGTGAAAACCTATGATAAATCTTATAGCAATTCATTAAGAAAATATCTTATAAATATCTTTATACCTCTCATCTTAAATATTAAGTAATACGTATAGTAAAAATAATTTAATTTTCGTTCAAATAAAAACTCTACAAATGAGCTGCAATTCTCACCGCATTAAAACGCGGTTTAAGCGAGTTAAAATGCGAATCTTTTTGTGTAAATTTTGAACTTAATTTCATTTTTCTGCGCTCCACATTAAAATACTTAAACAATGGCATTGCCAAATGTGACACGATGCAGCGTGTGAAAAGTAGATACCAAATTGTCTCAGGCTAGAGAAGAGAGCAGATTTTATATCAAAAGAAAACCAGATTAGAGTGCGGGTCACTTTTGGGCTGATTTGGAAATTAACATTTTATGCAAATGTTGGCAAGACTTGAATTGACTTTCAGTATCTCTATATTCATATACAAGATAAGAAACGAATTTATTTCTTAATTATTAAATGGAACTCACGTCATTGGTAAGAGCAAAAAAGAAGCAAACACAATGAAACCATTGAACGTTCTACTCTCTGCTGTCGTTGTTGTTGTGTAATTTTCTCAAAAAATTAATCAGCAAAATGTTGTCACTTTGTTAATGTATCGAATAACCGAATTGTCGAGTAATTTGAGTCGTAATTGCGCTGGTAATCGAGTATGCTGCTTAATTTGGACCTGCAAATTGAAGTTCAGATTCGAGTAAATTATGTGGAAATTGTAGAACACTCAAAGAATTAGCGTAGCTAAGCAAAGTTTTTGTTTTTTTGGGTTCTTTAATGTGTGTTTATTTCAACAGTCCAAAGCAGCTGCATGTGCAACGAAACGCTTGATAAACAGGGCAAAAGCGGATGACACCTGTGCCTCGGCTGATGACGCTGGTTCATGGCAAGATAATGACGGACGTTGAGTCCAACGCGTTGCGAAGGCAACCCGAAAATTTGTAGGTGCATGTGAGTTGAACAAAATTGCTGGCAAAATGCAGTCGAGTGTGTAAAGTGAAGTTGAGGTCGCGTTAGGATGTTTGCTGTGGTGGCGGCGGGGTGTGTCCATTGGCTACAACAACGATGAAGCGACGGGAGCTGATTCCTCATGTCCAGGTTCCGCTTCGCTTGGCTGCCTTTTGGGCCTGGGAAAGTGCTCAAAATGACGTCGCGTAATTGACCTTTTTCGGTCACATTTTCCACACAGCCAACAACGTATGAAAATGGAATTTCAATAAGAGGAAACACGCCCACAGAAACAACAGCAACAGCAGCAGCAAAACAACAATAAACGCAATTGTAGAATTTCAATTGTTTATGTTTTGTTTATGATTATTTAACAGTCAACTTGGCTGACGAATGTCACCACTTGATTTGCATAACAAAAACATTGCTCAACAAATGCAATCAAAAGTAAACAATTTTAGTGGCAGCCCTCTGGCATTAACATCAAGTCTTTTTTAACATGAATGGACCCAAATACATAACACAACATAACAGACAATATATATAGTAAGTGAGTGAGCGTGTTTTTCGTTTGTTTATCCATTGGCAGCTCTAGGCAAGCGCAACTAATTGTGAGCAACAAACCATTTGCCATATGGAAGCACCTTTTCGCCCTGGAGCTGCGGATGCAACCATAAACAATTTGGTGGGAACTTTGCTTGGCCAACACTTTAAAGATTCGTATACCCCGTGTGCATTGGCAGCAAGAGTATCATGTGTTAATAATGGACACAAGCATGCAACAGGCAGCAGAATTCTTGGCTTCCACTATTTTAGATCAAATTTAGCAGCCAAGTCGATGATCCATTTCAACCCTATGCGAAAACGCTTGCTGGGAATACAAATTCCCCTGTTTATATGCAAATTATTCTCGCACTTTTGTAAGAAATTTGATAAATATCATTCTACTATGTATAAATGCTGTTTATCAGCGTAGTGATCTATTCAGAATTAATTTGTAATATGAAAAACTGCTTTTAAATGTAAATTCTTTAAATGCTTACAACAAGTTGGTATCCCCCTATATAATTTGATCGTTATTCTAGCTTACAGGGTGTCTCGCAGTTGTACACACTCAGTCGCTACTTTACTGCTCTAATTTATGTGAAATTTGCAAGCGCAAGAGTTCAAAAATGTTTTTCGTTTACTCCACTCTAATGGCATTTTTATGCTTTGTTTAGAATTCCAAGCAGACCAGAGGGGATTGTTACTCTACATTCACGCTATCAATCTAATATTAGTTCTGCATATTAAAAAGTATATTTCCCAAGAATTTGAATTTAACTTTTTGTACTTTAATAACAACATTGAAAATACTACGATAAGAAATAAATGTGTTTCAAAACTATACGATATTTATGAATTCGAACTTGAATGGATAGTAAAAACAAATTTCGCTTAATGTGAAAAATGTCTCCATAACAACGAGCCCAACCTAGGTTTAAAACCATAACCATAACCATCTTCGTTCGCCCTTGTTGCCTGTTTAAACAAGTTGAACAGAAATTTTGTAGGTTTGTGCTCGGTTCGTGTGAACGATTCTCAAACCCGTTGTTTATTTGAATTTCGCGCTTCATTTGCTTTTCGGCTTCAGTGACGAGTTTCCGGTTCAATAAAAAAACAACTATGTATAATAAACAAAAAAAAAACAAAGCCAAAGAAATGCGCAGCAAAACATGCGTGGGCTTTTAGCTCTTAGTTTTGTGGCTCGATTGCCGTTTAATTTGCTTAACCACTGAAATTTAAATGCGCGCTGAGCTGCCTACAAAAATGAACTAAATAGTAGCTTAAGCTTCCCATTGGAATGTGCGTGCGCACGCGCCACTTCCAGTCCCCCTTCCCCTTTCCAGCAACGTGTTCCACTCTGCTTTGGGCTGGCTACAAAAGCGGAAGTGCACTGTCAGCTGTTGCTTTGAAGCTGCCGTCCGTCGTTGCAATCAGTTTGGCTCTTGCAGTGGCACGTCCACCACCAAAATTAACTGACAACTAAACGGCAAACTTGAAAAGATTTTTACGGCACACTCACATATTTTTCCATAGGCAATTGCACTTAACGAGTCATTGGCAGCCCCCTTGGCAGCGCTAGCCTCTAGTTCTCCTCTTCTTCCCTGCCCCGGGTAGAAGCCAAACTTAAACTCAAATCCAGAGTCCAACAGCAAACTACAAAGCGACAGCGACAACGACATGTGACCTCATTCTTAGCTTAAGCGCTGCGTAAAATGCAATTTACGCAGAAAAACAAAATACGCAAAACCAAAAGCAACATCAAAGCAAAGCCAAACGAAAAACAAATGCAAAATGCAGTGGCAACTAAAATGAAAGCTCTTTGGACTCACCAATGCAGCTGCAACCCATATTTGTGTTGTATAAAGCCGAAGAAAGGTGTGACAATATAATACACTGTTTAATTCCAACTAAACACTTAATTACTCACTTTAAAAAAAAAACATTTTTCACTTTTCAGCAGTCGCGGTACCGAAGCTTATTGCAATTACAGCGTTGCATTTGTGCGATAATTATCGATAACCAAACTAAGATTGCTGATCGCCATAATTTAAATCTCCTTTGATATCGATATCAAGTGTCAGTTCTACTCACGAATGCTGTGAAATATCGACATTGCTTTTATATTCACTGCAATATGGTATTTTCTAAATTTAATTAAATAGTGTAATATTTTCTTTTAATAATGGCTGCACTTGCAATACGCGCATTACCCAATGCACAATTGGCAAAACTATGGAACATCCAAATTTTACGTCAAATGTCCAACAAGTGCGAGAAAAAGTCTGCGTTGAAAGATTTGCAGAAAGTAACCACAATAGTTGCTGATACGAGTGACTTTGCAGAATTGAAAAAATATAAAGCAACAGATGCCACAACAAATCCATCCATTGTGCTGGCAGCATCCACAAAAGAGAGCAATCTGAAGTTAATATGCAAAGCAGTCGAGTATGGCAAGTGTCAAAAGGGAGCCAAAGCGCAACAGGCATCGGAAACTGTTGATTACCTGACCGTATTGTTTGGCAGTGAAATTCTCAAGATAATTCCTGGTAGAGTGTCGACAGAAGTCGATGCACGTCTCTCGTTCAACACGAAAGCAAGTGTGGCAAAGGCGCTGAAGTTGATTGAGCTATATAGTAAATTTGAAGTGGATAAAAAGCGTATTCTTATCAAGCTGGCCTCCACCTGGGAGGGTATTCAAGCAGCCAAAATCCTGGAGAAGGAACATGGTGTGCACTGCAATTTAACACTAATGTTCTCACTGGCCCAGGCGATAGCTTGTGCCGAGGCAGGAGTTACGCTGATCTCGCCCTTTGTGGGTCGCATCTTCGATTGGTATGTGGCCAACACAGATACCAAGAAATTCGAGCCACACAATGATCCGGGTGTAATCTCAACCACCAGGATCTACAATTACTACAAGAAGTTCGGCTACGAGACTCAAGTAATGGGTGCGTCATTCAGAAACATTGATCAGATCAAGGCATTGGCTGGCTGTGATCTCTTGACGATTAGTCCTGCACTGCTTCAGGAATTGGAGTGCGATAAGAGTGAAGTGAAGCCAGCGTTATCTGTTGAATGTGCCAAGAAAGCAGATATTAAGAAAGTATGCATGGACGAGAGTCAATTCAGATACGTGCTCAATGCTGATGCGATGGCGTCAGATAAATTAGCCGATGGCATTCGTAAGTTTACGGTAGACACTGTAAAACTCGAGAATCTAATGAAAGAATATTTGAGCTATTAAAAACAATCTAGAAGTAGGTTCTTTCTCCTCCCCGCGTCACGCACTTAAGCGACAAGCGGCAAACGGCAAATAGCAAAAATAACAAAAAGAGCTTAAAAAGGGCCGCGCTGTAAAAAAGCAATTTGTAATATCATTCTGACCAAGAAGAGAGGGGCAGTGATGCAGTACTAAGCGGATCGAAAACAGCGCACGCATTGCAATTGGATTGCTTTGCCTTTGCCTCAAGCGAGTCTCAAATAACAATAGACCAATAGACCAATTGCTCTTTGCCGTGTTGCCTTTGCCTTTGTCTTTTTATGCGCCCGACCAGCCTGACATCAAATTCCCAAATGATCGACCAATTTGTCAAATGCTCCATGCTTGCGTTGCGCCCATTACCGAGTGCTCCAACAGCAATGCCAAGTATCTAGATACATTTGTATCTGTGGTGCTTGGTGCATGGGAAACGTTATACTTGAGATTATCAGCTGCATTTTGGTGCGAGATTTCGCGCTGTGTGGCCCCGGATGTCTTAAGTGCCTCATAAAGCGAAGGGTTTTTGTGGTAATTGAAATAGTTTTCTAACCTATTATTATCTGTTCTGATATTATGACAACAGCTAGCGAGACTCCTTTGCTGGCTTGGTCGGGGTCGACCTCTGGTCTAGTTTTGTTGGGCAGCCTTAGAAGCGTTCACTTTTGGCCAGCACAAACTGTATGTGGCTTGTGTGTCAATGCCTTTTTTTGTTGTCGTATTGTTTATTAGCTGTGTATGTTGGCAACCGGCAAGTGGCCAATATACGGGTTGGCTTTTACCCGCGCCAGTCCAGAAACGATGGCAGCCTTGGTTTTGTTGCTTTGCAGCCAATGCTGCTCCAATTCGCCGACTTCTCTATTTTTTTTATTTTTCGTTAGCTTAGTTTTTGTTATTTTTATTTCTTATTATTTATTTTTTGTGTTTGTATTTTTTCTTAGCTGTCTCAAATGTCTTTATTTTGTTTACTTCCATTTGTCGTCGCTGTTTGTTGCTTTTATTTCAATTAAGCAATTTTTACAGCGAAACCTTCGAGTCGTCGACATCGTCGTGGTTGCTTTTTTCTTGTTTTTTTTTGCCGTTGCGATTTGAATTTTTGCAGCGTCGCCAAAACCCCGGAACACATTTGAACGGCCACAGATTTATGAGTTTTTGCCTAGACGACTTAACATAAGGTTACCGCATGCAACATATCATAATATAGATCTAGTTACAGACATAATACTTAAAGACTCATGACTTCATATTTGGTGTACAGTTGCCACAGCTTATAAATGCACCGAAACGTGCCCAAAATTTCATTTTGTTCAGTGTAATACTATCTTTTCTCTTTCTTTATCTCTGTCTCCAACTTTTTCAAAGTTGTACGTATATTTTATAAGTTTTTTATATCAAAAATGTTTGCAATAAAAGTTTGTATTAGGTCGAAGCGGTTCAAAATAATGGTTATTTGATTAAGCTTTTTTAAGTGTTGATCGCAAATATTTTAAGTATACTTCTCACAATGGGCAATTTAATTTCTTAAATATTCTTCAGAGTGGTTCAGCATACTGGTTCAATAGTAACTAAGACATATTTTGTAGTTACTATATACCTCGTCCCGTTTTTCTTTTCTTGAACAACATTTCCTTCAAGAGTTGAGCAAAAAACAGTGGAGAAAATAACGCCGTTGCCTGTTTCAATGCTCCACCGTCTCAAAGAGTTTCAACCAGCTGTTACAGCTGTATATTGAATAGTTGCTTTCCTCTGCCTTTCTCCACAATCAATGAACTCTTTTTTTGTCTTTTGTTGTACTTTCTCAACTCCCACCTCAGATGGTTAACATCAATTAAGTTTCAGCGAAGCTTTCAATGCTTTCTGCAGCCCTCTAAATTACCGTACAAATGTGAGGTTCGATGACAAACAAATTAGCAGGCGCCCAGGTAAAGACTCTGTACATAAAGATTGTCGGGTTAAGGGTTCCATAACCTTGTCGTTTACCGCTATTGAACCACAGCACGTCCCAGCTAGAGCGGCATTTATCAAAAGCTGTCAGAGAGTGAGAGGCACATGCACATTCATCCATCCATCCATCCATTGAGGCATTCATCCATAACCACAGTCATGTCCATGCATTATGCACTCACAGACAGACAGACAGACAGACAAGGAGAATAAACACAACACTGTGTGCGACATCTAAGATAAACGTTCTGCAACGGAATTCCAATATCTCATTTGCAGCAACGATAACCCTCCCCAACACACACATATGCATTATAAATATTTATTATCGCCGTGTTTGTAAATGCACTCGGAAGGTATCGTAGACGACCTAGATATCCGGTGCGCTTATCAGTTATCACAATTATGTAGCACCCAACTGAAGCTCTGGAAATTATTTTATTTTATTTATTTAGCTCAAGTCTGTTTCTGTGCTGTACTCAATGGAAGCGGGAATCTCATCGTTCCAATGAATGCGAATCCTCTGTGCACTCCTTTTATAGGAAATTCCTCATTTTTCGGTTTGCATTGTTCAGAAAACATTGTTTATGGCGAGGGTTGCTGTATGTCTGTGTGTTGTGGGGGGACTCTAATTTGTATTAGGGTCATATTTCACTTGTAGGGTTTCCAGCGAAGTTTCATTTTAATTTTATTGTTTGTCGCTGGGCCATTGAAACACAAGGAAACCGAACCGAATGCATTGTTTTCTTCGCTTTACTTTTTTTTTGGCCATGCTTCGACTTCAGCTGCAAGTCCACTTACAGTACATTATTCCAACCCTGCGGTTATTTTTGGATCTCGTTCACGGGGAGGGTGCAAAAAGCATTTCGTGGGTTTCGTTTATTTCTCCTATTAATAATCGACAATTGTTGGCGCACTTTAATGCCGAAAAATACTAACGACAGCTGGCGTATGGATTTCTATTTCTATTTTAATGATTTATTTGCACTCGAATCAGATATTATGTCACATGCCATATGCTACAAATAAATAGTATACGACATTATTATTTTTGGTATTCAGGTTGATTGCAAACAGCAGTCAACATGTGGCAAAATGTTGGGAAGCGAAAAGGGTGCGGAGCTAACAGCAAAAGCAATTCTGCGAATTCCAAATTCTTTGTAAGTCGATGCAACAAAAAAAGGTGAAAAAATTCACACTCGACGAATGCAAATGAGGCAGGCACAAACCACAACACAGACAAGACACTCAGCCAAGTCGCAAGTGGCCAAGAGTCGCAGCTGAAAACTGAATCACTTGGAAAACATTGCAATTTAAGCAGAAAATATGGTCTTAAACTAGTTTTACCACGTTTTTGCCTTCAAGCTGCAGCGCAAGTGGCCAGCAAACGACGACAATAGAAAATGCTTGTGATTGAAAAACAGTTGCGTGTTTTCAAATATTTAAAAATGTGATCTACAAAACAGGAGAAAGACTTAAATTAGCACTGCTTGTCTAAAGCAGTTAAAGCAGTGCAGCGCCATGCAAATCTGCAAGCAGTTGCGAATACGCCATATTTGCACATGAATGAATTTCTGATTGAATATTTGCATATTTTATTGTTTTGATTTTATATGTGCGTCACTGTCAACAAACTCGTTTCTTCTGCTGGCAGGTGAAGTGTTCGATCACTGCACATCATCCATATACACATATATAGTGTCTCTCTCTCTTTCTTGTTCTTTGCTGCTGTACGTGCCGAGCTTGACTAAACAGTTGACAAAGCCAGACAGTCACGTCTCGAGTTGAACAGCATTTCTTCTGTTCAGGCAGTTGACGAAAAATTTCCCTTTATGAGCGATCTGTATTATCGATTCTTTATGCCGTATACTCAGTATTCTATGCGCTGCAGCTACCTGCTGGCATTCGACATGTTGGTCAACTAATAAGCGACTTGATACAACAAACACGTAGCTCGCTTCATAGAGTTATTAGTGTCGTCTTAAAAGGCCAAATAGCTGGAGATATAGTTGGGGATGGGGCGAGAAGAGCGCATGCATTATGACTTTGAAATGTGGAAGCATTTTCTTTTGTGTGTGATCATTTCTTATAATAAATAAACAACAAAATTACCATAAGCAGCCAAGCCCAAATTTATGATTAATAAACCAATTTCAATATTCAAGTGAGGATTACTTAAATAATAAAAAAAAGATATAAATAGAAATTGTTTGCCAGTTATCAAAAAATACAAAATAGAAAGATCGTGTAACCTTAGCACAGTTCAAAGTAATCAGCAACAAAATCTAGTTTTAGGCAAATGTAAGTTGAACACAATGGCAAAGCATTGTTAAGAGCAGCTCTCTGGACAGACAATGTTTCAGCCAACAGCGCGCAAATGGTAATTGAAATTGTGATGAATAGCCAGCGAGTGTTAATGAGTACTTTGCCCGAACTCAGCTCAGTTCGGCTCGGCTCAGCGGCATTCCTCGACGTTCAGTTCAGTTTGCTGTTATTAATCAAGAGGAGGTATTCTCTAGAGAGGAGAATCTGTGAGCGAGGCCAATGCAAAATTGCAGCGTTCAGCTTAGACAAAGAGCAGAGGCGATCGCTGATGGCTAAGAACAGCACAAAACCGGCAACAGTTCGAGTTGCCGGCAGCGACAGCCGGCAGCATCCTCCTCATCATCAACAGGTAGTAAAACGCCAAGACGTGCCCATCAATATTGAAGACAATAGCATCATCGTGCGTGACATGTTCGGCTTCAAGCTGATCAACGCTCTCGCTCTTTCCGAGCAACGAAGGCAGCTGGCGAATGAGCGCACAAAGCAAAAGCGAATGAATGAGTGCACTCACTCACTCACGCATTCACTCAGTCACTCGCTTCGAACTTCCAACTTCAGACTTCACTCAAGAACACAAAGCAAGATAGCGAGTATTCAACAGATACACACCTCGACCAAAAAGCAGTTTGAAATACTGGTTTTCTGCATGCGGCCAAGTTCGTTACAAAGATTTGCTTTCATTTTTCCGTTAGCAGCCACAACGAGCAGGCCTCTCTATGTGTGTATGTGAATGTGTTTGCTTTGTGTGTATCTGAGAGATACCTTTACACTGTTGCAGCTGCTGTCGTTGTGTGCGGACACGATCTTAGGTACAAAAGAGAATCGCATTCGAGCCGAGTTCTCTCAGCCTGGCTTTGCCTTGCCTTCGCCTTTGTGCTGCTTTGCTTTGTGCGTTTCTTTCGCCTCGACTGTTATGTTAATCCATTGGTTAAACATCCCAGTCGCCGTCGCAGTCGCCTTCCCAATCCCTATCCCGTGCCCAGAGTGCTCACCTGAGTGCGGCAGCTGCAGCTGCGCTGCGTCGAACAGGTAGCAGACGGTTATTTGATTATTCAACAGCCATTTTTTTGTGTAGCTTCCTCTCAAGCGAGCCCTTCGAGCCCAGGTAAAAGACCTGGTTTCTGACGAAGCCAAGCCTTGTCATTTTCGCTTGAATTTTTGCAGTTTTTCCTGTTTTTATTATCGACATTTGGTTCGAGTGTTAGAAACGCATCTGTCAGTTCTTTCCGCAATCCACAGCAGACCTACAAGTACAAACTCTCAGATACTTTTTGAGCGTTTTCAAGTTGCCTTTTTTTCAGGGTAATTGTTTTTATTTTTTTGGGGCATTTTTTTCTGGAATCTTGAATTACTCCCGCAGCAGAATTTTATTGATACGCTCGAGAGCCAATTGAAAATCAATTTTCGTATAATTTATGACCATCTGGTGGCCACAGAAGTCAAGCGTTCTTTGCTGTTTTTATAGGGTATAGTAAGTAGTGAAAAGTATCTGTATCAGCTGGATTGAAACTTAAGTCGAAGCTTGAAGCTAAGCACCTGCACTTCAATTGGCAACTGCTCCAGTTTGGTTCGTTGCGTTTCATTTGTGCTCGTGCCCCAATCGATTTGTTCACTATTCACCAACTCACATTCACATTGAACATTCAGATAATTTGAAAAGCCACAGCGACGCGTCGGCCTACTTTCCACACGACCCGCTGATAAGATAATGGGCCTCTTCCTCCAACGCCGTCGCGACGCCAAACGGTAGCTGGCCGCCCTCTTGTTTGGCCAGTCAATGACTTCCATTGAGCACCCGCCTCCTCCTCCTCCTCCGCGTCGTCGAAAGACGCATTTGTTTCGTATTTGAACAGAGAATTATGTTCAATGTTGTGTTGATTTTGTAGCTGCAAGAAATGAAATAATGCTGCGTGTTTCTTACAAATATTTCCGACAATCTCATCAATTGCAGGTCTCACTGACCTTTGCAACTCAGATTAACGATCCCCAATACTTGCGTAGTACCTAGGCTTATCTTGAACCCCGCTATTGATTAATTGGAAAATAATAAAAAGAATTTCATTTAATATTTTTTTTCATTTTTGTTTATTTTTTACACAATTGTTGTGTCTGTATGTGTGTGTGTGTGTGTTGGTGTGTGTATTTCTGTCAATTTATTTATATAAATAAATTTGTAGAAGTTATTTAGCTGCGTTGGCATGTAAAAAATTCGCTTAGTTTAGGACTCTCGATGAAAAACGACTTAAAAAAATACATATATCGCATTTATTTATCAATATTGCTATTATTAATCATTTTCTTTCACATAAAACTTTGTTTTCTCATTCTTTCGATTTGTATATATGGAACACACACAGATATATATCTATATATTTGTACATACATGTGAATATGTATGTGATATTTCATAATTACAGCGCCTAGCTAAATCCTTCGACTCGATAGTTTGTTTTTTGATTGATATCCAGAATATATAAGTAAATATATTTATAAGATACATTTACAGCGATAACTTAAGCATTAAACTCCCGTCTTCGTTATTTTTTTGTTTGTTTTGTTTTTCTTGAATATAAATTAATTATAAAATATGGATTATATCGACTTGTCTTAAGAGTTTAGTTTAAAGTGTTACTCGGAAGTTTGAAGGAGCTTCATTAGCTGCCAGTTTGTTTCTTGTCTATGCCCTAAACGTAATGCCTTTTGTAGTAATTGTACATTAAATTAACATATTATTAACTAAATTACATAATAATTGTAAACGTTCATCTTGGAAATATGCGAAAAACAAATGCCATCTGTTCCATTTAACATATAATATTATTCGTAGGAATTTTCGTTGAATTTCTTTTTTGTTATTTTCTGTTTTCTTTTGATTTTCATTTCATAATTTGTAGTTTTTGTTATTAAACATTACTAACTTACATGTGTATGCTACATATGTGTATGTATTTATATTGTTTGTTTTAATTTGTGTGTTCTATTCTATATTTTTTGTCGCAAAAATACAGACAACAATACGATCCAGCTTTGTTCGCAGTTGCTTCGCTAAATTTAAGTTAACTTTTGTGTTAGATTTAAGATTTCTTTACGTAAGATCAAGATCACTTTTTGCGATTACAAACGTTACAAAAGAGATGTTCCCTTGCAATGCTCCTCCTCGATTCGATTCGATGCCATTCTACACCAACCATTCCATTCAATTATATAAAAAAAATCCTATTACTAATTTGTTTTATATATATTTGCAATGTCTTCCACAAGAGTGGACGACATGTCGTCGACACTGGCCGATCGATCGATTGGAGTCTCTCTCTATCTCGGCTATGCCGCCCTACACACAAAAACTAATCGTAAAAGTCTTTTCAATATCGCCAATTTCAAACGTGGATACTTTTTGTTTAGATGCGCCAGCCCTGCTCGTCATCCACATTTGAATCGGTGTCGGAAGGCTCTTCGCCGTACATGTCGGCCAGCTTGCGGAAGCGTGGTCCGAAATTGGATAGATAATCGAAATTGAGATCGCCATCATCGGTGCAGGATGCCAAGCTCGACAAACTGCCGTCAGAGTTGCCATCGCCCTCGTACGCATAATGCCGCACATCGTCGACAGTGAAGGCGCCCGTGTCGCGATCACAGTTCTCCTTCTTACCACCGAGGAAGTCCCCAATGTCGGGTATATCGTTAGGATCCCGCATGCCCGATTGCAGTGTATGTGGATCCTTGTACAATTTCTCCTCGTAGAAGGGCTGAGTGCGCAGCACATTCAAATCATAGTCGGTGTCGCGTTCGCCGCCGCCCTCATCCTCGTAGTTGATGATTGTTTCGCGTATATCGTCGATGTCCTTCTCATGCCAACCGTTCTTCTGCTTCTTCTGCACCACCACAGCCAACAGAATGATCAGCAACAGGGCAATGCACGTGATGATCGCAATGATAAAGTTACGATCAATGCCAAAACTAACCGCCACAGCCACAGCTCGCTGGCAGCCGCTGTCAATGTTCGTGGAGAGCGCTGGCATGCCGAGATTGTAGGTGTATTCGTTGACAGTTAGATTGCGTACACAACCAAAGAAGCCTTGCTGATTGGGCACATGGGTCCAGTTGAGCTGACGTCCCAGTTGCGCCAGATCCACGGGAGCACCGCCGAGCACCAGAGGAGCATTTACATTGAGGAACTCGTTGGAACCTTGGGGAGCGCTGAGACTCATGCAAGTCGATAGACGGCAATTGTCCACATTGATTTCGACGCTGGCGTTTTGCAGTAGAATGTCCAGTTGATACGAGCGACCCAGCTTCAGTTGACTGTGACTATGCTTGATGCGCACCATGCCTGTGCCGTAGTCCACGCTCAACACCGGATAACCCTTATCCAGTTCTAGGGCCAAGAAGTCACTCAGCGGCAGCAATGGATTGTAGTGCAGCGGTCCCAGATACATGATCAGTCCCTGCTCATGCTGCGGCGTAATCTCCAAGCTGATGCGCGTGTTGTCGCAGGCGGCGATGGGCTCATAGAAGGCATGTCCGTTGCCATAGAAGCCCACCGAGACAAGTTCGCAGTGAGGGCCAGTGAAGCCATCATCGCAGTCGCAGGCGTTGTCATCGCCAAAGCGAGGTGTCCCACCGTTGAGACAGTGCACTGTAGCAGGTGGCGCCTGGCAGCCGCATTGCGCCTGGACAAAAGCATAGACGCCCACAAAGGAGCTGGTGTTGGAGTAGATCACATAGGGCACCGAACTCTTGGTCAACTGATTGTAGCAGGAGCTCTCGCATTTTAGTCGCTCGATCAGACACTCATCAATGTTGACCATCAACATCTGCAGACCGAGTTCTTGCTCCAGACGCTGTTGATTTTGAGCCACAATACCGTTGAGCTTCTCGGGTGCGTAGTAGGGAGAACCGTGGGCAGAATAGCGCACATCCAGATGCCGATTGTCGGCATTCTCTACCACCGTAAAGACATCCACGTTCGTGACGGAGGTGTTGAAGAGTCGCGCCAACGAATGCTGTAAACGATCCTTAAGCGAAAAGTTGTCATCCGCCTGAACGTCGCGGCTAACGCTGATGAACTCTTCCTTGGTGACGTTGACGAAGCGAATGCTGCCACTCTTGTCCACCGCCTCCTCGGGTAGCTCTCTGATCAGAACCGTGACATCGGCATCCACCTCGTGGCGTTCGATCAACGGCGACACCTCGGTAACTGTAAAGTCCAGCAAATACTCGCCCTCAGGTGTGCCTTTGAGCATGGTGATCATGCCGGTGCTGGGATTGAGGCGGAAGTGTTCGTGCGCATAACCGTTCTTCCACTGGAAAGTCTTATCGTCCAAGTCCCAGTCATCGGGATCGTCGACAAAGACGCGACCGATATCCGTGTCCAGTGCCTCGCCCTTGTAGTTGTACATGAAGATGCGGGACGAGCCCTCCGTCATGGCATTGTCATTGACATCGCCAATGATCAGATGCAGTATGCTCACCGCACTCAGTTTAGGCTCCCCGGAATCACTGATCCTAATGGGTATGAAGTATTCTTTTTGCTCCTCGCGATCGAAAAACACGTTAGCAAAGAGATAATCATTGTCGATGCTGAACTTGGTCTTGATGTCCGACGATGCTTCGCTGTCAATGCCAAAGGTGAAGGGCGGTCCATTCTGCGGCTCGTCGTAGTCATCCGCCAGCAGCTGCACGACTTTATCGGGATTACGATTCTCCTGCCAGATGACGGGCATATGATTGACCAGGAACGGAGCGTTATCGTTGATGTCCTCCAGCGTAATGATCACGGGCTGCACGGATTGGAGGCTTGTGACCTCGCCATCGTGATCGTTGGCCGCGATCAGCACTTGCCAGCTCTTATGTCCATTGGGTGGATCTCGATCGAGTGGTTGAATCAGACGCAAGCAGCCAGAATTATCAATAGTCAACAACTTCCTGTGCTCCTCCTTGACAATGGAGTACACAATATGCTGCGGGGCGTTGCGATCCTTAATATCCGGATCATAGGCCTCAATGATCAGAATGCAATCGTTGGAGAGCACTGGACCTTCGCGAATCGTCTTGCTGTACTCCTCTTTGAACACAGGTCGATTATCGTTGACATCTTCGATCTTCACGGTAACTGTGGCAAAATCTTCGTAGATGCCATCAAAGGCGCGCACCTTAAGTTCATACTCGGTAATGGTCTCGTAGTCGAGTCGCTGGTTAACAGTAATCTTGCCAGTCTTGAGGCCAATCTTAAAAGCATCGCCCACATTGCCGCTTTCAATACTGTACAAAATCTGCGAAGCATTATCCTCATCCTCGGCCTTTACTTCGATCACCTCGAAATTTGTGTTGGCATCCTCCAACAACTTGTCGGCCACATAGTGCGTTTGCTGGAAATGCGGCGCGTGATCGTTCTTATCACCAATGGCGATGCGGAACACCTGATAGCCAACATTATGTTCCCCGGTGTTGAACAGACTCGACGGCGAATTGTCCGTTGCCCTGACTTTGACATTGTAAAAATCGCGTTCCTCTCGATCAAATCGAATCCGTGCTGTGATGATACCAGTATACGAATCGATGGCAAAATATTCCGTGTTGTCGTCCAGCTGGAATGTGACATTGTTGTTGGCAGCAGTGCCATCCATGTCAAAGGCACGCACTTGCATCACCTGTGTGCCCTCCGGTTCATTCTCCAATATCGTGCCCGACTTGACCTCAGTAAAGAACGGAATATTATCGTTGACATCCTCGACAATGATCTTGATGTTGTGCTCGGCAGCCAGCTCGAATGTGTTGCGTACACTCATCGTCAGCGAATAGTACGTGATGGACTCGTAGTCCAGACTCTTGCCCAGTCGAATTGTAACTTCGTTGCCAATCTGATTGAATACAAATGTGTTCTTGCCATTCGTTTGCTCGGTACGTCCAGTGATCAGTTCGAAGATCACCTCTGGTTTATCAGGCATATTAGAGACTGCGCGCAGGGTGACAATCGGCACAGAGAAATTTTTGAGATCTTCCTTTAGATAGATGGGCTCCATAATAGGATCCACAAAGGAGGGTGGCTTTATCGATGACTCGACCACACGGATTCGCACCTCGATACGCGCCTCTTGCAAGGGATCGTTTCCTAAATTATAGGCACGCACATTGATCGTGTATGTTTGTCCCGGTCGCTTGTCAATCGAACGCTTCAAATAGATGATGCCCGATTCCTTGTCGATTTTAAAGTATTCATAATCACGCTCCATAAGTATTTCGTACTCGACAATGCTGTTGTTGCCATCATCAAAATCGCTGGCACTGATCGACATAACCACTGCGTCGACCTGCAATTAAAAGACAAACGATTTCGGTTGGATGACATTCAAATATGAGGGGAAGACCCTAAAGCTAAATCTGCAGTAAACTTCCCTTCTTAGATATAGAAATCCCAATTCTAACTTTACACATTTTTCTAGTAAATAACCAAAAAAATCTATGACTTTCCCTACTTGTCAGTAGCAAGAACTATTAAAGACTGAACCCCCAAGGGTTTTTGGTCTATTCTAGGCGTCTTTTTTGCTTAGTTGAACGCATTAAAATAATCAATACTCTCGACTAGTGCGTGTAAATGTAGAGCATTAGCACTCTCTCAAGGCCCCTCGCTGACATTTGTGTTTTCCTAGTCAGCTCACAACAAAAGTTTGCAATCGTTGCTAGCTCAACATAGCTAGTATTTCCCTAGGTGGCTGGCTGGCTGAGACGAGTCACTTTGCGTCTAGGAGAAGACTTGTTTGGCAGCTTTCGTGAGAAGAGGTTTCAAGGTTTCGCGCGATTGACTCATCGAGCCATGCGAACAATGAACTCAACCTGTGACTTGACTTGACGTGACTCTAGCCCGAAGAGAGTAACCAGCAACCAACAACTAGTAACGAGTAACCAACCAGCTTTTCCAGTTCAACGCCTACAACACCCACGCATCTTCAGCCATCGCAGCAGCCTCGCTCTACGAATGAAGACAGGGCTAGCTAAATGTTTAAGGTGCTGAATTCATTATCTAAAATAAACAATCTACTCGACTGCATTTGTTTTCTATAAATACTCATGATCAAGTGAAGTTGTTTATCTCGCAAGTCGCTCGCGTATCTAATTAACAGAATAGATTCGTCTGGGTTTCGATTTTTATTAAATTTTAAAGATCTTCTGGACGATGTTCTTTAAATCAGAAAACTTTTTATTATTTTGCTTAAGTTTAAACAACATTTTATCCTTACTGGCGCTATAGGAAGATAAAGTTATTTTCTTTACGAATTGTAAAACAAAAAACTATGATAAATTATCTAGTTTATGTTTCTGAATATATCAATCATTGTGCTACATATTTTCTACTGTACGTCACAATTAAATAATTAGTTGAAATTATCGCCAAATTCGTTCTTTTGCATTTAACCGATATTAACTCTATGTCAGACAAACAGAAAATAATGACTAAATGTTAAAAAAATGACTAAGCTCAAAAGGTAAAGCTTAATATACTAGATCGTAAAAAACTGACTAATGACTATGAGTGATAAAATATGACTACAAAGAGCATTAAACAGAGTTCATTATGATCATAGGTTTGGTCACACAGGTTGTCTGGGGTTAAAGCAGATTTTCCCGTCCGCACAGCGACTACTTTGAGGGTCAAACGGCAGTAATCCGAGGTCCGCACGCTTGACCCACGTAGCTCTGAGCGTGGATGGTCATAGATGGGTCACGTGCTAACTGAGAAGTACTTACGTTTGTGTTCTCGGACATGGATTCATCATAGAATGCCTTATTGAAGACGGGCGCATTATCGTTAATGTCCTCGATGGTCACATTGAAGGTGCAAACATCGTCCAAGGGCGGTAAACCGTTATCGGTTGCCTGAACCGTGACAAAGACGAATTTCTCATGAATCGGTTCATCGCGATCAAAAATGTGAGCTGTCATAATGACACCGGTGGTGGGATGAATAACGAATTTGCTGCGATCTGCCGCCGACTGGACGAGACTGTAGCGTATCTCCTGATCTGGATCCGGATCCACAGCCGTCACCCTGAACACATATGTATTCTCCGGCTGCTCTTCTTTCACGGACGGGGCATATTTGCTGCAATTGACGAAGGTGGGTTTGCGATTATCTCCAAGCGTCGACGTGTGACTCGGACTCAAACGGGAGCTGGAACTCGAGCTAGCTTGAAGGGCTTGAACGAGTAGGGCGGGAGAATTGCAGATGATGGCGATAACGATAACTATCGCTAATGCCATCAGCCTGGTGAGGGGGCGCGGCTGTGGGCAGGTGTAACTGTAGCTGTAGCTTTGTCGCTGACTGCGACATTTTCGCTTGTGCTGCTGATGTGGCTGCTGCTGCTGTTGTTCTTGTTGCTGTTGCGTTGAATTCGTGTTGTTATTTCGGTTGTAGTTGTTGTTGTTGTTGCTGTCCCGGTTGGTGTGATTGTTGTTGTTGTCCGCTTGTAACGACATTTTATTGCATTTTATTCTGTTACACTGGAGGAGGGGACTTTTGTTTGGGGGAGATGAAAGAGCGCGGAAATCATGTATTTGAAATCATCACGACATAAAGACACTTTTTTCTTTTTATATTGTAAATGAATCACCCAGTATTTCAGCTAGTATTTTATTTAGTATTTTTCTGAGGTGTGTGTGTGTGTGTGTGTAGATCACAGGTTCTCACTCTGTTGCTCTTCTCTTCCTTTTCCACTTTCCGCGTGCACCGCTTCACACAACAATTCAATTTACGCTTTTCTATTGAACTCGAATACTCGTGTTCACTCACTCACGCTCTAGCTCTTTCGTTCTCTCTCACACTTGTCGTTGTTTGTTTGTGTTCGTGTGCTTCGCGGTTTGTTTAGACTGCATTTTCATGGCAACGCACACAAGCAACAATCGCTCACTAAGTCACCGACAAATCGAAACGAAACGAATGCCACACACAGTTTTATTAATAATTTTAGTATTATTATTTATACAAAATGCATTCGCTTTTTTAATTTCGGTGAATGTTTAAATATCATTCACTCAATCTAGCATTGCTTTGGTATTCACTTTATTGCCAACTGCGCTTTGTTCGCTTCTTCTCTTCTTCGCTTCGGCTTTATTTCACTCGCACAAACAGGTAAATCCAGGTAAAAAGTGGTTTCACTCACACACACGCAGGCGCGCGTACACACACAACGATGTTGTTTTGTTGGCTGAGAGAGCGCGAGTTGTTAAGTCTGCTTGCACTTGTAGTTGTATTTGTTACCAACTCGTCGTAGCTTTACACACACATACTTATGTGTGTTTGCAGAGTAAGAGAAAAGGCACTTTTGTTGCTTTTACTGACGTTTGCAAAGAAGTCACAAATGACAGCTTCGTTTATGGGTAATTCTCCGAATTGTTCACTTATTTTGTATGCTATTTTCGAAATCGAAAATGCTAGATGTATATGCACGTAAATCCGGCGTTTGTTTTAATTCACAAATAACTTGACGATCGTGTTTGGGAAAACCGTTAATAGCGATAGAGCAAGAAAAATTCACGAATGCCGCGAGAACGTCCGTACAGTCCGACAGCGAGAGACAGAATGAGAGGCAAGCCAACAAATGAGCGGTAAACTCATGAGCACGGCGACAAAGCGACAAAGTATCTTAAGAAATATCGATGCATCGATAGGCATATTTCATTTAATTGTTATCGTTTGCTGTTTCAACATTAATTCACAATGTTAACAACGGTTGTCTCAACCGGGCTGAGACTTTATTATTTATACAATTTAACTCCGAAAATATTCTTTATCATTTTACTAAATTAGTTACTTTTTAACTGTAAATCTTACTGCAAAGTTCGCATGAATATAATATTATTATTATTCATTATTAATTAATTAATTGATTTTAAAATGCGTTTAAAAAGTTGAGCCTGCGGTTTTCGTTAAAATAATACTTTTGTTTCATTATTTTGCTGATGTTGATCTCGCCGTCTGATACTTTTAGAAGATTTCGACCATTTTGTTCTTATAAAAAAGCTTTTTAAATGCTTTTTCTATTTGTATTCTTGGAGTGTGACCAGGAACAAAATTTCTGAAATGACAACTTGAGATATACAAAATAGAAAAATCTCTTTTACGGTCTCACTGTACTGTGCCGTACATTATTTCAAAATTAGAAAATACCAAAAAATTTGCGACGTCAATTAATCAATTTGCAACTGAGCGACGAATTTGTTAAGATCATCTGTGGGATGTATTAAATATTTCCTTATGATGGTTAAGTCATTAAATTATTTTATTTGGCTGCCACAAAAGATTGATGGTTGCTATAAAAAATCGATGTTTAAAAAAAAGCAAAAAACATCGAAACATCGGTAATGTCATCGATGTTTCTTCATCTCTACAGTCGTCACCATTAAAAATTGCTTGAAAAAGAACAAAAGACCGAATTCGCTTTGATATTTTAAATTATAAAGCTATAATTTAGTAAAATACAATATTGCGGCAGTCAACTTAGAACTGCTAGAACTCAAGACATACTCGCACATACGGGAACAACGCAAGTGGCGATAGTAGTCCAACAAAAACAACAACAGCGACGAGAGTAAAAAACCAAACACTGCCCCAAATTCGTGAATCACCCAAACGAACGAAATAATGGAACAGACACAGATTACAGATTCGGAAAAAGTACGCATTGTATCCGATTTTATACTGCACGCGCCGCCCGGTGAATTTAACGAGGTGTTCAACGATGTCCGCGAGCTACTCAAGAACGATGCTCTGCTCAAGGATGGCGCCAGCCACGCCTTCTCGCAGTATAACAAAGACCAGTTGACTCCAGTGCGCATCGAGGGCAGCGAACACAATGCCATCATCTCCGAGTACAACGATTTGGGTGCGTATCGCTTACAGTTGGGGCTACGTCATTCGAGGGGTGCCGAAGGGAGGGAGGAGATGGGATTGTTGTGCCCCTAATCAATTTGCTTGATAGGCGACGACCAAATATGGGCAAAAGCAAACACAAACTTAACCTCAGCTCAAATCATAATTTCGCAGACCAAAATATACACATTAATATCACATTTATAACTGACAGTTTCTCATCCTCTAGTGAACGCTTTTCAAACAGACAATTAAATCGATTTGCTGAAAGTTTCATTTAAGTTAAAGGTTTACTATCAGTTAGTCGCTAGTTTCAGATGATAACCTGCATTCTAAATTTATGCGAACGTTAACTTTCGTTTCAACTCGAACATGATTTCATTCATTTCTGACTCACTGATTAAATGCAGCGGTAAACAAAGATTCAGCTTATCAACTCCCCGACTTGGTAGCACTTTTATCTAGGCCACGCATATGTCCCCTTGATATCATTGTCGATTTCCATTTGCAATTACTGATAACGAAAATATGTTTGCGTTAAATGTTATTGTTTTGCAGGCAACGGACGCTTCTACGATCCTCGTACAAAACAAGCCTTCAAATACGACCACCTACGGAAAGAGGCGTCCGACTATCAGGATCTGGAGGCCGATGCCAATGCGGAGTCATGGCGCGCCGCCTTGGATCTGGAAACACTTGCATACACTGCCAATCACTACAGGCACGGCGTAAGTATTGAAATCTCTGCTCCACTTGGGATTACAAGTCTAATTTATGTATTTCCATGTGCAGGTGAGCTCTGTGTTTGGAAAATCGCAAGGTAACCAGGTGACACTGACCATTTGCATTGAAGACCATCAGTTCCAGCCGAAGAACTACTGGAATGGCAGATGGCGTTCACAGTGGCACGTCAGTTTCCAGGCGGGCAGCGGCACCGCTGAACTGAAGGGCGTTTTAAAAGTGCAGGTTCACTACTATGAGGATGGCAATGTGCAATTGGTATCTTCTAAGGATTGCCGCGAGAGCGTTGTCGTGTCGAATGAACAGCAATTGGCCAAGGAGGTCATACGCCTTATTGAGGAGGCTGAGAACGAGTATCAGCTGGCCATCTCGGAGAACTACTCGAGCATGTCGGATACCACGTTCAAGGCGATGCGGCGACAGTTGCCCATCACCCGCACCAAGATCGATTGGAGCAAAATCGTATCGTATAGCATTGGCAAAGAACTGAAGACGCAATAAGAACAGGAGCAGCAAGCGGAAGCAGAAGCGGAAGCGGATGCGGAAGTAAATGGCACGCCAGCAAGATCCCAACTAAACATGTCCATGGCAATGCCGGCGCAGTCGCAGTCGCATATTAAGAGACCCAACAGTCTTCCACTTGCAATGGCAAAGCGCGAGAAGTGAAACCGATTGAGAATGAGCGAAAAGTCGCAGCAAGAATCATACACTATATACGATCGTTAAATGTTGGCGCTTATGTAATAACTGTCTTTTTTATTTGCTTACAAATCATACATACATATACCTATCTATATACATATACAAACAAAACAAGAAAACATGCAATTCTTATCAATTACGATCTTACATGAATGAAAGTGGACTAAATGCATCTCTAGCTTGATCCTGATGTTCTATCAACAACTCCGATTCAACAGTCACAATTGCCACCAACAGTCGCCTTTATTTATCGTTTAACTCTTAAAGCATTAAGCGCATGTGTGTTTTTTATACTATTACTTATTATTAGTACGCATGCACTTTCTATAATGTATTATAATGTATTTAGACGAGATCGCGATCTCTCTTTAAGTGTCGGCACCTTGCAAAAAACAGTAAACCGTAACAGTAACAGTATAACAATAACGATAAATACAATTTATAAAGTTTTTATTAACAATTAAAACAATAATTCAACAGTTAATAAAAAATCATCTATGCAATTGCAAGCAAATTTACAACAAAATCATAAAACATTTAATCGGCGCCTTACAATTCTTAACAAGCGCGCTTCATAAGCAAAATAATAATAATAATAAACAAGAAAACGAAAATGAAAGAAAGTTTTTTGTTACTACAGAAGACTTTTGGGTTTTGTTTTTAAGAAATTTTGTATACTAAAATTAATATTACAAACCGTTAGTAAAAAAAAAAATGCTTAATTAGTGCAATTAAATGAGAATAAATGAATGAAACCACTGCTCATCTTTCACCGCATGCGACCTCCTTCGGCTGTTTGTATATATGGCTCCGGATCATCAGACTTATGCAATGGCTGTGGCTGTGAATGACTGCGGGGCGCAAAGGATTCCTGCTGAGGATCTTGCGAATTTCTTTGTTGCTGTTCGAGGAACTGTTTTTCCTGCTCCAAGTAATGCTGTTGGTCGCTGCCAATCAGACCGTTTTCCTGCAGCTTCTTGAGCAGAAATCGTTTATTCGGATGTTGTTTCGTTTCCAGCTCCAAACGATCAATCAACCATCCTTTTTCCGCATTATTGGTGGCCCAAAAGAATATGGTGCCCTTATCTTTGGGACCGCGCACTGTCACCTCAAGTTGTGCCTTGTTGCCATCGACTGTGTTGTTCACATTCGAAATGTCGAAGCCCTTGTCTTTGATGGGCTCTCCAAGCAGTCCGACAGCACCTACAAACGATTTATAGTAATTTATCGTCAGGAGCCGTTATTAATTTATGAATACCTTTATGTTGTCGCAGTGTTTGGAGCGCAAGTTTATAGTACTCAGCGGAGCGCACTCGATCCTCAAGGCGCCAGCGCATATACATGACAGCCGAGATAGAGACAACGGCGCCATAAACGCAAATGGTGCCAAGCGTTTTATTTGACGGTATTTGAAATTTAATTGACGGCATGTCTTCTACAATAACATGGGCGCAATCTTGTATAATAACACAAGCAACAAAATGAAACTGATTGTTATCGGAAATTTGCCGGTACAGGGACGATTACGATAAATTTCTTTTGCTGTGTGACCGTGCTCCGCCAGTTGCACCACTTATTATACAACGGGTGTGTGGATTGTGTGTTGTCTTGTAAATAAAATGTGTTTGCAATTTTGAATTTCAATTCGCATTGAATTTATATATAATTTCAACTATGAACAATTTAAATATGGCTGTCAGCTTGCTGAGGCAACGCTTAACAATAATTTCACAAGCAACACGCAACTATGCGGCAAAACCAGCAGCATCAGCAGCAGGTGAGTTGCAGGCATCAAACAAAATATTGATGAGTTAAAAGTAATGACAATCCTTTAAAAAGGTGGCAAAAAGAAGAAGCTTGGAAAGCTGGGGCCTGTCATGGAGAAAAAGGTGATACCAGTGGAGACAGATGCCCAGAAGCTGGTGAGCTACGTGTGTGGCAGCAACTACATGAAAACCGGCGACGATGTGAAGGTGAGATTCTATGGAAGCACCATCTGAAAGCTAGATAATCTTTGAAAACTTCATTACAATACAGATCAAACCAGATGCTGAGTACCCTGTCTGGCTATGGACGCTAAACACAGAGCGCATTGTACCGCTGGACGAATTGGATCCCAACACCAAGCAGTATTGGCGGCGATTGCGAAAAATGGCATTGCGACGCAACAATCAGTTGTCCATGCTGAAAAAGTTTTAGGTAATGCATTTTGTGCGGAAGCTGGTACTGGTCACACTGCAAATTGCCTTTGCCCTTCAACCGCTTGTTTGAATATGAATCATGTATTGGTATTTTATGTAAGTCTTACATGAAATTGTTTTATTTGCCTTGCTGTTGTTCGATGCAAAGAATAAACACATTGATAATTTTATTGCTACGTTGTTTGTAGCATATGTACATACAATTTTATCTTACAATGTCTTGCACTTAACGATTATCGTGCCTTGTGGTTTTTGTACGCTTGGAAAAAAGTATAAAATGGGGAAGGTGTTTTAGAAAAATAAATTATTATTGTATACTGCTTCTGATGAGTGCGGTAAAATGTGGTTGCAACTAGCAGTATTTATTGGCTTGGTGTTCATCTCGAATGCAGCGGATTCAGACAGTAAAAGTGAGTTAGTTTCCAAATGAATAATTCTTCCTGAATCTCATCAACTTGCTATGCAGAACACGTCGTCTGTTATGTGGGAACTTGGGCAGTTTATCGACCCAACGAGGGAAGCTTTAGTGTGGATAACATAGATCCATTTCTCTGCACACATTTGGTATACGCTTTTATGGGCATTAAAGAGAGCGGAGAGCTGCGCATTATTGATCCCTATCTCGATCTGGAAGATAACGGAGGCAAGGGCAACATTAAGAAGTTCAATGCCCTCAAATTGAAGAATCCCACATTGAAAACATTGATGGCAGTTGGTGGCTGGAATGAGGGCTCCAAACGATTCTCAATTGTGGCCAGTGATCCCGAGAAAAGGGCACTCTTCATAGAGCAGGTGATCGAGTTTCTGCAGCACCATGGATTCGATGGACTGGACTTGGATTGGGAGTATCCAGGACAACGACACAATCTGACGAATGCCAATGATCGTGCCAACTACATAACGTTTCTCAAGGAACTAAAAGAGGGATTAAATCCTTTTGGCTATTTGCTGACAGCTGCTGTGGGATCAGCTAAGTTTTCGGCGGAGCAATCATACGATATACCAGCTATTTTACCATACTTGGATCTAATCAACGTCATGGCTTACGATATGCACGGTCCTTGGGACACAACAGTCGGTATTAATGCGCCTCTATACGCTGGACCCAATGACAAAACGCCGCGTGAGAAGCAGTTGAATGTGGATGCGGCGATCAAGTATTGGTTGGATGCTGGAGCACCTCCAGAGAAGCTAATACTTGGTGTGCCCTTTTATGGACGCACATTTACCTTGACATTTGCCGAGAATCATCAGCCAGGCGCTGCCCACATTGGACGTGGCATTGCAGGACACTATTCACGTGAGCCTGGCGTCTTGGGTTACAATGAACTGTGCCGTTTGATGGAGCAGGAGCTGTGGTCGCAGGAATGGGAAACAGAGCAACAGGTTCCTTATGCCTACAAGGATCGCCGCTGGGTGGGCTTTGATAATGAACAGAGCTTGATGCTAAAGGCACAATATGCCATGGACAAACAATTGGCAGGTGTTATGGTCTGGTCATTGGAATCAGATGACTTCAGGGGCAATTGTGGCAACAACAGTTACCCGCTGCTTAAGCAAATTAATCGTGTGCTATTTGGCAGGGAAACACCCACAGGGCTGAAAGCTGAGGCGGAGACAGAAGAGGAGGAATATCGCTGCCCAGGCGATGTTGGTTATGTGCGGGATGAGAAGAATTGCTCACGGTTTTATTTTTGTTATGAGGGGGCAACGTTCAAATTTGACTGTCCTGCGGGTCTACGTTATGACTACAACAGCAGCAATTGCAACTATGCCGAATTAGTAAAATGCTAATGCTTTTTTTAACATCACCACCGAACAATCATTTTCGTGTTTATTTTGGGAACTTGGCTACTGCACAATCTTCAGATTCAGAGGCAGATTCTTAAAGTTGTACAGCTTCTGACCTGGTCGCCAGGTGACAAAGTTTTGCTTGCACTCAACCTGGCTAGCTGGCTGACATTCGCCGAGCTTCTCATCGAAATAATATCCCTTGACGCATTCATAATCAAAGCGCTTGGTGTCGCGACACTCGTAGTATAAATCGCATTCCCACATATTGCGGAAGAAACCATCGCGAGGACAGAGACCGGTGGACTCTGTGGTTGCTGCCTGCGTGGTCAAAGAATCTGGATCCCCAATGACTGAAATGATAACACGCAACAAGGCAAAGCGTTCACCACATGCTGCTTGGGTGTCATCGGCATCAAGGGACATAACGAGGACACCACCGAGATGCTGCTGCTCCACCACATGTGTCTTGGCACTGATGCTGCGTCCATCTTCGTAGCTAATCCACTGATCGTCCTTATAAGCATAAGGCACTTGGGTCACATTATCGAATTTCCTTTGCCATTTGCCAGATTGGGTGCAAAATTCGCCAAAGGTTGTGTAACCCGGACGCAATGAAGCTTGTTGCTGTCGGCCAGGTCCCTTGCTAGCTGAGCCCACAGTTGTGTTCGAGGAGGCCATTGTGTAGGTCTGTCCGAACAATGGAATAGCCAGTAGCAGTTTCGAGGGCATCTTGCTGTGCTTCACCCAGTGGGCGACACAGCTCTCAACACTCTTCAGCTTATCTCCTGAAAGTGGAGCATTGTAGCTCAATTGGCGACTGTAGGGATCCTGATGGTTGTGCACAAGCAGGCTAACAAAATCTGCATATTTCATTATGCTGGGAATATCATAGGCAGCCAGAGTTTTCTCATCCAGCCGAGCAGAGACAGCGACCATGAGCATAAACTTGTGCTCATCTAGACTGCAGGGAGAAAGGTGATGATTTTAAATGAATTACAAGTTTCTTTCTCGTCCTTCACTCACACAATCTTCAGCTCGTGCAGAAATGTCACAAAGTTCTCTCGATCCTTGGAGTGCATGTGACGATGAGCTGGAAACTGCCAATTGATCTGTACGCCCTGAACACCAGTCTTATAGAGCACACCAATGAGTGATGTGTAGAATTGATCTCGCTTGCGAGTATCTGATATCATTTCGGAAATCAAGGACGATTGATCCCGCCAGTTGCCAATCGAGATTATTGATTTGATTTGAACGTTCTTAAGGTTCTTGTATTTAGCCATATGATCTGTCATGAATAATGCTAGATATATTAATATCTTTAACTTTTATAGGAACTTACTGAAATCAATATATTCCTCTGGATATTCAAACTCCACGTTGCCGGAGCCAGCGGGATCTAAACCCAAGGTTGAGCCATAAACCAGATGAGTGCAAAATTTCGTATTGACATCCCAATATTGATAAACACTACGATACTTGCGCATATTGGATTGGCCATCCCAGTAGCAAAAGATATTATCTATAAGACATCTCTTTGCGAATATCAAATTTTAATTAGTAATTTTCTTACTCACAGTCGGACTTGGCAGCTTGAGCAGAAAGCAGCCAAGCTGACAATAGAACGAATATAGAGAACAACTTCATAATTATTCGCTACTTGAAATTCAACTTTTAATTTAAAATTGTGTACTAAGAGATGTGTATAATTCTTTTAGTAGAATTTAGTGTTCAATTTACTTGATGATAGTTCTTCGAAAATATCTGACTTGGATTGCTTGAAATTTAGATAAACTATTCTTAAAGTCGGCGCCTGCTTACAGATGTTATTTATCCAAAATTTAAGAACCCTTTGCATTTCAAACAAGAGAAGTCAATCCACAGTATTATTTAAATATTTCTACATGCATATAAAATCCATATGTATGTTTTGTTTTGGCAAATGCGCGTTTTATGTGTGTTTTACTTTTGAGCAATCAAATTTTAATGGCTTATTAAATGCGGCAATAAAGCACGACGCAAACAGTCGACAAAGAAACAAACAAACAAACGATATGAATTTTATGGAAGAAGCCAAGTAATACCACCGACAAAACATACATTTGTATTTCAGTTCGTTGATTCTACGTCGATGTCGTAATGTGTTGCCAAAGGAACCTGGCCAAAAGCAAGTGTTGTAGCTGTCGCATCCGGCACGTTAATGTGTAAACATTGAAGCGAATTTTACGATTATTGCTGATTTGTAACAACAACCAAAAATTTATCGGGTTCACGCGAGTATGTATTTTATTTATATATAGTACTTACGTGAACAAAATATGAATATCAATTTCTGTTGTTATAGTAACTCAATCGATACTTTATGGCAGCATAATTATTAGTTACAAGAAAAGGAAATTTGGAGAACCTTTCCTATTTGATATTCATATAATTATTTAAAGCAACCCAATATTTGTCATTGTCCTTTTGCTTAAATATAAAATAAATATATAAATAAAAATATCTTTATCTACTGAAACCTTTACATGCTAGCGCCATTTCCGGTTAATGGCGTTAGACATCTTGAAGACAGAAGAGACGCCATTTTGTTTTTAAAATATTGCATTTATTTTGGAATAGCTCGAAGCTGTGGTGGTGTAGCTGCAATTTCTCACATCAATACTGTGTTTAATTCTTTAGGTTAATTAATTATGTATTTAATTCAAGTTGCATATTCATATTTTTATTGTGTTTCTACATGCAAGTATTTATGTAGGTACGAGTAATCATTTTGTTTTTGTTTTTTTTTTTTCTTTAGGACTTTACACGGTTCGTTTCGTTTCGTTTCAACATCAATATTAATATCAATATTTCATATTATTTCATTGTAAATTGTAAATATGCCTTTTGATTAAACTGTTGAACATTAATGCATATACTATTTATGTTTTGTATGTATTTTTTTGTTTTTTTTTTTGTATTTGTTTTTCTCTCTTTTTATTTATTTTTTGGTTTGTATTCGTATTGCGATTATATTTAGCTATGAATGCATTGAGTGCACATTTAGATTCATATTTTCTTTAAGTGTATATCGAGTATTTTAAATCTGATCGTTTTGCTTTTTTGCATTTGCATGAATCAATGCCACGTAATAAATTGCCAAACACTTGGATTAAATTCACTTCATGTATTGTGCAAATTAGATAAATTCACTTCCAATTTATTTAATAATTATATTCTTGAAATCAATTATTTCTATTTATTTATTATCAATAATTAACATTAAGCAATTACAATTATTGTGAAATCGCAATAAATTTGTAGCAAATGTTTTCAGAAAATAATTGAGAAAACAAAGTTGAATAATTCTCAAGCTCATGTTATGTGTTTCTCGGATGGGACAGCGAAAAGATTTGGAATTGGTCTGTGGAATTCATTTGTTTTCGATGTTTTGCAACTTGCTTGTTTGAGGCGTTGAAACTGAAACCGAATAATTGATCCTAAAACACTAACATTTCCATTAACAACATTTGGATTTAATATATGAAACAAGCAGAAGGCGGTGGGATCGCAGTGATCAATTAAATCAAGGATTCGATACTATTCTTTTTTCTTCTGATCGCATCAATCTACGCAAAAGAAATCTTAGGTTCTTTCTGGGAAGAATATTCGCGAATGTTTTTTTCTTTGCATGATCTTTGGTTTGGCTTTACTTTTCTTGTACTGAGCTCTATTTCTCTGTTTCTCTCACTTTCGTTAATTTTCTGCATTAAAGTAATCCAAAAATTATTATCAGTTTATGTGGCTTGTGTTTAGATTTGTTTTTTGTTTTGTTTTTTTTTTTTTTGGGTTCTCATTTTACTTCAACACATTTTTAGTATATAGATTTAAGTACATATATGCATGTAGTGTATATAAGTATATTTGTTGTATGTATATGTATGTATATATGGTACTTGCAAATGTGTGTGTATATATGTTTAAAGTAATTTATTTAAAGTAATTGCGTTTACATTGTAATTCTATTGAAGTTCTTCATTAATTTGACTCTAATTTAGTTTATCATTTCTTTTTTTTTTTGGTTTTGTTTTCATTTTTGTTTTTAGTTTTCTTTTGTTTATCATTTATCTTTAAGTTTTAAAGTTTTTTTTTTTCAAATATTTTTTGTTGGTTTTTGAAATAAAACATCGCATTAAAAATACTTGCTTCATTTATTTATATTTCGCTTAAAACAAATCGTGTGTAGACAGTAGGCTCTCTGGTATCGGTATTACCTCTGGAGCTTCTTCAAAGACGTGTACCGTTAGTCCCCAAGTCGGTTCGGTCGACAAGCAGCATCGCTCGATAGATTCGCATTTTGTTATCGGAACTTGTAAAGCACTCGTGTGTGTGTGTATCGATATTCCGACATTGTTATCGATCGATTGATCGGTTATTCCATAAATTGCGGTGTGTGTTTTTTGGTAATCTTAACTTACGAGTATTTCTGTGTCTTTAGAAGAAGGAGGCGGGGCAATTGTAGTCGGTCAGGTTGGACCATCAGTGCTGCGCAGCGTATAGAAGTCGTAGGGTTAGACGCCTTGGGCGAGACTCTCCTTGGGCAGCGCTATGATCGACTGATCCATGCCCTGGTGCGGAATGATGAAGGGTGATGCCAGCATCTGCAGGGGCCTGCACACACCATAAGACATGTAATTAAGGTCGAGCAATCAAATCGATAATCATTAAACGGCAAACAACAATTCTAATTACTCGGCAAAACTGGTGGCGGTGACGACGGGTTGACGGACTGCGTGCAGCGACTGCGAATTCTTGGCCCGCGCCAGCAAGCTCATCACGGTGCGCTTTGTGGGATTCATTCCAGACCGCGGGACGCCCAGCAACGGCCGCTTACGTCCAAGGCCGCCACCTGTAAGAGTGTAGATGGAGTTGGTGTTGAAGTTGAAGTTAAAGTTGAGCAACGTCTGGCCAATTAGACCATCCACAACATCGCTCCCAGCCTCACCTATGTTGATGGCCTTCACGTTGCGCAACGCGGGATGCAACAGTGCTCCGGGTGGATCAAGCAGCGTCAACGTCGACGCATTCGCATCTCCATCACTGCCCCCCAGCTGCAGACCCGATGCGCTGCTCTGTGCTGTCGGCAGTCCAGACATGCCACCTCCCACTCCGACGCCCACACCTTGCGCTGGCTTCAGCAGTCCACCGATGCCGGCAGCTGTCAACTGATGCTGCAGTGCCACCGCCATGGCTGTGGTGTGAACTGAAACGGAAGCAGGCAGTTGAAATAGCAGATGTTCGACACACAGTTGCGTTAGCTATAGGTTGGGGCAATCCATCGGATAGCTGCAGACGAGTGTGCTCGACTGTGAGATACCTACTTGCTAACTATGTATATATGAAGTAGAGCTTTTATAATTGTGTGTGAAACTATTTATAACATTCATAAGCTACAGGCGAGTGAGCTCGACTGTGAGATACCTTCCCGATAGCTATTTTATGAAGTATTGCATTCGTCCATTGCATTTTATGTAAAACTATTTATATTTTTTTATTCCAAAATTCTAATGCTAATAATTAAGTAAAAAGTTGATTTTTTGCATGTCAGAATAACAACTTAATAAGCTACAGACGAGTGTGCTCGACTGCGAGATACCTACTTGCTAACTATGTATGTATATACGAAGTAGAGCTTTTATAATTGTGTGTGAAACTATTTATATTGTTTTATTATAAATCTCTAAAGCTAATAAATAATCTAAAAGTTGCAAATCACAAATTTATAGGCGAGTATGCTCGACTGTGAGATACCTTTTTGATTGCTATAAAGTAGTAACTTTATCCATTGAATATATGTGAAAAAAAAAATCTAAAAAAATCTAAAAATCAAGCAAAAAGATGAATTTCTCTTATGTTAGGTTAACAACTCAAAAAGCTAAAGGCGAGTGTGATCGACAGTCGTTAGTCATTTTTGTCGCGAATAATTTATGCTAAAATTGTGCGTGTCTAAATATTTATTTTGTTTTATTTTTGTTTTCTATTTATTTAGCTATGATTGCATGGAGTGCACATTATTTATTTATTTATGCTTTCTGTTTATTTGACGTTTCGTGGCAACATTATGAAACTAATATTATAAGCAATTAGCTACTTTAATTCAAGATGAGGATAATAAATCAGGCATCTGATGTTGAGTGTGTCCGACTGTGAAATACTTGATATATCCTCAAGGAGGACACAATTTAGAATTGCGTGTAGAAATGTTATTTTTCTTTTATTTATTTGAATTTTAATATAATTGCCTTATCCAACTCACATTATTGTTTATTCATACTTTCCAGGTTTTATATATTATATTTTGTTTTGTAAAAACTGAAAAATGTACTAAATTATTTATTTGCCAATCTTTTGCCCGTAATTCTTGTTTCTCCTCTTAATAGTTTTGATAGTTTCTAACATTTTTCTAAAAGTTTCTCTATAGTTTAGTATTGTTTTAGAAAAGTGTGAAAACTTAAATTATTTTTCTCGAAAAAAGTAAGCAAATCTAAAGTGCATTTATTTAATTAAAATTTTGAATTAAGCACTTCTGTATATGTTTTTAATCATAGCCAGGGTAGCTTATTTAAAAATTTTGTAATGAATGTTCTACATTTCTTTTGAAAATAATTTAAAAATAATATTCTCTTTAAATTTCATGCTTTTGGCTTTCACATTCTTCGTATTTTCTATTTAATGCCTTTAGCTTTTATGGTGTTAGAGATTCAAATGCTTAGACAGACAGACGAACAGAAAACGATATTTTCTTATTGCAGTCGCATAACTTAATGTGGAAATCATGCTTCCCAAAATGCATAATGCAATAAATTCATGCAAATTAAAAGCACAGTTTTCCATTGCGACAATGTGTCCGAGTTCATTTTGAATCTCATTTTTCAAGTGCAGTCGCGTTGTCATTGTGATTCAGATTCAGATTCTGATTCTCAGTCACACTCTCTCTCACATTTGTGCTAATTGCATTAATTTTGCTGCAGCGAAATGCAAACTATGTATATACATAGAGTATACATATATACTCACGAGCTGCTGCTGTTGCAGTGGTTGTCTGTCCAGCTAGATGGTCACCACAGGCGGCAGCCGCAGCGGCGGCACTTGCTCCGCCATGTGTTTGCAATAGCTGATGGAAGTGCGCTGGCTGATGATGATGATGCTGCTGCTGTTGTTGCTGCTGCTGTGGATGCTGCTGCTGCTGCTGCTGATGATGCTGATGTGGATGGTGGTGATGTTGGTGTTGGTGCTGGAGCTGTGTGTCGCCGCCGCTGCTGCTGCAGGATTGACCACAGTCGAGCTTGTCCGGGGAAAGGCAATCCATGCCGCTGGTTTCGTTGTCCGATTTCTCATCGTTGGACGTGTCCATGTCGGCGAGGCCGCCGCCTAGGCCGCGAGTCGTGTTTGTCGGGCTCTGCGAGTCGTCGAGATGGCTCAGCGTGGGCGTCGATGTCAGTGCCTGCATTTCCCACATCTGCTCCTGTCGTATATCGTCATGGTAGTCCTGTAGACAGAGGCAGAAAGAGAGAGGAGTTGAGAGATTAACAATTTGTGCCGTGGGGCAGCTGCTGAAGGCGTGTGTCATGAGATCTACTGTATGTTCTGCTTCGTCGAGCAATTAAATTTAATTCAGGCGCGTAATAAATGCGAATTTTATTGGATGTCAATTAAAAGTTGGCGAGGCCATTCGCCATTCACCAGCGTCTGCCTCGCAAACTCCACAATGTACACCGAACAAATCCTTTACTCGTTCACTGACTTTGTCACTTAGCCTCGTCTCACTCTCACTTCTACTCAGCTATTCACACTCTCTTGCTCCTTTTTCCTCCCACTCAATCGGGATGCGTGCGCGTTGAAGCAGAGTAAAGGTGTGTGTGTGTGAGTTTATCTCTTTTACGTGTATGTGGTTGCTTTTAATGCAATTATGGCCATGCATACACATCACATTTGGGTGTGAGAAAGTGCACACAAACACACACACACATACTTTTTCATTAGACACATTAAGCAAGTTTCGCATTCAGTTCAAAGAGTCGAGTCCCCAAGGCGTATTAGTAATTTGTCGGATATCTAACTATTAATTTCATTCGATTCCATTCGTGCAGAAGGCAAAGATGTGACACAGCAACTAGAAATCACACAAGCGCACAATTTTTTTATGACATTCCTTCACATAAATTGCACTGGCAGCTGCCATAAACAATTTTCCAGCTTACAAGGATTGGCCAACTTTATGCACACACCCCAAGGAAATTCCCACACACACACACACGCACTCAGCATATTTATCTAAATTGAAACGGTTTATGTTTCAACTCGAAGCAACGTGTAGAAAATTGAAATAATTTCTATGCAAATTTTTGTGTAATCAGATCAGCAAAACTCTGGGGCGGCTCTCGAAAGTGAATTTATGTTCTTGACAGTTGCGTGTCGCAGGTTTCGGTGCCTTTTTCCGGGAGGGTTCCACGATGCCAATGCCACGTTACCCACTTCATATGCTTGAGCCGGTCGAAGCAACCACTTGAAAACCACATGTTTCCTAAATACTTTCAAAGTTACGACAGTTGAGTCGCGGTGTGCCCCAACATTTTGGCAATAAACTAAAGCGGAGTTCTCAATTTACATTTACCTGACAGTTAGTAAACTGTGCAATAGTCAGGAGAAGCGAGGCACAGTCTGTTATCGTCAGAATAAGTTGTAATTCAATTACTTATTTAGTTGTTAAATTAGTTTTTCAACTACAACACTCTTGATATTAAATTCAGTTGAAAATAGTAGAGTTGATAAATACATTTCCAACTACAAGTTAATCAAGGTAGTCATTAGTTGGCTGCGATCTTGAATTAATACCTTGCCAGTTTGTCAGAGGTTAGCTAAAGTAAAGAGAAGTTCTCATTTTACATTCACCTGACAGTTAGTGTCAATAGTGTGAAGTTGTGGGATTCAATTACCCATTTAGGGTTAAATTGCATTAGTTTTTCAACTACACGATTGTTAGAGGTTAGGCGACATTGTCTATATTAACTTTAGCTGAATAAGGCAGACTTGCTGAATACATTTTCAGCTACAATTTAATTTGCTAGGCAGTCATTAGTTGGTTGCGATCTTGAATTGATACCGTTGCCAGTTTGTCAGAGGTTAGTAAAGAGAAGTTCTCATTTTATATTTTACCTGACAGTTAGTGTCAATAGTGTGAAGTTGTTAAATTGCATTAGTTTTTTAATTAAATGATTTTTAGAGGTTTGGCAACATTCTCTGTGTTAACTTTAGCTGAAAAAGGCTGACTTAATAAAAACATTTCCAATTCCATTTTCACCTGACAGTTAGTGATGTAATTCAATTACTTATTTAGTTGTTAAATTGCATTAGTTTTTCAACAATAGCATTGTTATTGGTAAGACAAAACTTTCGATATTAAATTCAGTTGATAGCAGAAGACTTGATAAATAGTCTTTAAGCTACACAGTAATTTGTCAGACAGACAATAAAAGCTTAATGAATTTGTTGAGATCTTGACTGAACAGCGTTGTCAGAGGTTAAGTGGCTACTATGTTCATATAAAAATTCAGTTGAGAAAAGCAGAAATGCTAGAAATATATATTATTTACTTAAAATCGACTATCAGTAGTTTTATTAGTTACATTAAATTTAAAGTAACAAAATCTTTCAAGTAAAAATATTGTATTTGAAATAAAGTAAAATTTGTCATAAATTCATTTAGAAATGAAGCATTTAGAATTTCGGGATATTTTACCAATATTGATCTAAAGCAGAAAGCCCTATCAGATTAGTTGGAAAGTTAGTTCAATCGTTAGTTTTCTTACTTTTAGTACTCCAAACTATATAAAAATTATTGGTTATATTTCACTGTAAACTAAATTTTAATACGCCAGGCAGTTATCAACAACTTAATGCTTTGGTTTTGATCTTGACTTAACATCGTTGTCAGTTTGTCAGAGTTTAGATGGCAACACTGCTCATATTAAATGCATTTAAGAAATGCAGACCTGATAAAGTGAAATGCTGGAATGCTGGCTTCAGCAATTATTCGAACTGAACACAATGGAAGATAAGACAAGTGTTATTTATGCTGTTGTGCAAGGCAATAATAAATAAATAAATATTATCGTGCCCGTTGAATGTGAGTGATGGAAGCCCAAGGATTGTAAACGTGCATTGAGCAGAGAGAAATAAGCGTTGGACGTATTTCCTGCTCCACTGGACACGGGTCAATGCGGTGGTCAAGCAGGGGGAAAGGGGAAAGCACTCAAGATGCACATGCGATGCAGGTGACGTTGGCCATTGTGATAGCATGCCAAGCGCCACACAATGGAGAGCAGTTACAGAGCAGCAGGCGATGAGGAGATGGGGAGTTGAAAGGGCAGCAATGGCCGCAAATTTTATGGAGTGGGTGGTAAATGTAATTACAGCACAATGCAATTTCGTCAGCGACGCGTGGAGGCATGTTGCCATGTTGGCAGCTGATGGGGGGCATGCCACAACGGAGGCAGCCGCCGCAGTGGATGCCACAAGAACACGGAAGCCGAAGTCGATAACGAGTGCCAGCCTTCCCGTGCTTGCAACTTGCAACTCGGAACTTGCAACCTGGCAACAGCTTCAAGTGTCTCTCGTTTTGGATGTCAGGGCAGGGGCACAGCTGTCGACGTACCATTAAGTTTAGTGCTTCGCCAACTTTAAGATGCTTTGTGTGTGCGCTGCCAACTTTAAGTTGGCCGAAGAAGAAAAGGGGTTGCGCCCTCCAAAAAACCAACAAAAGCCAATTGGGACAGACAAGTGGTGAAAGGGGGAAGAGCAGGGAGCAGGGAGCAGGGGAGCAGAGGGACGGCACTTACCGGAACCAGAAACCGACGCACTTCCGCCAGGGCGTAGGCAATGCGCGCGTGTGCTTCGGCGGGCGCGGCAAAGGTCGCAATCTCCACGTGCAGGTCCTCAAAGAGATGGGCGTAACGGCTGTCGCCACTGGCCCGCAGCTCCTCCTCCTTCCGGCGGTCGCGCATCGAGCCGCGTCCCAGCACGGCCATTTTGCACATTGTGTCCTCCTGGAGACGCTTCATTGAGTTGCCCTTCGGACCGAGCAGCTTGCCCACAAAATTGAACTGCGCAGCAAAACGAACGAAGAAAAAACACAAGCACAATAACTTGAGTATTATGATTAACCATGATTACCACATCTTTCACTCACTTTGGGATGATCCCGCACCGGCACCGCCACTTTAACGGACACCTTCACTGGCTTGTCTCGCGTTATATCCAGCATTTTGAGTTTCTCTGCAAGTAGAAAGCATCAATGTCCAACAGTCGGTTGGGGCATTAACAGCGCATAAAATAAGTAATTAATAAATGGTATAATGGTCAATGAAATAGGGTATATATATATCAGAGTTAGGTATCATTTGTTAAAGCTGTTAAATATTGATTAAATTTAGAAGAAACTTAAATTAAATATAGAATGTTTAAAAAGGTATGAATGAAAAATTAAAATATTTCTTTACAATCAGTCATTTCTGTACGGATTTATTTACAGATATCTTTTAATTCGCAATTGTATACTTATGTTTATATGTGGACTGTGACGTCGCTGAGTTGCAGGTTTAATGTAAGATAACTTTAATGTTAACATAAATAATATAAATCAATAAAGAAAATGAAACTAGATATAGAAATAATTTCAAATATGTTTGTTCTTTATTGATATATTAATTGATATTAATTCAATTAGTTTTTTGGATTAGCATATTTATAATTATTTATCTGAATACACTCACGAAATTTTTACTACAGATAGCTTCACATATTCTTTTTAAATTCATTTCTTATTTGATATAATTTTTTAATTTAATTTAATAGATTTTTTTAAAATTTATGGTTGCAATCATTTAACATATTGAAGACCGATGAACGATAAACATTTTGTTAATTTAATTAGTTTTAACACTTTCTTTCTCAACATACAAACACACAGATCTAAATATATTTAACTTATATTTCGTATATATATAAATATATATATATATATTCCATTTCTCCACCGAATATACCCTTTCATTACCTGCTGAATATTTATTTGCGATTGCCACAATGAAATTTGACGCATCCTTGAATCCATATTGTTTCAAATGATGCGGAAATTTACAGTGAACTCGTGTGGAAAGTGGCCAGAAAATTATTGATAATAACGCAAATTGTGCAGACGAAACAGCTGTCACAATTTCACTAAATATTAATGCAACTTATTTGGTGGTAGTAGTGGTAGCATTTGAGTGACAGACAGTTATACCTATTAACTGATTAAAATGCCTCTTCACTTGGAAATACATTTTTAATATGCATGTAAATGTTATTTGCCAATGACACTTTGACAGCGAACGTAGTCGTAAATTGTAAATGTGAATATTTAACAAGATGATCTATGAGAGACACAAGTTTTATGCGTCAAAAAGAGTTACGAAACTGAGATTGTGTCGCCTTAACACTTGAGCAAGTTTCTTATCGCTTAATTTGACCACAAAATTTGGTAAAATATCCATTTTGTGAGTAAATCTTTTTGTGACATGAGGCATAAATGTGACTTTGACAGCGTGTGCTTAACGGCTGATTATCTGACATCCTTAATCAAAGTGTCTGACGAGGAAGACGACGAGCCCTTAAAAACTTGGGTATGTGGATAATTCCTTTTGGATTCACAGTTTTGATGTTTGTAACTAATTAAGCAAAATGCTTTTGCACACAACAAACTCTGTAGGCTGTAGGCTGTATGTGAACCGAGTCCTGGACCGGAGAAAGGACAGTGGCTGGGTCGGGACTGGGGAAGGGACAAATCTGTTGACAAGCCCAAACATGAAAACATTTTTGTTTGCTCTTCAGCTCAAGTCTCGGCAAGGTAAGGTGAGGCAAGGTGAGGTGAGAGAGAAGGGAAGGGAAGGGAAGCCAAGACAAGGACTCGACACACTCACACACATGACACACCGACACTCATTAGCAGGCGAAATGGCTTTCTTAACACCTTTGTCGTTGCAGCAGTCGTTGCCTCCTCCCTCTCTCCTCTCGACTGCTGCTGGCTCGTTCCCAAGTGCGAGCCTCGCTGACTGACTGGCTGGAGCTTTGGTTGAATCTGAATGTGTCGCCATGTCAGTGGCAGTAACATACGTAAGTAGTTTGCAGTTGTCAGCAGAGTGAGTGCACTTTGCTGGCACACACACCCATACACACACACACACACACACACAGCTATTTTGGTACTGACAAATGCATAAACAGGCAAACGGTAAGTGCAAGAGCAGTTGAATATGCACCTCTTCCTTCTGCCCTGTCTGACTGTCTTTGTGTCTCTGATGGTGTGTGTCTCCTATTTGTGTTAATTGTTGCCATTGCCACATCAAAACACGCTCCATCATTTCCCCAGTGAGCGTGGTGCCTTTCATCCTTATGCCACAGCACATCCGCCTAAAGACTTTGCCCCACACCCTTTAGACCCCTTAGACTGAACCAAATTCACGCACATTGGCTAACAGATACACCCAAAACACTCTCTCACATTGAGTTTTGCATGTATTTTGCATAATTTAATACAAAAGCATTTAGGCAACGGTGCGTATGTGTCATGCAAATTAAGCTTAAAATAATACGTATTCGCAGGGTATGCATATTTGAACATTGTTTATGTTTGGGAATACATGTTGTGCTTGGCCTTGCTGATTAATTACACTCAGCACTTCATTCACTCCAAAAAGGGCTTTTCTCTTCTCATAATTAACTTAATTAATTCGATTAATTAGACGCGTTTCTTCTGCCATTTGCGACGTACAAAACTGAAATGAAATTCATGTCTTTGTTGGAGAAAATGAAATTATCAATTTAGAAAGTAAATTAACCCTATATATTTTCAACTAATTGTATCAAATGTTCAGCAATTCCAATTGCTATTGTATCACTCAATGCTTTGCATTTATTTGTTTATTTATTTACATTGTTATTTTGTGGCCCAGAGCTAATTAATTATTTCACTTGTCACTTTTTGTAAATTATAAATTATTTATTTTAGATAAATAGCGAATGGGCGAAACAATCACGTATGGCATAGAACATTTCTCTTCTCTGTTTAAAATTAATTAATTATAAACATAATTGGCGCTTATTTATTACATATTTTTATTATAGCGGTGTTTGCTTTAGTGGCACGTTGTAATTTCCAGACAAACATTGTTTAAATCTATCAAGGGAATATGGACAAACAATCGCTATTAATAATTAAATTTATTAAATTGTATCTATCGGCACGTAATTTACTTTGCATATCAAGTGGCATTGTGTTTCGAATATCGTAGTGGCGGAAATGTGCTTAATTAATCAATTTTAAACTGCGGCAATATGAAATATGGTAGTAGATGCAAATTTGGTCGGTTGACATGAATTTCATTTCGTCGTGCATATTGCCATTGGGTGGCTATGTGTTCAACTAATTATGTAATTAATTTCCGCTTTATGCATTGCAGATGCATTAAAAACAGTTTAATTGCCATTTTACCGGGCAGACATTTATTGATTTTCAACTCAACCGCATCGAAATATTATGCGAGTACAAACAATAATAATTGTAATCATTTTTCGCTCATTTTCCCAGCCACTGATGATAATAATTCCATCAGAGGGACGCAAAACGCGTCTGGTCGCTAGGTTACGAAAACTTTCACGGGAATGCAAATTTTTTGGCAGCCTAATCTGGTGTAATTTATGGGCTAAAGGCCATTAAGCTAATTAGGTATGCATTTCACAGGGCGCCATCCCGCCATCCCACATTATGGGCAAACTGCTGTTCCAACTATTTTCTTGCCCCACTTTTATCAGATTGCACTAAGTGCTTTTTTTATACGGGCTGCAAAAGGTGCTAAACTCTTGTTGTTCTCTTGGCATTTGTCTCTGCCAAAAACCCCCTCAAAATAAAAAGGATGAGCTGGGTTGGACTTTTGGCACGCTTGGCTAAAGTTCAAAGGTTCAAAGATAAGCACTCGATGTGGAATCAAACTTAATTTCTGCTTCCGACAATCACAACAACAACAAACGAAATATTCATGAAATATAAACGTTGTCGGTACCCGTACAAGTGGCAGACGCTTCACAAGATCTGTGATGGGAGATGGAAGATGGGGGATGGGGGGGGAAAGGAGCACTTCCTGAGAACTGAGGCCCCAGGACAGATGCTAAACATTTGCTCAGTCGTTGCAATTGTTTCCGTTTGCGAAACATTGTTGTGCATTGCTATTCGCATTTTACTGCCATATTTTTCCATTTCTTTTGTGTTTGCTTTCGTTTGGCTTTTCCAGGTCATTTGTTTGTCCGGAAAACTCTGCTCCCAGACTCCTCCTGTGCACAGACAGAGGCCGCCTGTTGCCGCCTGCAACACGGCCCATGCCCGAGGGGCAGACACTTGTGTTAACATGAGGGTTTGTTCTCCTCCCCAAATGACCCTCGACACATACAGTTGTTCCGTTGGCCCCGTCGACCAGTTGCCCATCACTTCACCCATTACCCATCACCCATCACCGGGTCATCATTCAGCACCCTCTTCAGTGCAATGACGCCGTCTCGAGCATGATTTATGTGCCTTTAATAAAAGCCACACACACACACAAATACACACCTGCCTTCAAGTCTCATTTGGCCAAATACAAATACAAAATCGAAATCCAAATTCCATTTCCTAAGTAAATAAGTGCAGTGCCATAACCTTCGGGGTTGAGGTTCGAGGCAATAGATCCTTTCATGCTAATCAGACGTGGCCACTATTAATCTACTGCTCTCACAAAACTTTTGGCTTATAGATTAAAGATTTATTGCTCTTGGATCAGCAAAGCAAAAGTCACGATTTTCAAAAGGTTTTCAGTTTCCATTTCTTAAGTTTAAAAGCTTTTACCCAAGTGACAATCGAGTTGGTTTTCCAAAAAAGAACAGAAAAATACAACTGATAAATGCGAGAGTATCAATCATTTTTAAAACTTTGTTAAAGCGTTCCATCAATATACGTTCGAAGGAGTAGTGTGTAATCGAATCCAAAGAGATATATACGCACTCGTTAAGAAGGGTAGAATATGCTGTTCACGAATCCACTTAGAATAGGATATTTTATTTTGATGAGAAAACCTTGTCGCGTGCTGTTAAGAGCGTGTTAAAGCTTTGTCGGTATTAATTCGATTTTTGTTTTCGTCCTTCCTTCCTTTCTTTCTTTCCTACTTGCCTGCTTATCTCAAAGAATAAAACCAAGCGTTAACAGAGAAAATAAAAAAGAAAACCCAAGTCAAACCAAGTACCAGAATGCCTCTGGGTCAAAGTCAAAGCATCAATGCCATGGCAATGGCCAATGGCTCATTTAATCGTTTTGCGAAAGTCTTTTACGGGGCATCCAACCAACCAAGCATCTCTCTATCTTTGCCAGCGACTCCAGACTCCAGTCACCAGTCTTCAGGTCGGGAGACCTCGGTTTTGGTTACGGTTTAGCATTTCCATGCGAAAATACCCAAGGGACGGATTACCAAAATGCGGCTCGTTAGTCAAAAAATGTGCTGCCCAAGAGCTTACATGCCACCGACATCGACACGACGTCATCGACGATGACGATGACGATGAGGACATCAAACATTCAAACAACAGTTGCCCTCTCGTTGCGAATGTATCCTTTGCTCTCGCTCCTTTCTTCGAATGCTGAAACATTGTTATTTTAAACTTTTCCAGACTCGTTTCGTGTACAAAAAAAAAGTCAAACACCCTCCAAAAAAAAAGAAAACACGAAAACCAAAACAAAAAACACCCTTTTGTGTGTCTTTTGAATTCTATATGTTTTTGCTATGTTATGTTCGGTTGGGTTTGGTTTGGTTTTGTTATGTTATGTTTTGCTCAGCTCTGTTCTGGCGGATTTATGTAGATGCTTAGATACTTTTTTGTTGTATCTATGCTAGACTAGAATCGCAGGAATCGTTGGAGCTTCAAAGCGAAATGCCAGGGCTTTAAAGCCAGATCCCTAATGAGCTCAAATGAAAGGAAAAGACGACAAATAGTTTTGTTTTTCAACGGTTATCACCGCATGACGTAATCCTCTTGTGTGCTTATGATTAAATTTCTGCGAATGTGTGAGTGTGCGAGTATGTTTGGTTCTCGATATCGGTAACAGCCAGAACGACGACGACGACGATGGAGACGACAGTTTTTACGACGGCAGGATGCCCGTCGCTTTATGTCCTTCCTTAACTTTTGCGCAAACAAGTCCAAGTCGAAAAGGTAGCTGGAAAAAGAGGAAGAAGGCGAAGGAAAAACCTCGCTGCGAAAAATTCACATCTCGCCAGCTTCGCTTGACGTTTGCTTAGCTCAGCACAGCTTCAGCTTCAGCTTCCACAACACGGCCAAGCGTGTGGTTATCGCTGGCAAAAAGCGGAATGGGAAACTCTCAAGCGGAATACTTCTGCTTCTGCTGGCATGGGGCCCTCTAAATACCCCCAAGTTAGTGGCAAGCGTTGAGTCCGCACACAAAATACACAAACCCAGCCGCAAGTTTATTTTACTCTGTTTGAATTTCTTTTCAGCCTCGACGACGACGGCGACGTTGGTGGTGAATATTTTGATTGTTCTTCGTGGCTGGGGGGAAGTTGCTTTTTGGCTACAATTGAAATACCAGTAACAGAGTTTCATTCAAATACTTTCAGTACACATGCGACTGTGCTCTAATATTTCTAAAGAGTTCACATACAATTAAGTCTTTAATCGTGCTTTAAATCTGTCAGTTTTGATCAACAATTTGTGAAATTCATTTAAGCTCAATTTATGACATTTCATTTTATTTTCGTTTTTATACTTGCCATCACATGCAGCAGCGATTTATTAAGAATTTCTAAATTAAATCAAAGCTTGTATGTCATCGCTGTACAACTTAGAAGGGATGGGCGCACACAACACAAATTGCAAGAGACTTGACTCGACTTATAAAAAAAGTTTTATTTTGATTGCATACCTGAACTTTTAAGAGCACGTTCCTCCTGTGAGCTTAAGCTGGATTTGGGTTCCATTTTATGCTTAAATTTCAGCAACTGCAAGCAAAGAAGGTGAATAATCAATGTAAGTACATAATAATAGTTTACTTTGGAATTTCCAAGTTTTTTTTCTACTTGTTCTTCTTCAACTCCCCCACAATGTGGGGAGTGTTTGTATAAATAGCTTACTGCAAAGATTCACTTATTTTTTTCCTCATTTTGTAGAGAAAATTTTATGATAATACTTGTGGATGAAGTAGAAGTAAACCAACATTATGGCAAAGCAACCTTTATGCATTTTTATACCCACTACTCATAGGGCTGTAGGGAATTATAAATTTGTGACGATAGGAAATGTATGTAACTGGCAGAAGGAGCCATCTCCGACCTTATAAGGCGTATACATTTTTGACCAGCGTCAACAGTCGATACGATATAGCCATGTCTGTCCGATTGTGCGTCTGAACACCTAAGTCTCAGAGATTACAAGAGATAGATCTCGAATTTTGGTACAGATAATAATATTATTCCTATTTCATTACTATTTCTGAAAATTTTGATGCGATCGGATAAAAATTCTATAAATTATATCAGAAATACTTTTGTATGGGCAAAAACGCCTACTTATTAAGGAACTTAGTTGCTTTAGCTGACAATCTGGTATATTTTGCACTCTTTATTATAATTTAATTGTAACACTATATAATATTCCAAATATAGTGTTTGGTATATTGATATATTATTACATTTAAACTATTTTACAGAGTGAAAAATATACCAGATTTCATATAATTTCATTTCATTCATTTTTCATTTCATTAAATTATTATAATTTAATTGTAACACTATATAATATTCCAAATATAGTGTTTGGTATATTGATATATTATTACATTTAAACTATTTTACAGAGTGAAAAATATACCAGATTTCACGGAATATTTTTAGGTATATTATAAGAATAACTGTTTTGCTTTTATTCAAAATGGGCAGTGGGTATCTAAAAGTCGAGTTCACTCTACTATAGCTTTAATACTTGTTTTTTTTTTTAAGGAAGTCTCTATTCCTAGTTAAAGTTGTTGCTTTGCTTTTGGTTCTCGTTCTCGTTGTCGTTCGAGAGAAATCTTTAAAACAAATAAATTTCAACTAGCCGTTTAATAAAACAATTCATGTCGAGTGGCTTGTTCAATGCTTTGTAAACAATGTTGTCAGTGTTGGCCATTATTGTGTTACACAGACTCTCTGGCTCCCCGTGGTTGCCCAAAAATATTTGTGCCCCCTCTTTTTCAGCGAGTGTGTGAAGTATCAGTTTTCATCGTTGGCAAATACTGAAAGAGCAATTTAAGGGCGACATTCGTCCATATGCACATGTTGTTAAATGCTTGGCTAACACACTAAAAGATATTTATGAGCAAATAGTTCAATTTTAATTGCTTCTTAGTATTATTTCTGTTTGCAAATATTGTGTTAAAATGATAAATTATAATATTCAATTTAAATCAATTTATTTTTATTGCTTCTTAATATTATTTCTATTAAATTTGAGCTTCAATGATACAATTTAATATTATGTTTACAATGGATAAATCAATACATTTTGTATATTTGCATTCAAAGTTTATTTACAGCTGTGCTAAACTTAAATATTTTGTGTTGCTGGTTCTCTTTAGAGTAAAATCTTTAAGTAATCCGTTGTTAAATACTTAGCTAACGCAGTAAAATATGTTTGTAAGCTCATAAGCAAATAGTCTAATTTGAATCGTATTTGTTTGCAAATTTGAGATTTGCAAATCAATATATTTATTAAATTGAAAGGCAAACCAATCTTCATGCAGTTGATTTTTGAATGAATTGTTTAAATACAGAGCAATTCAAGTTTAGCTAAGCTTTGTTTTTGGTTTGTTAGACACTTTAAAAGATATTAATAAGCTGTTGAGCAAATACTATTATTCTAATTGCATCTTAAAATGACAAATTACAATATGCTATTTACATTTCAGTAATTAATATAGTTATTAAGTCAAAAGGCAATTGATTTTATCTGCAAGTTTCTTTTGACCCCAATTGGTTTGTCAGCTATTCCTTGGGCTTGATGCAATGCTAGATAATTATCGCCACGCCCCATTAATTTCTAGAGTACGGCAATATGAGCAATCATATTATAGATAATATCATTTTCGACGCCATCAACCTGTGCGTCATGCCGCCTAATTGCCTTTTATGATGACGCGAAACATTTGTTTCGTCACCCAGCGCGACCTCTCCCTAAAGGTTTGAGCTATTAAAGTTGAGGCCAACTACCTGAAAAATCGACGAAAGGATAAACGAATGGGAGACAGAGATGGAGACAAAGAGACAGAGGCAGCGAGTTCTTAAAATTAATGATGGCGCGGTACTGACAATCTCTCGCAATGTTGTTTGTCATTGTTGGGTTTTTGCTTTTGTTCTCTCCTCGTCGCTCTCTCTGCGCTCCGCTCTGCTTTCCTGCTTTCCGTCTGCCAAAACACTGGATGGGTCTGAGTTTGACGGATTTGTGCGCATTTTCAGATTAATGCTGCGATTATTGTTTACTGTTGGCACTGTGTACTATGGTGCGTATACGTTATTTATTTGTTTACTCTCAACTTTTGCCATGTTTGATGAGGCAAAAGTTGTAACAACTTTGTGTGTGTTCTTAATCAAATATGATTGTCAATCAAACATGAAACGTTTGTCTTTTAATGCCAATATTGATTGAGTCAAATTGCAAAAGTACCGCAAAAAAAGGGAGAAGTTCAAGTTCGTTGATTGCGCAAATATATGAGAATGTAAATTAACTTACTGGCTTGAGAAAGTAAATTAATATTGTAAAGCACGTACATATTTGTATGGTCTAGTATATAGTATATAAATTGTATACTATAATGTTAGTATATTTAATTACTATTCTCATCAGTGCAGTTTTGCGTGCCCACTGTGCAAGCTGCAAAGACGACAGTCGCAGGAGCGCCGCCGTCTTTTATATGCAAAATTTAACCCAGAATATAGTCCTGTGTTCGTTCGCCGGTTCGGTGGGTTAGTGGGTCGGTTGGTCGACTGTGGATGGTCGGTCGGTCGGTGGGTTCAGCTGCTGCTGCTTTTGCTTTTGCTGCTGCTCTGCTTCTGCCTCTTCTTGCACTCTCGGTCGTCACTTTGTATAGCTTCGCACGCACGATTTAAGGATAACGAGGATGGAATGCAGGAAGCGAGGCAAATATTTACACAGTTGGATGATTTAGATAAAGAAGACATGAACATGAACCATAAAACGAAGAAGCCGAAGCAACGAAGCACCGTGTAGAGGAGGTAGTGAAAGAGCGGGGAGAAGGACGAGGATGAGAATTCGATGGCAACGGAAGGGGAAAATAAGCCCGAGACATTATAAAAGTGGGTTGGCATTATAAGGGATAAAGAAATTTGAATACAATGAAGAGGATTTAGGAAAGCCGTGATTGCCGAGCGGCACTTCTCGGTTCTGCCAGAAACAGAAACAGCAACAGAAACAGGGTCTGAGGCTGCGTTTGATGCTGTGACTGCGGCTAGCCAGCAACAGGAAAACAACAACAAAGACAACAACAACAACAACAATAATAACAACAACGACAACCACAACAATAACAGCAATAACAATAAGCGACATTTACACGAAATTGTTGTTATCCAAATTAATGCAACTATCGTGTTATCAATTATAATTGCCGCTTTTCACGCCACTTGCAAATGAGCTAACTCAGCATTAATGATAATGAGAATAACTGCGATAATAACTGCGAGAGAACCTGTCAATTTTTGGAGGGGATAGAATTCAAATGAAATTCCAAAGCATTTCCATGGCATTTCCTCGGGTGAGTTAATCGCCAGAACAACGTATAAATTTCGCATAAAAATGCACGTTTTAGCTTTTGCTTTAAAGTGCTGCCAGTAACACACAGAGAGAACTAGTTTTGGAAAAACTCGTATGCAAAACAGCGAACATGGATAATTTATTCAAGCGAACATTGCAGCGCCACGAGGAGGAGGAGGTGCAAGGGGGCGTGTCCGTGGATTCGGGAACAACACAAATGGAAATGCAAATGCAGACGCTGATGGAGTGTATATGTACATATATGTATATGTGGATGCATAGAGATGCCAGCATGTTGGAGAACACACACCTGGGTCAACCAGGTGGAGAGTCCTGTAGCTCCTAACATAGTTCTGGATGTAGTTCTAGTTGTGTAGGTGAAAAAGAGGCCCACTCGAATTTCGTGTGTCGTGTGAAATGCACTGGAAGCTGAGGGCTCAAAGAGATGCCGCACGTGCCGCTGGCAAAATGCACACAAGCACACAAAGAGGCAGACAGACAGACGGACAGACGGACGGACAGTCAGGTGCAACATACAGATGGGAATATGCTGAGCATGGGGAATGAGAATAACATATGAGAATTTCGTCAGCTTCACACAGCATTTAAATTATTTGTGTTTGTGTCAACATTTGGAATTCCATAAATTTCAGTCAGTCAATGCATAGGAAATAGCATCAGGGTTTGTATTCTGCTGCACAAATGCCCAACGCAGCGTCAAAATGTCCTCCTCTATCCTCTTTCTCTCCTATTACCCATTGCGATCTATCCAACTGTTTGGTATATTTGCTTATTTGCTCATCTGTTTGTGCATATGAGTGCAAAATTGAAATATATATTTTGTGTATGTAGTAGAGAGAGAGTAGAGTATATGCAATTCCCACTCTGATTTGCATTCATTCCATTCCATCTCCACCACAATTAGTTGTTGCCTGACTCCACCACCTCCTCCTCCTCCTCCTCCTCTTGCTTTGCTATACTATAGCTTGTGTTTCTCCAGCGTTGTTTTTGTTTTTATTTCCTCGAGATGCAACTGAAATTCCTGACCGGAAATTGTTTCACAAACGCTAACCAATTAATTTGGAAAAACAAGTAAAATATGCCATAAACTCAAAGGCACAACTAGCAGATGCTCTGTAAAATTTGATATTTGATAAAGTATTCTTAATGACATTAAAGTTTTTTCTCATTATTCCCTGATAATTATTAAATCGGACACAAGATTGACTTAGTTATGAGACTAAATAAATCAAGAGGGAAGAAGAAATAATAATAGACTTATTTACCATAAATTCAAAAGTTAGAATGGACTTCCCTTATATAATAGACTTATTTACCATAAATTCAAAAGTTAGAATGGACTTCCCTTATAAAATGCTCAAAGATTTTCAATGCGTTGATTATGCAGATGCAGATACTCTCTAAAACAATAACATTTTAGGACAATCAAACAAATATATAATATGTTTATTTGGATAGTTAGATAGACTAAATAAATCGAAAGGGGAAGCAGAAAAAATAATTCAATTATTTACAATAAATGCTATAGTTATGAATTGCTATCTACACTGCTCTTTTTCTTTATTCATTTCCAATAAATACAGGGTGTTTAATGGGAAATGCCAAGAACACAAAAAGGAAAACACAATGCGAAGCGAGAAATGCAAAATAAATTGAAAGCATGCCAATTCTTTTTTTCCATCGAAGAAACTTTAGAATAGTTCGTTAATAAATATTTCGAGCACTTTTTGTGCCAATTGCAAAAATTGCTGAGATGGATCTGCAAATAAACGAATGATGGATTTTTTTTATGAAATCGTTGAACAAATAGAAATTGAAATGTATTTAAAATGAAACTTGTAAGCCTGTGTTTGGTTGTTGTTGTTGTTGTTTTTTTATTTGGCAGTAGGTGTAACCACTTTAAGGCTGTAGAATGTCGCAAAGTTTTGCGGTTAGTTGCCTCAAATGAAGCACAAAAATAGTTGAGTGGCCTCTCAACCTTTTTGGGGCATCGAAATCCGACCTCTGCCCATAATCACATACATACTCTTACATTTATGTAAGTGTGTGTGTGTGGTTGTGTGTTGATAATAAAGTAATGCACAATACATATAGAAATGGCCACACACAAAGCAAAAGTTTTGCCTTTATTGTCCGCAAATGTGGTTGCACCGTGTTGGCCACAAAAAAGGCCCCTTTGAGCCGAATACATTATAAACGAATATATATGGGCGAATTTATTCATGATTTTGCCAAATTCAGTTGTTAGCATTTTTAAAGCATCTCGCTCTCAAGCTAAAAGCCTCTATCAAGTCAAATTAAAGTGTAGTTTACGTTTACCAGACTCGGCGCAATTGAGGAGGCAAATTAGGGGACATCAATAAGCATAAGCATTTTTGCTCATAATTTATCTAAATTAGTTTTATTTTTGTCAAGCCTCAGCTGAGATCAGTAAACAAATGGCAAGCCACTTTCACACCCACGCCCACATCATCATTCCTCTTCCCCTCTCTCTCTCTCCCTCTTCAGCTTCATTTTGCCGTTTGTGTTTGCCTCCTCTCGGCTGTCGGCAATGAGATTGAGATAAATCAGAAGCAATTACAAACATCCATTCTCGTTTACAGCGCCCACGGGGAGTCCGTCCAAATAGGTGGCTATGTGAGCACCTATATATATATGTATATACATATATATATATAGCACACATATCTGTGTATTATATGTGGACATTCAATGGGCCGTCGGCTATCTGCATTTTGCGGTGGTTAAGTAAATAATTAAGGCGATTTCCCAGCAGTAATTAAGTTGCTACACTTCCAGTCTCGTTCGGTATATTTCATTTAATCTGTAATTCAAATTGATGACCTAAAGTCGAAAAGTGTGTGTGTATGGGTGTAATAACAATGTACTTCTGGATATTTAATGCATATAAATGAAAGTGTACAACAAGCAAATCTAGGCTAATGAGACAACACTCGTTCTGCAATGTAAATATACCCGATTGCCGACTATTAAAGGCAAAGCCAATAAGCAAACCAAAGGCCAGGGACAGAACAGAATGGATTGCCAGAAGCAGTTGGCAGCTGGCAGCTGGCTTCTCAGACATGCAAGTTTTGTTTTTGAGAAATGGTCACTGGGGGGATTGGCGTGGTATCCTTTTTCTGAATCCCAAAGGATGCAAATACTTGCCTACTTAATAATACGCATAAATAACTAAAAAAAGGCAAATTAATCTGGAAGGGCAACGGCAAAAATAACTGGAATAGCTTAGCAATAATAAGGGATATGTATACGCTGAACCTGTCCATTAAAGCTGGAAAACTGTATGCATAAAATAGCAGTTATATTATTCTATATAATGCCCATTAATAGAACTTTCTAAACTCGCTTTGTTATCATGATAAAAATTCGATTGAATTTACTTTTGCAAAGCAATGACTTTGGTATTTTCCGTAGTTAATTTATTCAACTACAAAAAGTTTTGTGTGCGTAACTTACCAGATTAAATATTATTTATGCGTTTGATTTCAAATATGCAAAAGTTGGCGTAGTTAAAGTAATCCGCTTGAAATGCTGCTTTAATTGTGAAACATTTATCTCAATTTTTGCGCGACTCACTTTAATTTTCACTTTGCCGTTGCGTTGCGTCGCGTTGACAAATGCCTGGAAGTGCTTATTTAATGCTTTATTCATTCGCTGCAAACATTTGCACATCCACCAAATTCATCAGGGCTGATTAAAGATGCATGGCCCCCAAGGGCTGTTGGGTTGGGTTGGTTTGGGGGTGGTGAGTCGATTGTTGTTGTTGGTTGTCGTTGGAGTGGGTACGTTTTTGGTTTGGCTTGACTTCTGCTTCTGCTTCTGCTTGGGCGTTGTGGGCGTGCCCGAGGTGCGAAGACTTTGCTCGCTTTTAATTTAAGACTGTCTGACAAAAAACAACAACAAAGACAACGCTGCAGATATATCCCGCGGGCCTCAGATAATGTCATCCGATTGGGGAACCGCACGAGAGCAAAGCGCGCGCCGCGACGACATCAACGACAATAACAACAACAGCAACAACAACAACAGCAAACAGCTGTAGTAATAGCGACTGCTGTGTCCCAACTGTTTGGCTAAGTACTCCGCAGACGGCGCCACACGGCACCCACAACAACAACAACAAAAACAAGAAGAAGAGGACAACCGTCAGCGACAACTTTCACTGCCTGGCAGTTAAGCCCGAGAAAGTAGTCTGGTCCAGGACATAGGCTCCCCTCGAGAGAGTGAGTGGAAGAGCGAGACCCAGAGAGAGCTCGGGTGGGCGGAAAGGGGTGCGGCAATGTGTTCCTAGCACTTGACACAAGATAAACAATTTGTCTCTGCGACGCGTCGAAATGGGCAGCTTGGCGCCAAACACCTGAACAGCACAGCACAGCACGACACAGAACTAAAGTGAACCGAACCGAACCGCTTACGAACCGAACTGAATGAATGCAATAGCAACTACAATAGCGCCACAGCGTTCCCAGTTACCGAGCACATCTCATCTGATGATTTTCACGACCGTTTTACCGTTTGGTGAACCGTTCCGTCAAGAGACCAGCGCGCAACTGAATCTGAAGTCTTGCATGGCCCAAAACAAAAACCCATCTGAGGCTGTGGATGCTGACGACGAGTCTGCGCATTCCATCGCAGGAATCTCTTGCTATTATACTGGGAACAGTTATGCACAGTTTCCGTTATGCTTTAAAATCCACTTTCAGCTCGCCAAGAAGTCAACCGAGATAACACTAATAATACCAACAATAATAATCAAGCTGAATATGAGCCACGGATTAAATGGTTTAAGGGGTTTAAGCGGAAACGTAACGGTATTCACTTAACCCCCCAGTTGGCCAGAGTTGTCACCTCGTAAGAAATAAACGCACACAATAATTAGCACTATAATTTGAGACGTTACGAAAAGTGATTCCCTGACGCAACTTGTGCAAATGCTGCTAATGCTGTAAAATGGCAAAACTTTTCGTGCTTGAAAGTTAAATGACGATTATCGTTAATTCCTGTGCAAATGTCTGAAATTGGACACGAAAACGGAGGGCAAAGTGCAATCAACTACATACAGGGGGTCGTCAAAATACTTTAGCTGCAGTTCTCTTATCCTTGATGATATTATATAATATATATAGTATTTCCAAAGAAACGCAACAAGCTTGATTACAATTGACAACTGACACTTAATACACTAAATTAATATACTAAGTTAATACCATATGTATATACCATATAAACTTTATATTAGTTTAAATATACATTGATTTAAATAAGACAAAGGCCTTAGCAGTCAGTATTCTCTATAAATATTTTATAAGGTTAAATATAACACCTTAGCTAAAGTTCAACTGATTTCGAAGCACCTCTAAAGGATCTCAAAAACCTTGATTACAATTGTTTACTAGTTTGTTGTTGTTTCTTTATTAAAGTGATGAGGTACGTTAATATAAAAGGCTTAAGTATTTTATGTGGTTTGCTTAAAATATTAAGTCTTTACTTTAGTTGTTTAGCAAAAATTTGATTATCTTTGCAGATAGCTCTAAGGCAACTCAACATTTTTGATTAGAATAGTTTACAAAGCAAGAATCTACATGCAAATGTATATGTACATTTCAGCTTGTAATTATTTTTACTTAGATTTATTTAAGTGATGGATCTGGACTCCTTAAATATAGAAACTTAACAACATGAATTACTTATCTTACTCGTATATGGTTAATGTACGATATCAATATTTTTTTAGAGACCTCTAAAGAAAAGCACCTCTCGGGATTACAATTGTTTCCTTACGCTTGAAACACGAAATGAATTAACATATCAAAACCTATGTTCTACAGCTTATATATTTATTATACGATATTGATAATTTTAATTCCCTCAACACCTTGATTAGAATTGCATTTTAAAATACTAAAACTTACAGGACTGCATCGATATTCAAATCAATTTTTAATTGAATTTATATTTACTCTCGTATTTGTTTATTCAAGTATTCGAGTATTTATTTAATTTATATTCACCTTTGTATTGATTTATTCAGGACGAGAATTCTCAAAAGTGTTTTGATAACATAGTGTAAACATTTCATATGTCCAACAAAAAAAATTAACTGAAATTCACATTTCTTTCTATATACTTCCAAAGGGAATGAACAACCTTGATTACATTTGTTTACTAGCACTTACAGCACTGCATCAATATGCAAATCAAAACGCATATATTACAGTTTATATGGTTAACATACGATATCGAGTGCATTGCTGCAATTGAAAAAGAGGAAAAAACTGCAGTAACATTGTTCTAGTTGTTGTTGTAATTTAATTTTGGCCACATTGCATCGATCTGATGTGAGCCATTGGCAGAATAAATTTGCATTCAAGTTATAGGAGGTATTTCAGGGAAATAAAAAGGTAGAACAACAGCAGCTTTTGTGGGCTGATTGTGGCCAACACACGACGCGTCGGTTTCAAGTAGAGTATGTCGTTATCCTTTTTGGCGAATGCTCGACTCAACTCAACTCAACTCTTCTCGACTCAACTCAACTCAACTCTATGACCATGGTTTACATACTCGAGCACATCGTTCACAGCACAGCATCCACTTCCACTTCCAGCGCCGAGCACAATACGCTAGGGGCCCTATTTGGATACCGTTCAATGCGCCTGGGACTCTCCTATGTATGACAAACAAACATAAACATTGTGTGCTGAAATGGAGACCGTAAAGTATCGTTTTCTCGGCGTTGATGCTGATGCTGCGATGATGCTGTTGTTGCCACTGTGGACGCAGCGTGACGACCAGTCCACAACCCTTGCCATGTTTGCGTGGTGTACTCTAATTAAAATTTTGGCCATGGGCTCCTATGCTTCGCCTCTCCTCTTCATTCTACTCAAATTGTTTTACGAGGCCAAAGTCAAGAAATAGAAAAAAATAACGTATAGTAAATAACGTTACACAACTAAACTAAATGCCAACAGCTTAATTTGGTCAAGCAAAAAAAATGTAATAAACTCGCGCCCAAGGCGTATTATTACACCCGAAAGTGTTGTTATATATTTTGTCTAAAAGGGGCCTAAAAACTCGGCACTTCACATATATTTTTTAATACTCGCATACACGAGTTGCATAGCAGGGAAATTTGAATATTTTTAAAGTTAGTCTGAACTTAACTACACAGAAAGAAAAAAACGTAATAAAATGCAAAAAAAAATCTTGAATCTAGATTGTTTGTATGTCAAAATGGAATCAAGAAGGTATATTCTTAAAGATCTAGATTACCAATCTTGAAATTTAAGATAATAATCTTATTTCAAGAATGGAAAAATAAAATAATAAACCAAGAACGCAAACTCTTAAATCAAGATCAAACAATCCAAAAATGTAGATTGTTTTAAATAAGCCAAACAAAAAACCAAAATAGATTACATTGTTTTTTATATTTGTATATAAAGGAAGAGAATTCCAACATTTTAAGAAGCAGGGACAAAATGATTTTTTTTTTAATATCGAAAAGTTCTTAAATCAAGAGTTGCAATCTACTTTTCAATTTAGTATAAAACATTCTTAAATCAAGATTTTAATATTAAAATAATATGTTTTTAATCTTAAAATGCAAATTTAGCATAAAAAGCTTGATTTAATATTGATCGAAGAAATCTTAAATCAAGTTTTTTTTTAATCTAAATTTTTTCTCTCTGTATATGCTATAAAAATCTATATAAAATTTTTGTGCAATCCAGCAGTCTTGTTTTCACTATAATTTCATTAAAAAAACTAATGAACTATTCACACTCCAGCATTAGTTGAGGATGCGCCACAGCAAGCGGCATAATTCCATTGAATTGGCCTGCGGTTAGCATATAAATTGAAAATAAATAAAAGCATGTGTGCAATTCTATGACATAAATTGTAATATTCGTGACCTTGCTGCTGGAATTATTTATTATGCCATTACTCTTAATACTAAAAAATACTTGCTAAGTTTTGTCATTCGTTGCTTTATTGAATAAAATAAATATTTAAAGAACTTTTAGTTAATTTCATTTATCTATAAAAATACTCAGGCGAGGAGGCATACTAGAATAACACTTCTGCATATTTAAAATACCCAAAAGGCTAACTAATTCATAATAATTTAATATAATTAATATAAAGTTTCTTTATGACTTGCAATATTTATTTTAAAAATGAAAATTTAATGCGCTGAATTATTAAAAAGTAAACTGATCCGTTTGTGGTTTGACCCCGTTTTGCAGCGATGATTGAAGTATCTGCTTTGAAGTTTGAAGTAACACACACTGTTGACATTGTTGAGAGAGCACAGCGAATGCTTGAATTTTATGTAAATCAAATGTTAATGTAATCCTAGATGTTAGTCATGTCAGCAGTATAAAAACACATGCGAGATGGGTGGGGATAAAGGGGAGCGTGTGTCATTAATTGTGCTTCACAAACTGTTTAATTAGCTTTAACTGTCAGTGTCGCATCATGTCAGACATGCCGTTGAATGGCATGTTGAAGTGTTGTCCCCGCCCGGCAAAAAAAAAAGAAAAAAAATGGATGGCGAACATCCAGGTTGGTATGTTGTCATACTCCTAGCTGAATTGCCAGGGACAAGAGCAAAGTTTTAATTGATTTCCTGCAGCAGGCGAGGACACTGCATTGGGAAGGGAGCAGAGACAGAGCATCATAATTCATCATACGAGAACTCTATGTGGAAATGCCCCAGAGTGAAAGAGAGTGGTTGACAGATAGACAGTGAGAGGGAATAACAAATTTATGCCAGCTGTAAAGTCAGTGAGTTAGACACAGTTTGCAGCTCCCAGAAGCCAAGAAAAGACTTAGTAGAGTAACAGAGTAGTAGAGTAGCAGAGTAAAAGATACTTAGTAGTAGAAGTAGTAGAAGATAGTAAAGTACTAGCACTAGTAATATTGCAGTTCTCCAGTAGCCGCACTAGTCGTAAAGTTTTGTTTAGTGCAGTGCATTTCTTGCGGCTCGCTTCGCACAGCTCACGAAATAAAGGCTACAAAGTGTTTTGTGTTTGCCACTGTGGCAAGCTTGCGACAACACACATAAAGTTGTCAGGCACTCGAGCGTTGCCAAAGCTTGACAATCTCCTCCCAACACATAGGCGCAACATAGAAGACGAAGAGGATGGCGGAAGAGGGGAACGATGCTCTGCGGCTGAGCTAGGGCTGGAGATAGAAGCCAAATGTGCCATTTATAATTTAAGCGGGATTAAAGTTTCCTACAATGGAAAACTTGCTGCCTGAACATGCCGCGCGTCAAAAACTTTTTATGGCCGTTGGGCAGAGAGGCAGAGAGCAAAGCTTTATGAACAGAGAAGAGCAGAGCGAAATGCAGTGGGGGGAAGGGAAACAACTAAAAACTGTAACTGAAAACGACCCGAGAGTTGCCTGCAAATTTGACATCAAGCGCCCCAGACATACCAAAGCGGATTAGGCAGGCAGCTCGCCCTAAGGCGCAGTCAAAGTGCTCCACACTTTTTTTGACTGCCTCTCTTTCTCTTTCTTCCTCTCATTCCCGTTCTCTCTGAACAGAGATTTCTCTGCTTCAACTGAAGTTGTTTCTTCTCCTTTTCTCCCTCTTGGCTGCTGCAAAGCAATTGCAGTTTGGCCTCCATTTTGTTTAGGGTCCAAAAGGGCTGTCGACTGAGCTGGGCGAATGGAAAACACACGGAAAAGCACGTGGAAAACACAGAGCAAACAGAAAACGGCAAACGGCAAACGGCGAACGACAAGCGGCAGCAGGCTGCAATTTTGCAAATTGTCTTGAAATGGCGAAATGCTTTTCCAACAACAACACCCCACCGCCAAGCAGTGGCTAAAAACTCTCGGAAATGCCACCGGCAGTTGTTGGATTAATTATGAAAAATACCAGCGCCCCAACAGTGCCTGCCATGGGTGTGGTTCAAGTGCATTGTTGTGAATTGTTCACGAATTGTTTCCACCTCCCCCCTCCCCATCACCCCGCCATCTCTCGCTGTCTCTCATTCCCCTCTGGCTGACAGTCTCTTTGTGCGTGTGTGGGTCAGCAACTTAATTGTCTGTTAAGTGTCACAGTGCACATGCAAAGTGGTCAGGTGGTTACAAAGTCCGAAAGAGCGAAGGGCGAAGGACAAAGAGGCGCGGTACACTTATTCCGTCTCCATGTCGCAACTGGGCTTTGTCATGTTTCGGATGTGTGTCGCCAGTTATGTTTTGACACTTGAACGCACTTGCCACACTTCCTGCACCAGCAACAGTCAACAGCCAACAGCAATTGCTGCACTTGCAACTGCTACTGCCACAGCTACAGCTAGTGCAACGCTACAACGACAGCTGTTGCACACGCTCTAGTGGCCTCAAGGACGATCAACTAATTTAGCCTTTGCTTAGAGTAACCGAATCTGGCATACTTTTTTCGATTCACTTTGAATTACCAGGAATAATAAATGAATTGAAAACAATAAATACATAGGGAAATCTTGAACTCCGCGACTCTTGCACGATTGTTGCGTGATTCATCCGTGATTGTCGAGCGATCATTCAGCGATTATCGCTTGACCCTTTCACGATTGTCGCGCGATCCTTACGCGAGATCTTTCCGCGACTCTTACGCGATCCTTCCGTAATCTGTCCGCGTACCTTGCGAGATTCTTGCCTCCGTAATTTTTGCGCTATTATTCCTCCTTGTCGCATCTGGCCTTTGCCATGTGTGTCACCATTTATGTTTTGCCAACAGCACCACAGTAATTGCTGCAGTTGCAACTGCTACTGCCACAAAGACAGTTGTTGCACACACTTTGCTGACTCTAATTAGAGTAACCGAATGTTGCGTACTTTTTTTCATTCAGTTGCATTAGACAGAACTATCATTTTGTGTTTTTTTACGGCATAAAGTGTTGGTGTGTTTGGAACCTACACATTTTTCTTATAAATAAATGTTTCAATTTTAGTTGTGAATAACATATAATGAATACTTTTCTTTTCAACTAATTGTTGTTGAAGTAAATATATAGTTGTAGATTAATATACATTTTGAATTCCGATGATAATATAACGTACCCTGTTAAATTTAATTTGAAAGAGTGACTGACTGCTTTAAAAAGATATAGATTATTTAAGCTATAATATAGTAATATAGAGAAATCAAACTAGTTTAGGTAAAATTTATGATTTTTATTTAACTCAAAACCTTATGTAACTTGAAAAGAGCATCTACCAGTCGTGCACTGCAACGACATATTAGATACGGTATTTTACTTGTTATACTAAGTGTTGATCTATAAAGTACAACAAATTATGAGTAGAATGCTTGAAGCTTCAAGCTCTGCTGAGCTGCCATAATACCCAGTTTGAATGTGTCAAAAGCTGAAAATTGGTTTACTGATGTCTTGACTCAGCTGAGGCAGCATTTGGATTTTTACTGGTTTTGATTTTCAATTACCTCCACTTGATTCATATGCATTGAAGGGCCGACCACTGGCCAAGCTGTCAGCTGAAACGACACACACTCACTCGCCCACACTCACACACACACTCACAGATTGCGAATATATTCATATGTATGAACGTAGTTCATTGAGATGTACGTGGTCGGCATGGAGCTATTACGGCCTTGGGCAAATATTACGGCCTGCGTTGGACATGAATGATGTGAGCTTTGTGAGAGCATTGTAAAACACTTAAGCGAGCGACGGACTTGGACTCGGACTCGCACTCAGACTCGGACTCGGACTCAGAGATGTAGACTGAGTCACCGTATAGCAGCGTTGATTCCTCAGCCTTCATCCCGACACGCCTCGCCTTCGTCGTTCGCCTCCATTTTCACACATTCTCATCCGCATCGACATCCACGTTCACATCGACACAGCCAAAAGCTTGTGCGCAATTCATTGTGGGTTTGATGAAGTGGCGAACGATGGGCATGCTGGGCAGGAGTTGGGGCTGGGGTTGGGGTAGAAGCGGGGGCAGTTGGTGGTCGGTGACCAGCTGTGTGTACAGCGCATATAACACACTCCATTGAGTCTCGACCAACACTTCACACTCTTTTCGAAATTACCGAAGCCTTGATTAACTCACCAGTGTCAGAAGAGCAGCGAAGCAAGCGTGTGAGAGGAAACAGGAAGCGGGAAGCGGGAAGCGGAGCCTGCGGTACGTTTATGGAGCAAGTTAAATTGAAATGCATTCTCTGATAGCCGACGTCGATGTGGACACGGACATCGTATGTGATTGTTCAATGGACCAAGATGAAGCGACGTTCGTTTTTTTTTTGTCATCGTATTTTTTCTTTATTAATTAAATTCCAAACAAAGGTGAGATCCTTTTGTCAGCACGCTGCTTCTAAGGACATCAACGATTTCCGATAATAAAAAGCAAGCACTTCGAATGTGACGACGACGAAATTCTCATTAGCTAATGGCCTGGAATTGGCCCTCCTGCGGATACGAAATGCGGCTTTAAATACTTTAACCCTTTATCTGAAAGGAATGGCCACAGGACCGCAAAAGCCATTCCATTCCATGCCATTCCATACCATTCCATTCCAACCTGCTGCCAACCTGCAGTGTAAAGGATTTCAGCATTTATTGTGATTGTTTCGCTTTATGATTGTTTTGCTCCTTCGCTTTTGCCCTGTCCAAAGCACTTCAGCTGCTCAACTTGACTCGACAGCCAAGTTGGCTAGCTCGAGAAAAACTTGGCCAACTCTGCTGAGAGCTCATTCAACTCGGGCTCAACTCAATCCTTTCGTCAATCATTAGCTAGTTTCTGCAATTGCCAGCAAAATGTGTAAGGTATATGCACTTCGGTGTCTCGAATTATGTTTTGACCTTATTTTTCAGCATTCATTTGCTTTGATAGTGTTTACATGCATTTTTTCTCGAGCTTTTCGGGTTGCCGCACACGAAAAAAAAAACCAACAAAAATAACAAAAAAAGAACAGAACAGAGCAGAGGCTTTACAGTCATATATATTTTTTCAGCTTTTATTCGACGTGAATGGAAAATACGGCGTAAATGCAAACAAACAAGACGAAATTGTGAAGAAAAACCAACACTGAACCTATTTGCAGCGATTGCCCTTTTAATGCCAAGCATTGCTTAAAAGTATTAACAATTAAAACACTTTATACACGAGTGCAAGCTTACTGTTCTGTTCTGTAATTTTGTATTCTATAGTATATAATACTGTAGTTTTATTGTTCGAGTTTTGTTTCTGACTTTTGGTTTATTGAAATGTGTTCTTTTGCATTTATTTAAAGTGTTTTTATGTTTGTTTATGAGATTGCATAAATTCGATTCAATACTTAAGTTAAATTATGAACACAAAATGTTCAACGACTGTGCAAAACTTTTTAGTTTTTATTTATGAAATACAAATTGTATTTTGGAAAACTAGATTGAATTTTAATTGAACAAATAATTATTTTTATGTTGTTTAAAATAATTGAGGCAGTTTAATAATTAAGTTTTTGTTAGGAGCACAGAAATAGAAATTTAATATAGCTTCCCCTTTTGCATTTGCCATTTTCTACTGAATTTTAAGTGAACAAATAATTACATAAACCAATTGAATGTATTTTGTAGTCTTTAATAATTTCACCAACTTGTTATCTAAGTTCTTGTTTGATTAGTTGGTATCATTGACACAATATTTCGACCAATTTTATATTACTACTATAGAAAATGAATATTTATAGTTTCAAATTCCCCTTAATGATTTACTGTTCATTTTTAGAGACACATTCTAAACAGATAATTCAATTACCAAACAATCTTATATGCAGTTTATATATTTCGTTATTGAATTTAAAATAAAATAGCAATTTTCATGTTGATTTGTTATATTTTAACACACAAATTATTCAATATAATTTTACAGTAAAATTAAAATTGAAAAATTAAAATAACCTATCTTAAAAAATACAAACTTTAGTTTATTTTCAGTTATGCACACATTTTTATCGCAGTTTGCTCTGCAAAATTGAAATCAGTTTATTTTATAAATGTAAGCTTAATCAAGGCATTGTTTCGAAACTCCCAACTACTGTTAGCATTTAATTACGAGTAATTGATGAAATCATCGTATAGACTATGAAATTGAAATAACTACTGCAATTAATAGCGGACAATACATAATTAAATACACAATACAATTGCTGCATTCAGAGTACATGGATATGTGAATACATGTTGTATACTTATTGTGCATAAATTTCTTGGTATACAATAATCGCTCATACGCCAAGTGGTGCATCGTTTGGATAGTCTGTCTGAAATTGAATGCCACTCAACTCGAATATATATATAATTATTTGTGTGTACACACGCACATTTACATATGCATTCGTTTGCTGCCCAGAGTTGAAAGGCCAAAACAATATTTCCACACACTCAGAGAGACAGAGAGAGAGAAAGGGAAAGACAGAGTTGAAGCACATCGTTCATTAGCAATGCATAGATCTTAGTGATGCATTGTCTGCACTTAGCTTGAGCTTGGCTAATATGAGTGCACTTGCATACGTAATCACAATGGCTATGGCAATGGGCAATTGCAATCGTGATATCGATTGCACTTCTCATTAAGTCTCGGCCTACCAGCAACTGATTGAGCAATGAGCTATTAACCATTTATCAAATGTGCCGAAGTTGCTAAATTGCCATTCGAAAATTTCAATATCAATTTGGATTTCATGTCACATAAACAAACAGTAACAGAAACTCGAATGCGCAAAATTCTAATGCGAATTCAAATGCTGTTTTTCTGTTGCGATTTCAAATTCAGATGTCGCCACAGGACGCAATTGACGCATGGCAGGCGTTTGCATTCAAAGCCAAAATGTGGATGTCAATTAAAATTGTGGCAAACTCAAGTGGCACTCAGAGAGTGAGAGCGAGAGAGTGGGAGTGGATGTGCTCAAAAAACGCAGCCGAGCCCACAGGCGGTGCCCACAAACCACGAGTTTGAGTATGAATGCAAGTGCGAGTCCGAGTGTGAGTGTGAGTTTGAGTATGAAATGCATTCACATGCAGCAATGACTGTGGCAGCAGCATCCACAGCAGCAAGTGGCATTCACATTCGCATGAATGTGCATATGTAATTGCGGTTATCTGGCTGCGAGTCATAGTCACAGTCACAGTCAGCATCAGAGCAGGGAACAAAGAGCAAACGCAAGAGCAAGGTGCAACTATAATGACGGCATGCTTTCCTTTGCTGTTCAATAATTCAAGGATTTTCACACTTGTGGTCGGTTATTCCCATGGACATTAAATCGATGAGTGGGCGTCAAAGTTGCACTGCATATGTAAATTTTAATTTTACTGCCTCTCAATTTAAGCGGAAGTAATCAAGGCATCCTAGCATTTATTTGTACATCGCATTTTGTAGTTGCCCTTTTTCCTCAGCAGTAGAGTATTTGCCCATTCGGCATAAGAGCGTATAACATAAATAGTAGTAAAATATGCAGGTCAGCAAATATGGCCTTAATTGATGCACTCTTCAATCAAGTTTTTCAATTGTTTCAAATTGTATTCAATTGTTGAAACTTTTCTATTGCCTGCTGCCACATCCCTTCCACAGAGTGAGCAGCTTGTTGCTTTGTTACCATAACTCAAATTTTATCAATGCCCAGTTTATGCAAATAAACTGTTTAGATATGTGTTTGTTTGTATCTCTATGTGTGTGTGTGCAACTAGCCGTAGTTTATGGGCAGCTTATTGTGCATTCTAGTCTCTGGCATTTAAGTTTTAATCATGCCCAATGTTCAGAGTTGCGTAAAGAAAACTTAATCAGCTTTCGCTTTGTGTGGCAGGCTGATTGCACATGAAACTCAGCCATATCCAATGAGAGAATTGATTACCTGTTGTTCTCTCTTGTTCAACACAAAGAGAATATCAGACAAAATAACAAAGTCCTATTGATCTACTACGTTTAGTTGGTGTTGGCCAAAGCTCGATGCACACACTTTGTTAATGAAACTGAAAGCGCAATCAACAGAATTTCATTATAGCTTAAATTACATTTTTCGTCAGCTTAAACTGCTAAATAGTCAACCAAAGTATACTTGAGTGCTGTTCATTGTGGAAAATGTCAAATTTTAAAACAACAATTAACCACAATTGACACTGGAAAAACTTTGCACTTTGGCACTGAGAGCTTTTTGCCAACACAGCCAAACAACAACCATGGCTGACACTCACTTAACTGTTATTGTTAAACGGACACTTTCGAGTCGCAGTCGTAGTCGTAGTCGCAGTCCAAGTTGGAGTCCGAGTCCGAGTCGGAGTCCAAGTTCGAGTCCAGTTCATGTCGTACTGTTAAGTATAACTGCTGATCGCTCAATTGAAGTGACTTTGTAATGCAATTGAACTCATTTGGCAAAAAGGGAAGTACACGAAGCACAAATAAAAGAAAAGCTACCGCTGTAAATGGGGGAAAACGGAGGAAAAAAAGTAAAACACACAAAAGCAAACGTCAAGTGCTCAATGCTCGCGCATTTAACGAAAAATTCAGCAGAGAGCACAGTTGAGAAGGAGGAAAAGTTGATTTTTCATAGCCGACGTGCTCGAGTATCTGCTCTTCCCCTGCCCTTTCCCTTCTACGCTATTTCCACCTAGAGCTGAGCTGGCAAGTAACAGTCACAGCTGGCAAAATGGCAATGAGGTGCCAACTGGCTAAAACCAATCGAATCTCCACCCGCGGCCGGAAAGGGAAAGGTTCTTTGTTCGTTTAGTTGCGTGATATTTCTATGGCTGACTGCTTAATCGTGTGGTAGCAGCAGGAACAGCATCCTCCGGGATGATGATGATGATGGTGATGATCATCATGGTGTCAAAAGTTAATGCCAATGCGGCGATTTCCATTTGACCTCGTTACGCGACTTCCACAACGAAGCGAAGCTGCGCCGGAATCAATGACAAAGAGCATTGCAAATTTCATTGTTTGATTTGCCGCATTTTTTTCTCATTCGTTTTTTTTTTTTTTTCGTCTATGCCTCTCCTTTTGTTTGAGTTTTAAAATGTTGTTCGCACTTTTTATGTCACCTCCGACAATTGACATCAATGCAGGGATATGTGTGTGCTTTAGATATCTCTCTGTGTGGAATGGGAACACATTGATGCTTTGAGACTGTAAATGGAACGGATGAGGGAAGCGGGAAATTAATGCATGCGCACTCTTTGGTCATGTTTTTTATGTGGACTTTGCAGGAGAAAAGTTCAAGCAACGCAACAGTAATAAACGTTATTACTCTCAATACACTAACCGCTTGCTTGAGAGTTACAAATCTTAACAAAAAAAAGGGATACAAAATAAAGCAACTTGTATCATTATTTAGAATTAAATACAAGAAAAATCTTAAAAGTGATTGCAATTGAAATGTGAATGGAATTTCAAATCAGAGCCATTAACAAGAATATATTTCGCAGACTTTTCCCCAACTGCTTTTGTGGTTGTAAGGCTATGTAGTCAACTCTATTTTCGTGGAAGTTGCTGGCGCAAGGACCTCAAAAGAGTCTTCCTCTGTCTCTCTCCTTCTCTTTCCCTCTGGCACTTGCTGTCTCTGTCTGTGCTCGTTATGTATGACGAATTAAAAAACGCTGATTTCTAATCCTGCCTTTGAACAGACATATGACAGTCGAGCAGTCGAACAGTCGACTGTTGCTTCCACTCTGTTTTTTGGCATATCAGCAAACATGCGGAGTGGAAATAGAAGTCATCAAAGCCATGCCAGGATACTATATGGTCTAGGACAACCGAGACAGATCGAGTGACATGTGTATGACTGCTGGTGGTGTATGTTTTGCGTTTCGAGTCATCGCGCAATGCGGGCACCGAGAAGAAGACACAGAAAACTCATACGCCCCGTTGCACAGCGCATCGCATTTCTCGAACGAAATTGGCCAACAAAGCTGCCACGCTTAACATTCGAGTACTCGTAAATATTTGAATGTTAAATTTGTAATTGAAATGGAGAGCAGGGAGCAGCAGGAGAAGCTTCTTGTGATAGCTTTTGTTTGTGCTTGGAACAAAAAGGGAACTTAATGCTTATTGTGATTACAAGATGGCACAATTACGTGAGGAGACGCAGAGAGCGAGAGAGAAAGTAAGGCAGTCGAAAAATTAAAAAGGACACTGTTTAGGCGATTTGATGGCTTTATAATTCATGTCGACAGCTGCTGGCACACTTGGGCCATAATTTCAAATTGCGTTCATAAATTGATGCTCAAATTGGCGTCACTTTTGTGCTTTTTCTTTTGGGTGCTGGGTGCTGGGTGCTCCTTCCCCTAGAGCTCCATCATATTACCTGACGCTACATTCAAGCTATTTGCAGTTGCGTCTGTGACTTGCCATCAAACTGAAATTTATCTCGTTAGCCCGCTTGGCAGGACTCATGCCCAGACTTCGACGGCAGTCTCCCGGTCGCAGTCGCAGTCTCAGTCGCAGTCCCAGACTGCTTCGAGTCCGACCCAGACAGCTGTCACAGCAGCCTGGAGGCAGGAAGCGATGAGATGTAGTGACACTCGGCGACAATTTCCAGCAAAACTCAAATTACGAGCCGGAGACGCCACTCGATGGCAATCGATATGATTATGGATGGGTATAAGTATCTATATATATGTTACGTATGTATGTAGATGATGTCATCGACAGATGCTTCGCCTTTAATGAAATCAATTAAATTATTTATTTCCCTCGTGTCTCATTTGCATATTTATTAAACATTTGCACGCCCTGCAGAAGCACGCTTTAAAACAAAAAGTTCTCGCCCAAACTTTTACAGCAACATCAAATTTAACCTTATTGCCACTGCTTATCGACCTTCCATTATCATAATTAATCGTCATGAAAATTAGAATAAGGTTTAGGTAATAATAAAACTTGTTGTTTGTGAATCATGTTTTAAAATATTTATTACTAAATCGAGCAAATCATATTGAGTTTCTCTTCGATTATCTTTAATTCAAGTCTATTTATTCTTTATCTATTTATGTCTGTTCTTACATTCATTCATTACAGCATCTGATTGAGCTGCATTTGGATTTTCTTTTATTAAACTCTTATTTAAATATGTCCAATTTTTCAGCATATTTGAGTATTTAATTCTTCATCTACTTTCGTTTGCTCTTATGCCTTATGTCTTTCCATTTTGGGCATTTGTGCTATTTTAAAGATTTCGCCCAACTTTTACATCAACTTTAAATTTTACTTTATTGTAATTGCTCGTCAAATTCTAAAAGGTTTAGATGAAAGTTTAACTTGTCTTTAAGCAATCATATTTGCATATACATCGATTTACTTTGCTTTACTTTTTATAAATCCAATTTTCTGCAATTTAAATGTACTTTATTCCCCATCTATTTTGGTTTGTTCTTACAGGTCTTTCTATTTTTGACAATTGTGCTATTTTAATATTACAGCAGAGAGAAATTATTGTCCATTTGAGTTTGAGGTCTGTTGGAATTCAATACTTTATGACCACAAGTACAAATATATTTCCCCCCCTCCAGTGGCATTATGAACTCGTACTTTGTGAGCTGTTTTCTCTTCTGTTATTTTTGGTTTTTTATTGTGTGGCAAACGCCATAAATTTTTCATGTCCTTTTCTAAATAAAAAAAAGAATCCTTCGTTGTGTGTGGAGATGCCTTTCACAAAAGGAATTTCATATGAAATTCCAGTAAACGAATTTGTGACTTTTTTAATGAAGCTAAACAACAATTATTACAACAAATTCTCAAACTGAACAGAAGTTGCAACAGCAGCAGCAGCAATGGATGTCGAAGGGAAGGAGAAGCATGAGGATGAGACCCTGCGGCTGCGTTGAATGGGAACAGAATGCTTTATTTCTGCGTTTTTTTTTTGCTTTGCTGTGCTCGCTCTCTGAATGTTACCTTTACAGTTGCCCTGGGCCTCTGTGGGCGCCCCGTCATCTGAAATTTTAGGTGACAAGTTGGCGTGCGACAAGGCAAAAGGCGGTACAACGGGGCGTATGAGGGTTGGCCTGGCTTTGCAATAGAGTCAGAGACTCTCTCATTCGCTCATTCGGTCTCTCACTCAGTCTCTCGCATGTCTCTTTGCGCTTGTGTGAGTAATATATATTGCTGAAAATTAAATTTTAATTATTCATGTATGTTGCTGGTAAATTTTAATTAAATGTTTTTATTTGCCACCCACTGCTTCCCCTTTCCGCCTCTCCAGCGATAGTCAACAGCTGTACGCATGACTTTCATGCGGATCTGTTTAGCTTATTGTTTTGCAATATTTACGCGACTTTCTGGCTAAGGATTAAGCTGCTCTTTGCATCCTAATTACACATATGCAAATATTTATTTACATCGCAGCAAATATTTATATCCGACAACATCGAAATTGAGGCCATGAAAAATACTCATTCCCCCAATTTATAATTTATTATGATTATTATTATTTTACAATTTCTTAGAATTCTATATTAAAGCCTGTTTTGCATGTGGGCTGATACATTTTTGGGGATTCCCATTCAGCATTTCAACATTTCAAATAAATTGTTTTTACTGACGAGTATAAGTATTCCATTTTGTTCTGGCGTTGACTTCAAGTGCCTGGTGATTCATTTGAATGCTCTCACATTTCTCTCTATCTCTCTCTCTCTCTCTCTGTCTCTGTCTCGCTCATTCCCTCTCTTTGTTTTTCAATGCTAATATATGCGATTGTGTGACTTCAGCTGCCACAAAACGAATTAATCTCTAACAGAAGCTTACCTACTCGTCTCTTTTTTGTTGCTACTCGATTGCCAATCTCTTTTTGCTTCTCCTTTTTATACACTTAAATTGTTGCAGTGGTCAATGGTAATTAACGTCAATTTCTTGTAGAATATTTGGTTTTATACTCATTACACATAGAAGGATATTGTAAAAGGAATGTATGTAACAGATAGAAGCAGGCATCTCCGACCTCATAATATAGCGTTAAGATAAAGTAAAAATCTTAAAAGTTATTCATGAAATAACTTTTTATGCTTGGTATATTTTAATGTAAATATGTAATTTTTTGAGTTAATTTAGTTGACAATCTGATATAATTTGTACTATATGATATATTATTTTATAAATGTAGTAGTATATCGTAAAATCAAATGTAAATTTCATTATATTTCAGTATTTTTCGATATGTATATTTTAATAATAATATCAATCTTACATATTTTGCATTCTATGGTATACGAGTATTAAGAATGTAGAAGCATATTGATATATCAAACATAAATTTCAGTACTTCGCAGTATTTTTTGATGTATAAATATCAAACATAAATTTCAGTATTTCGCAGTATTTTTTGATGTATAAATTAGGTATATTTAAATGATAATAACGTATTTGTTTCATTTTTTTAAATCAGGTTATAGTTTGAACACAATCCATATATACTGAGCAGTATAAAGTTTCCAGTATAATTCAGTATTTTTTGATATTTAAAGTTGGTATATTTTAACGATAATACTACACCCTTTTGCTTTTATTAAGAGGTATGTATCTCACAGCTGAGCACAATCGACTGCGGCTTATTTACCAGTTTGTATTTAAATGGAAATTTACAAGCTGCACTTGCCATTAATATTGGTTTCTATTAACGTCTCTGCAACAATTGGTAACTGCTGCACAAAGATAATTACACAAATGTCTCTTTGCCAGGACGCCTTTGCAAGCTGCCTGCCTCAGGTTATTGTCCAGTTGCAGCTGCAACGCCATCTCCAACTCCAACTCCAACTCAATTTTGCAATTGCTGCTTTATAGTGCTGGCTTCAGTTCCAGTTTTAGATTGCATCGCTGCTATTGCCCACAAAATGGGCAACCGCCAATTGCACAATGGGCCTGCATGTTCGTTCGTGTTGTTCACGTTGCTGTTGTTCAACGGTGCTGTTGCTGCTGTTGTTCGCCTGTTTTTTTGTTTTTTTTTTTGTGTGTGTGCTTTTATCCTGGGGATAGCAAATGATTCCTAAATTTGCCAGCAGTCTCGCTTTTGTTTAGCAACGTTTCGCGCTTCGTGTGCAATTTCAATTTTCCGCCAGCGCTTTTTGCCATTCGCCATTCGTATTCGCATTCTCATTCCCATTTCCATTGCCATTTCCTTGGGCCGCCTTTTGTGGGGACACACAAAAAGATAGAGACTGACTGAATTAGAGGAGGATGCAGAGAAAGAGAGAGGTGGGGAGGCGGTTGCAAAAGAAACATAGCTGCGGGTGCTTACAGAGAATGCTCGTAATCGGATTCGACTAGTTAAATTCATTCACTTTTTCATCGCTCTCGTAAACTGCGCACAAAATGGCCAATGAGCCCGTACGGAACACAGATGAGATGAAAATGCACACAAGATGGATGAAAAGTGGTTAGGGAAATTTTCGAAAAACTCGTCTAGCTACCCATTAAATCTCAATTATGTTGGCAGAAAAAGGGCCAAGCGCTGATGTCATTATAATGAATTGGACGCTGACTTCGTCTTTGAACCTTTTTTTTTTTGGGTTTTTGGTTTTTTGTGTGTTGTATGCGCAAATCATTTAAACTTATGTATGTCGAAGCAAACTTCCGGTTCGCTGGTCGCCCACAATTGTTAGCCAGGCTAAGCTAACAACCAGTCAGCTGCTGGTAGCCAAGAACATCACATGGCATTAGCGTTACCTTACTCCTGTGCTCAGGCCAAAAACTGAAAGCGAACCAAACCGAATAGAACAGAAGCCAAGACAAGGGAGCCCCAAGTTTCTTTTCTAAAATAACAGAGCCGACAAAGGCCGCAGGCGCTGGAAACAAGCAATACCCCTTAATCAAAGAACAGCAGGTGAGCAGTGCTCGACTTAAAACTGATTAATTAAAGTACAAAATTGCAATTGAATAATTAAAATATTGTCACTGCAAAGTTGCTGTTTATTATTTTATCTCTTTTATATTTAAGCCAAATTTCTGTTAGTCGTGTATATCCGATTTGCAGTTGAGGCCCGAGTGGGCGCTTACAACTTGCAAATAGAAAGAAAAGTTTCCTTTTGTGTAACTTTTGCGTTTGTTATGTTTTAATAGGAGCAAACTTGGTCTCTGCCAATTTATTTGTTCCTTTGTTTTGCCAAATTCGTGGTGTGTGTATTTTACTATACTATGTTGTGTGTGGGTGTGGGTGTGTGTGTGTGGGTGTCTTTCACAGCCAAACACTTCCATTTCGCACGTAGAGGTAGAGAGTAGACCATTTTGATAACTGAATAATCCAATGATTGTGCCATAAATTTAAGACTGTTTTATTGCCCCTAATTTGACAGAAAATAGCGAACAAAAGGGTTTCGTCCATTTGATTGCTGAACCAAGAACAGAACCGCATTATTCGTGTTTAACCAGCTAATGCATTCACGCAAGTTTCACGCTCGAATACGAGTGTGAATACAATGAGTCTCTGAAATGGGTGCTATCAAAAAAACAGAAAACAGAAAACAAAAAAAAAAAAGAAAACAGAAATTCTGCTTAAATGTTGGGAACGTGCTTTTTGCGTAACTTGTTTTTATCGCCGTGCAAAAACACATTCATAAATAAAAACTTTTGCTGCACTTTTGCTGTGCTCAGAGAGTTATGCTGCTGTAGTGAAAGGATAAAAACTTCTACTTCTACGCTTTGCTGTAGAACCTTGAAACCCTTTTGCTTGTAAAATGCATAAGTGCATGGCAATTGAAGATTATATACTACTATGTTGTTGGCCCACCAACAACAACAGGAACAACAACAACCACTGTTGTTGTATCTTTTGCAACTGATTTTCTTCCTTTCTCTGTGCTTTCACTATTACTTTGCTTTGCTTTCCTTTCGTTTCCATTCATTTCATTTGCTCTGTTCTACCAAATGTCGAACCAGGTCAGAAGTACTGTTGCTGTTGTTGAAATGACCAAGAGATAACAGTCAACACAGCAGTTGGAAACTGCATGAAAGGCAATCAACTACATTCATTCACCAAACTGACAAGTCTTAACATGTTCATCTCGTAATAAAACTAGAAGCGTCAGTTTGTCTCTTTTTATTTAATTCTCACTCACTATTGTTTGCCATTTTAACACAATTTTCGTTGAATTGGCGTTGAAAAGGTGTCCTCTGTTTTGTCAAAAAAGAAAAACGAAAAAACATTTGCAATATTGTTCGACGAAAATTAATAAGAAAATTCCAAGTGGATTGAATTCAATCCAATAAATATATATCTTCGTCTTCGGCTGCCCCACCGAAAACAAGTCCTGGGAGAGAAATAAATAGCGACAGGAGAGGAGAGTGAGAGGTGAGCGAAGAGAGGAGATAGCTTAAAGCCTGGAGTTGGAATGGACAACATGCTGTCCATGCCACAGCGTTTTCGCCTTGTGTACCAAGAAAAATGTTGCATGCCACTTGGATATTTAATGGTGTTCGCTGCAAATACAAAATACGACAGCGAGCAGAAGAAGAGTGCGAGTACTCAAACACAAATACAAATATATGGTACAAACGACACACACACAAGCACAAGTGCGCATATAAAGCCATAAGTATACGTGAGAAATCAAAAATGTTGCGATAAGCACAAGGACTTGCTACTATAGTGTGTGTGTTTGTGTGTGTGTCCTTTGGCTTTTGCTTTCACTAAGCGATTGGGAGTGTGTGAGTGCGAAAGGACTACAACAAGGATTATCGAGCACGTACCAAAAATCGAATCGAATCGCATCGTATCGTATCGTATCGAATAGAAGCACAAATCGAACCGAGTCGCATCGAACTTCAAATTTAGATTGAAGTGGCTCGCGACGAGGCAGCAGCAACAACAACAACAACAGCAACAATAAGAAAAACAGCAACAAAAAATGACGCAAGCTGGGAAAGCTTCACCTTGTTAGCGGCTTGTTTGCTTTTCAATTTCGAGCTGAAGCCGAAAACGGCAATAAATCCTGTCCCAAGTGGGCGCACCGAGTACTCTTCCGCATCCTTCACAGGCGCGTCAAGTGCAAGCAATGCTTGGGAGGGGGGAACTCTCTCTCTCTCCCTCTCTTACCATCTCTTTCCCTCCGTCGTGTGTTGCTCTCCAACTTCTTCTCTGTTTTCTTCCTCTATCCATGCCACTTGCATGAATTAAAATGTGACGCTTGGCATCCTCTGTGAATACGTTGCTGTCTGAAGTGTTCACCCCCCTTTTGCTTACCCCCTCCACGCTTCACTTCCTGTTTTCCATATCCTTTCCTGCCACAGAAATTGGCTGCCCTCGCGCTGCATGTGAGCATTGTGCATGCCACGCTTTGCATTTGAACACCTTGAGTCTCACACACACACTCACACACATGCACATCTGCAGCGTCGCCTGCATTATTTAAATCTTTAACAGCGCAGATTCAAGTCTTTTCACCCCGATCGATGACTTGGCTTATGGCTTAAAGCCATCCGAGCAAATCCTTTCTGAGATTGGTTGCGTATAATTGAGCATAGAGCATATCTAAGTATTGTCACCATCGATATTGGCTTGAAAGCTAACGCTTGTCTATATAGTAGATGCATCTATTGTTAACTATGGGAATGTCTAAGTAACTGGAATATCAATTTATATTCACAGCGACATCTACAGAGAGTAGGTTCTAATTTGAGAGAAAGGCAATTACAAGATTTGCTCTGTCAGGATTGACTATTCTTCTTATAAGAAACAAAAACAAATGATTTCAATTTAAGAGCTTTTGATTATTTAGAAATGATGAATTGATGACCGAAATTTTGTGTCAAGAATTCTTTAATCCGGTTTTTTTGATTTTATGAATTTTGCAATCTGGTAATTCTGGTTGAGAAAACTTTCAATCTAGAGTTCTAGTTTCAAAAATATTGAGTTCTCGTTTCAAGATCGAAAAATCCTCAAACTCAATATTTGGATTCTAGTTTTTAGAAAGTCATATTTTATTCGGATTTACAGATATTGATATTTCATTACCCTTCCAAATATAAATCTAATATTCCTACGTATCCACCTATCGTTCGCTTTTACCTAAATCGCATTTATAAATATTTATTTATTCAATTGTTATGTACACCCTTTTTCAAAGATACTTTCGCATATTTCTCCATTCTAAAGCTAAAATAGTAATAGTTGAAAACAAAATTGAATTCACAGCTGGGGCAGCGGCAATTGATGCACGATGTACTCGTATAATAAACTGCTGAGGAGCAAAGTGAATACTCGTAATTTAAAGCGAACATATCAAAGGCATTTCTCCAGCTCATCGAAGTATTCATTTCGATGCGTTGACTGCGTGGGATCGTGGCAATAAAACAGTTTGAGCAACAGTCGAAGCAACGTGAAGTCAATCAATTGTGGCGATTTGCTGCCAGCAGCATCAACATCTGGCTTAGCTTCAACTGCTGCTCCATCTCTATATCCATCGCCAAACTCTATCGCCCATCTTCATCTGGGTTCGTCCATCGAAATAAACAATTTATCTGCATGGCAAACAGTTGCCACTACTTAAGCCCGGTTGCGATGGTCTCGAGTAATAAATATTGCAGGCGTCATTTGTATGCTGCGCCACGTGTTTGCGACTCTCAGCTGGTGTTGGGTTAGTTTGAATGAGGCACAGCGCAGAGAGTATAACCTGGTTGAAGTTCAGGTCCATGTTCATGTCCAGGACCAACATCAGACACAAAATAATGTGATGCAAATTTCGTGTAATCATATGCAAAGTTGCCCGGCGCACACAGACTACCTAAAGAACGTGGGAGGTTGCAACAAGAATGGGGGAAGAGGTTTGGTTGTGGGTATAGAAAGGGGAGAGGAGGGGGAGTGGAGCAGCGTCAACGACAACGAAAGTTTATGTTCTCGACAGCTGGTGTGATGGGTGACAGGAGGCGTATCAAGGGTTTACGAGGTCAGTGAGATGTCAAGAGGTCGCTGCTGCGAGTAACTTTGCATACACTGAACAAAATTCAAAGTAAATGCAATCGAGTGCACTAAAAATTAGATTACTTCAAAATAGTCCTTTAAAACATTTCTTTCTCAAAACATAACAATTATTTCAATAATTTATAATCGAACTCACCACAAATTTCGCTCAGTGCAGCCACTTGCCAGTGCATAACGAACTTACGTGCCCGCATAAATATTCATTAATTTGGTGGCAGCGCCTTTTCGTGTTGCAAGTAACGCTTATAAGTTAGACAGAGCCACAAGAGCAGTACAAACACATGCATTCAATGAAAATTGTTTAAACAATTTAATTGACGTTGGGCAATGAATAGGCTAATGAGGCCAAAACGTGCAGCATTTTCCAGAAGTTCCTTTTAGCAATTTAAGGAAATTGCTGCGCCCTAACACGAAATTTGCAAAGCATCTCATTAAAATCTACTTTCTCAAATCTACTTCTCTTCCCATCCCCCAAAAAGAAGTGGACGCAATCTGGGTCAGGGACAGCATCATCATCATTATCATCAGCAACTGCTTCTACATCTGCATCTGCTTCTACATCAGAAGCAGCTTCAGATGAGCTGCAGATGACATCTAAGAAGACGAGAAGGGGGGAGATGAACGAGAGACGTGACAGACATGCGACACTACATAAAGTGCAATATCAAAACTTAACCAGTTGCAATCTGTCCAAAATTTGCGTTTTCAATTAGGCCGCAAAGTGCAGGCGTTAAACTTTGATTAAACGAATGGCGTCAACACAATTAGGTCGACCCTGCAGTTAATTGACACACAGCTGAACAAACACAACCAATGCAGCACCTGCAGCGCCAACAACAACGACAACAACAACAACAACAACAAGGGCTGCAACCGCCACCACCACAACACCAACTACAAAAACAACAGTTGTAATAGAACAACAACTACACAATAGTATTACAAAGTGGGAACCGCACACACCCGAGGTACAAGGCACCTCGTTGGCGCCATTGCAAAGCCACAACACAAATCTTTAATGCCGATTCAACCGCATATGCGATTGTGGCACTGCCACAGTGTGTTCCATAAGTTAAAATCAGATAAAACCGATTGCATATTCATATATCTAAAATAACAAGTCGTTAAATAAGTCTAAACTATTCCTGTGAAAGAGAATCATTAAGAAAATTTAACGAATTTTCCAAAAACAAATTGAAAATCAATTATAAGAACAAGAACCAATATATATTTTATTGTTATATTTGGAATGTAGTAGTGTGTTGATACACAAAAAAGTTTATACCTAAAATACAGCTTTTATAGCTTTTTTTATATACTCGTATTTACAGTTTTGCTCTTATTAAAAATTAACAGCGAGTATCGCACAGTCTAGTACGCTCTACTGTAGCTGAATGTACTCGTAATAGAGCTTAAATTGGTATGTTATCTAAAGCTGTTTTTTTATATATTGTTTTTTTTTTAGTGCAACATTTTCCTAGCTGTTTGTTAATTGAAGTAACATAGATTTAATACAATTTGTAAATCAGCTAAGTTTAAAATAATATTAGTTATTATTCAAAGTCCAACAAATTCTTGTTAACTTCTTCAGATAACACATGTTTATTCCCATTGATAAATATAATGCGAGTTATTATTTATGCTGTATTAACTTCTTGAAAGTCATTTTCGGTTTCTTCTTCATCCGAATCGCCATTGTCGGAACTAAAATGTAAGTCGACATTTATTGCTGCCTTATCGGCACGTATCAATCGCTTGACCATCTGAAGAGTCTCCTGCTCTGATAGCTTGTTGCTCTTCGACTTCTTCTTGTGATGCTTGCGATAACGTTTACGAATATTTCTTGTCGGCGGTGTGAGACCATGTGGCAAAATGTTCTCCTCGTCAATATGCTCCACTCCGGCGATTCTTACCTCCTTGCTAGGCTGCGTTGTCTCGCGATTGCAGATCAACATTTCACTTATGTTGGCTACCTTATAGAAATTCACATTATCGGTTGTCTTATAGCTATCGACAATTGTCGGCAATCGCACCAATTTTCCCTGTAGAATCTCGTTGTTCGCAAAGACGATGGCCGAACGAAAGTCAAGATCCAAATGTAATGATAATTTATTGCTTACTTTTCCAGCAGTAATTGCTTCATGTATACTTTTAGCAATGTCCTGCCAAAAGCAAAAATTTCATTTCAATTTCATTCTCATTTTGCATTCAACTTACTTCGGGAAAACGTATAATAAACTGTTCTTCCAATTCCACTTCATTCGTCTCTTCATCACTACAGCTCGGCTCCGAATTCTGGTAATTATTCGCCAACATATTTTCTGCTCAATTTTTGGCCCCAGCCCAAGATGTATTAATGCTGACGACAATGTGAAAACTTTTGACAGCTTTGACAGCTTAATTGCAAAAGTGTTGATTAACGTCTGACCTTCAGTTATCGGCAAGTGTCACGTCAATAACATACATGACATAAAATGTACTGATTTTTGGTTTGTTTGTTAATTTTGAAATAATGTACGAATTAATGTGAGACGAAAGTTATTCGTAAATTAAATTGTTTAATAGATATGTATGATAGTAAACCAAAGACCGTAAATGATGATTATCGTTGCGATATGTAAATAATATTAGATAATCTCCTGAAACGATCAGAATGTTGCGATCGTTTTAGGATCTTTTCAAAATTAATTATTATTAATGAGTATCTATTATGAATAGTAAAATTCTGATCCTCTCAGGATCTTGCTTCATTAATAATGATTAGTGTTGAGTAGTTTTTAAAAAGATCATCATAATGTTTAGTGTTGAGTAGTGTTTAAAAAGATCATCATTCTTGATAAACAAAAATGAGTATATTCCCATTTGAATTGAGTTCTTAATCAAAATAAAAATTGATTTAAATTACAGCTATTGTACATTTTATGGATTGCCCATAACTTTAAAATACTCTTTTTTTATAAGTATTTTTTCCATTTTAACCCACTGTGAAGGGGCAGCTTGGCAAGGGGTCGACAATTGTACGCTGGCCGCAAAACTGTATTGAAATTTGCGGTCAATGCAAAACAAATCTCAACTCCATTGAATGGCTACCATGAAGTGGAGAAGGACAATGTTGCTGAGGGGCGAAAAGAGCCAAAGAGAGGGAGAGACTAAGAGAGAGAGGGTGAAAGAGTGAAAGGGAGAGAAAGCAGTTGAGTGAAAGGCAATTGCGATTTGTGTTTTCAATTGATTTGCTTGAAATTGCATTTGGCATTGCATTGGCTATAGCAAATAGGCCGCAATCGAGAAGGCAGCCTTTGTAGAAAGCAGCCAGTCTCCGCATCCGCATTGGAATACTTGTGGTCGACTGTTAATCAAAGTATTGTCGGTACAAACACGGAGAGAGCCAGTCAAAGGCCTTTGGTCAAATGCAGAGAGACAGGCATGCCTAATTTATGGGCAACATGGCATTAAGTTAATTATTTATGTTTGCCCAAACCCAGATCCAGACCCAGACCCTGGAGAGCAACAACAGAACAAGTTGCTTCAAGTCGCTGTCTAGCTCCAAAAAAACAAAAACTGAAAAAGAATGAAAGAAACAGTGGCGACAGGAGCCGCCTGGCCAAAAAGGACAACATGGACGACACGGCACTCCACTCCATTCCACTCCCAAGTGTTGTTCTTTAATTTCAAAGTGATAAAAAATTAACACGACAGCAAGAGAACTTTGGTCCGCCCCTCGGGGCGTCCAAAATACTTACACACATTTCCCCTCTCCACATCTGGGCAACAAACACTTCAAGTGTAGCTGGCGAGATGAGAAATTGCCTCTTATTGGTGTCTGCCACTGCCATTAGTGCGTCCGTCTTGGTCGCAGTGCCAAATGTCCCGCAGCCCACATCCGCACACTTGAGGTGAGAAAGCCGAGATGGAGACCAGATAGATAGCTAAAGAAACGCAGAGAGAGAGAGTGAGAGTGAGAGAAACAAAGAGAAGAGAGCAAACTGGGACGTGGGCGTGCTTTAGCTGTCAGCTCTGGAAATGATTTATATTTGTTATTAAATTTGCAGTAGCATTTGAATACGAAATATATAGAATACGAAATGCGGAATACGGTATACGGCAGTTGGGAAGCCCTGGCATTTGATTGCTATTATTTGCCGACAGAATGAGGCCAATGGCGCCAGCCATGGGGATTTTCCCGGTGGTCGTAAAGTAGCCTGCCGCATTCCGTATATTGAAAAGTTGCCACTCAGCGGCAAGTGGACAGGAAACGGGATAGACGTTGCCTTCAGCCCGCAATTGACAAATGAAAACTTCTCACAAATTTTTGCTAATGCTAATGCCGCTGCTGATGCTTTAATGCCTCGGTTTTTTGCTGTTTGCTTGCTTTAAGGAATCTCGGCGAAATGTGGTGTAGAAGGCATTTGATTACAGGGAGCCTGCGGCTAAATATCAATCAGGCTAACAAGCTCTACACACAACAGCCAGCTGTTCCTTGACTCAATGGAGCTGTCATCTATCACTGGTCGCCTCCCTTCTCTGCCTCCTCACATCTTTTCAAGATGTTGGCAAGTTTCCTGTATCCGGATTTTGGATTTACAGACTGACCAGCTGACCAATTGCCAATATTGGCGGTTGGAGGAAGGACGTGTGTTCCAATTTGAGAACAAAATCAATTTCAATTATGCATAATAATAGAAATTATTGAAGATTTATATGGAAATGGCATCGTTGCACAAATTGCTCAGCTCTTTTCTTTCCCTTGTCCCTTTTCTGTATTTTTTTATTTTGACTGGTTTGCCACGTTTCAGTTCTCCACATTTGCATACAAACGATGGACCTAAATATTTTCTTTTTTCTACTACGAGTCTACAAAGGAAAACATGCGAATGTGTGTGTGTGTGTGTGTGTGAGTGTGTTATTCATGAACGAGTATACTCGTATGTGTAAGCAAACATTTGATGCCTTTATTGCTTGGAGCATTTCACACGAGCGCTGCTCGGTTTATTGATCCCACGGCACAGTAGCACCGAATAGACGAAAATTGAATGTGATTGTGAATGTAAGCGTTAGTCTCTGATTGTGCGAGTGTGTGGTTGCGATTGTGGGTGTGAGTGCGAGTGTGCGGTGAATGCAGTGAATACACCAAGGAATTTGTAGCTAGAATTGTTCGTAAGACAGCTTCAATTGAGTGCATTCGTGCTTATGATTCCTTAGCTTAAAGTCGTTGATAAAATTGTCTGTTAACTGAATTCCGTAATTAGCTTTCGACATTTTCTTCAGCTAAACTGAATCTACAAAGTACTAAATATTTAAGTTACCAAATTTCCGTTGTTTGGCTGCCATACGACAACGGTATTTTAATATTGATGGGGAAATTGAAAAGCGAATTGGGAAATCAATTGCTGGCAAGTTTACACAGAGCAGCACAACAAAGTTATTTACTTTAATTATTGATTGTTTCTCTCTTTAGAATTCAACCGAAGCGTGATGCTAGTTTCCGACATTCCAAATATATTTTTTTACCACTGTGCCAGTCCCAATCGCGTTAACACGGCAATCGCTTTGGCTTTGGCCATAAAGTAAAATGGCATCGAGATTAACGAGGCGAGGAAAGTGAGAGAAGCGCGTACAGTTCAAAATACAAATCATAATCGTGTAACACAAATCAAACTGAGATGATTTCCTAGATCCTATTTTATGACCGGTTGTCTCTGATCTAAGCAGCAAGAATAACAAAAACAAGAACAGGAAGCAGCTTAGTCAAAAGCTGAGCTCTGTAATCCCCAAAAGTCAAATGCGTATGCGTCACGCACGAGGCACATGTGGCATGCGGCACGCTATACATACGCACTTTTAAGCGCCGGCCATTATTTGATTTGGCTTGCTTCCTGCGGCGCAAAGAGACACTGGGGAATCATTACGAAGAAAGCGCAACGAAATTGCCCAAAAGCCTTGAGAGAAAACGCGCGTTTAAACGGCATTTGAGCACAGGTATTACACACACACACACACGCACAGTATACCACACGCATAACAAATATAGTAAAAGTTGGTAACTCAATCAAGTTAAACATATTTCAAGTATAACTCATCATAATAACTCGCTGACAAGAGCGCATTTAATCGGAATCTGATATAATACTTACTTCATAACTATGTGACAGTCATTTTCCAGTAATCTGAACGTATCGATAGTGATAATCGCTTCGCCACGATGCTCTCACACTCTCACTCTACACATGTTTACATAGACAGCTGTCAATTTAGCCGCTGGCTCCTTCTGGTCTTGTTCCGGGGGAAGCCCCCGAAAAATTGTGCGAGCGCGCAAAACTTTCTCGATTGCCTTAACACGAAGCACGTGCCGCGATGCTCACAAAGTTTGTAATATTCGTTTTGTCTCCTCGTTCTTTTTTTTCGCCCGCCTCTCTCTTCTCTACATATATAAACTTATATCCTTATATTCGTGGCTTCGGGCTAGCTGACTGTGGCAAAAAAGAATGCCATCAATATGATGGCATTGTCTCAAGTTGAAGCAATTTCCGATAAATAGCGATACATCAGCCCAGGGGCGCACTAAATTTATAAATCAAAAAGAGACCACAACAAAATAAAACATCATAATGTGATGGCAAAAAAAAGTAGTTTGCCATAACTTCGCTTAACTAGAATTTAATTTATATTTCCCGAACTACCTTCACAGCTGTTAGTCCGCTACTGTCGTAATGCTGAAATGCTGTGGGTAAAGTTTCCTCTGTTTGTTGTGCATTTCTGATCAATTTCCGATTTAGGTTGCATAGCATAGCGGAATATGGTAGACAAAAGAAGCAACACACGCTCCATAGATAGGTCAAATGTTGCACAAACAAGTCAAGTAACAAGGCCAACTGCTCATTCGCTACAAAATTGTGCAACGATGCTGTGTACTAACCGTAATTACCCCAGCCAAGAGAACCGAGTACCAAGTAGCAAGTGACGAGCACCGAGATCCACTTCAACATAGCACTAGCTACCAGCAACAGCAGCAGCAGCAGCATTGTTGCCAAAGTGACGTTTGACAGATTTTTGCATAGCTTCATGGGCTGCACAGCGAAGAGTCGACGAGTCATTCACCGCTCATTGCCATATGCCGACAGGCGCACGCTTCTCGAGTGCGAGCACAGCCAAAGGAACTGAGGAGGGAGGATAGAGGAGAGCAGCGACAGGATGTGAGGCTTGGCATTTACACAGTCGGATGATTTAGATAAACAAGACATGAGCTGTCACGCAAGGCAAAAGACCGTGTTGTGAGTCTGCCCTTGTGTGTGACTACCCTGTGAATTAAATTAATACAAATTGAAGGCTGTGCATACCCTTCAGTTAACACACTTGCAAGTACAGGGTACATCACAAAGAAAAAGGCGGAAAAGCCAAAGCTGAAGCCAAGAAGTACGAGTAGTTATTACTACGCAGGATAAAGCAAAGAGATTAGGACAAATCTGTGATTCTGATTGTGCCAGCGATTGCAGTAGCTTTTCCTTTTGCTTTCTGTCTTCTGCCATTTTCCTTTTGCTTTTTGCTCTTTGCTTTTTGCTTTATGGCTTTCACGCGTTTGGGCAGCAAAAATCCGAAATTGCCTTAATTGCAGTCCACTTCGCATTTCATTTAATTAGCCGTCAAATTGCCGAATTTAAGCCGACTTTTGTACATTTGAAGAGACACGTATAACTGAGTCATTGACATTGCATTTAGCCATTCGAATTTCCATAGTTAATAATGCAATAAATTGTTTATTATAGAATGCGTGTATTTAAAGAGCACACACACATGGAAAATTAATAATAGATGCCACTACAAATACAAATGGCGAATAAAATCATTCATATTTGCTGCGAATCTAACAATATTGAGATGTATTTTTAATTGCGATATCATGTTTTGGATGGTTATGGGAATAATAAAATCGGTTCAGTAAACACGAAAAATATTCGAATATTTAACTAGCTTTGCCTACGCAATCGGCAAACATAAAATAAAGTTAATGTAATATTTTGCACGTTGAGTGTCGTAAAACTTAAATAACTCTCTCTGGGTCAATGCATAATCATATATGCAAAAGTTCTATAAATTTGCATGACTCCTCAAATAAAATCAACCAACAACCAATTTAAATAATCCATGATAAAATCACACAAAAAAGAGAACAACAAAACTTTTTGATTAAACTAGAAAAGAGCTTGGCGAAGTGAAAAACTTTGTGAAATTGCTAGAAACCATTTTGATTAATTGTTTATAAGCAATTGTTATCAATTTCAGCGCATGCAAACTATAACAATAACTTATCTATTACGTTCGGATGTTTCTGATGGGGATTCAAGCGAAAACCAATTTAAAACACGTCGAGAGGAAGCTTGAACATAAAACTGAAAACTGAAAACCCACAATCAGCAAGTCAGAAATGAAAAGCCTGTCTCTACTGCATCGTAGTACTTCTGACCACTCAACTTCTGCATTTATGGGTCAATTAAGTCGGGAAGCATCTTCAGCAGAACATTTTCACCAAGTGTTTCGCAGGACTCTTCGATAATTACGTACTTTTCAGCGCCTTGCAACCTGTTGGCGAGCAGCGGTGGCAAGTACAACATGTTCATTGCGATAGCATCGCCACACTGAACTGTTACCAGTTGGGGGCATAGTTATGTGTGCCACATTCTGAAGAGTGTGGATGCTGTGCTCGTTTCTGCAGCGAGCGAGTGTCGGAGTCTGCGCTTGGGAAAACTGGGAACAGTTTTTGTATGGGAACAATTTTGACCTTTGCTATCTCTCTGTCTGTCTGTCTGACTGACTAACTGTTTGTGTGGTCAGGGCAAGGGCCAAGTATGCATTGCAGATAATTCGACTGATAATTAACAGAGTTGACGATCAATCTTCGCTCCCAGTTTTGGGCAGACAGTCACTCAGCCAATTTGAAATGACCAGCCACAAGTCAACTCGTAATAATGAAATATTATTAAGCGCATGGGAAATTGCGTTAACCCTTTACTCTAATGCTTCCGATTCATGCGACTCACTTGTAACAGGAGCAGGAGCATGAACCAGAGCCAGAGCCAGAGCCAGAGCAGGAGCAGGAGCTCGAGTGTCCGTCTGTCCATCTGTGCGTCCGTGCGCAATTGTGGGATTAGCCTAATGAGGTGTGCAGGGCACCCACTGACCGTCTGATTGATGGTCATGATTATTCAGCCTGACAGGCTTACCAGTTGTCCAACTTCGTGTCGTCATCGTTCGCCCCCCTCTATCCCTCTGAAACCAACTGCAAACACTGCGATGAATTTTATCTGTGCTATTCGAACCAAAATACATTTTGGTTGCCCCAGGCTAGAGCTCTCTCTCTCTCTCTCTCTCTATCTCTCTCGCTCTATGTATATATAGTTATATCTCTGTGCATGTGTAAAATTACCTTATTTGAAATGCAATTTGCTGCATTAGGCGGTAAGTGGGAGGAGGTGGGCGTGGCTGCAACGACAAATTTGCATATTTTCTACGAATATTTAAACGTTGCCTCGGGGGGCATCGTCGCATTCTTACAACCCTTTTTTTCGGGGCTTTGGCGTTAGCTTTGGCATTGGCTCACCTGCAAAATATTACACATGGGTGGCAACTGGGAGCTGTTTGGGGTCTGTGTGGCTGGTTTTGGGTTTGGTATGCCAACCTGTTATTGCTGTCGTTTTATAGCCGTGATGGAGGGCAAACAGCAAGCGTTCGCTCGAAGGTTCCATTAGCCAAATGTTACGAGTAGATACGGGTATTCGTCCTCCCACTCATACTCCTAACACCCAACTCCCAACACTCACACTCATATGGCGAATATTACGCCCTAAGTGGTTGCCATTAAATTCAATGTTGTGATCAAAGTTACCTTCCAAGGAGTGCACCGAACAAGTTTCTTCACTTAACAAATATGCCAAAATAGAGAAATGAGCATCAATTTTTTTTGCTGTTATTTCCCCTTCCAAGCGCTGAAAATCACCACTCAACAGTTTATCCATTATTCGCGTCGTAAATTTTGCAACGCACAACAAAATTATGGTCAATTTTCCCTGGGGGGAAATAATTATATGATATTTATATTAGTTTTTTACTGCTGCAAAGTGCTTTAAATTTAACTGCATTCGATTTATTTTAAGATTAATGCAATTTCAAACTCGCCAACGTGTCTACATAAGTATGAATAAATTGTTTTAAAATACAATTAAGTCAAATTAGCAAAAGAGTAATTTAATCCACTTCACATTGAAACTTAAATTGCGTCAATGACAACAATATAAAATTAAATTAAATTAAATTAATGAAATTATCAATCTCTGATAAAGTCCAGAGAAACATTTTTTGATTAGGTGTTTGGCTAGTTTGTCATTCACAGAAGTTGGGAAACAAGTTACGATCTAAAATATAGCTTTTGCTTCTTCCCAGAACTTTTAAATTTGCATCAGTGATTTAATTAATTTGGAAAACTTTATTCTTATTTCACGATGAACTCCCGGACTCTACATTTTATGCAAGGGTTTTATAATTTCTCTCCTAAAGAAAACGTATGTATGTAACATCTCGTACCCCATGAAGAATATATATTTGTGAAATCAGACGTTATTTAAGAAACAATTTTATATGACTAAAAACGTCACCTGTCAAAACTTAGTTGCTTACTTTATGGTATATGTAATGGTATATCAGTATACCAACTTTTGCCTTTGGTATATTTTTTTTTTGTTTATTTTAAAATTAAAACCAAAAGTAATTATCTCACATTCGAGCTCACTCAACTGTAGCATACTTTTTTGTTCATCTGATAAAAGAGTTCGAAATGTCCAATCTTTAGATGACCTGATGGTTTACATATATGTAATATGAGCTAATTTTTACAAACCGAATGTAATAATTAGTGCAAATGTACAAATTGTATCTCATTAAATATTTTGTTAATTATATTTATAAGTCGACAGGATCAAAACATTTTTGAAATGAAGAAGCTTTTATGCTTATGTCAAGGATTTTCGGAATCTAACGTAAAATTATATTTTTGAATTTGAACACATTTCACAACTGTGTTGGATTATTAATGAGGACCTTGAAGTGTTTGCTAGCAAGTTGCTCATAAGATTAGGTGACGAAGGAAAGTGTTTTGACATGTACAATCGGGGAATGAGTATCATTATTGAGGAAAAGACATCATGAAATATGAAAGAACATTTCCGAAGTCGAGAAGTTTTAATTGCTTTTCCGCATGCAACTTCTGGGCGCTTGCAACAGCAGCAGCAGCAGCAGCAGAGGCAGTAGAAGCACCTAAGTAGAATTTGAACTAGCATCCATCCGCAACGTGTTTAGGGGCACTCACACACACACACACACACACGCAAGATTGTTGTGCAGCAGTCATATTTAAGAAGACATGCTCCCAACTGCACAACAACTTTGATGAATATGTAGTGTGTGCATGTGTGTGAGTGTGTGTGCATAAGCAAGCCATAAAGGAGACACAGCAGCTGGAATGTCATAAAGTTGACAATGCTTAAGGCTTACAGGCGTCCCCGGGCCACACATCCAACTACTGAATGATGCTATGCAGCATAACAAAACCAGCATAAATTATTTATACCTTAATCAAACCCGACCTCCGTCTAGTTGTTGAACTGTTCTGGCTTCGCCTTCTATGTATGCTCCAGCTCCTGTTGTGTCTGAGTGTGTGTGTCGCACAAAACTTCATTGTTAACTTGACAACTTTACTTGGAAATTGGATGTTAATTACTACAACTCGTGTGTGTGCATTTGCCCCACATCCGTCTGCCTTTTCTCTTGCTCTCGCTTTGGGTGTGGCTAGATGGGTGAAATAATATTATATACGATAATATAAATATTTCATTTAACCAACTAGTTGAAATACGCTTTGCTATTTTGTTTCTTGCTTCAGTTCTCTGAAAGTTTAATGTGATCATTTTTCATTTAAAGCCAAAGCTTTCCCTGTCCAATTCTCCCAAAGTGGGGAGGGAAGAACTGCTAACTGACTAGTGGCAAATAGCAAACTGGGTAACTGCCATTGGCTCGATAACAACGCCATAAAGAATTGAATCCAGTTCTGTTCCTGACACTTATGGCGCTGCCCTGCAGGATGTATAGAATTCCGTGAACACGTCGTAATCATTTACACTAGTTGTCATCGTTGAAAGCTGAAAGCTGAGTTGCCTGTCCTTCGTTTACTTTACTTTATTTTACTTTAGTTTCGCCAAGTCCCCAACCCCAACCCCAACCTTAAATCCTTATCCTCATCCTAACCCAAGCGCTAACCCCATACACATTCGCCTCGCCAGCTACATCAGCTCTAGTTCTTCTTATTTGTTGCCGTCTGTCGTTGTCGTTGTTTTTATCTTGTACTTGCCCGTTATTGTTGTTGTTGTTCTCATTCGTATCTTGGCCACATTGTTGACTTGCCATAAAAACACCGAGCAAAAAAACAGATGCAATGCACGTGGAAGCATCAAGCGTTGCAATTTCGCAAATTGTCTTGAAATGCAAGAATGCATTTCATTCGGTTTGCCCAACACCAACCCCCTGCCTTTAACCCACTCTGTAACCATCTCCAGTCGCCTCCCTCTATTTTTAGCAGCAGTCTGCCTCCTCATCCTCATACTAATGCCTCAAACCGCCTTTTCGCCTCCCAGTTGCCCATCGCCAACACGCACTGCTGCTGCCTCTGCTGCTGCTGCACCGCAGGCGTCTGCTACCCAAAATTATGAAAGTGGGCTGAGCGAGCTTCACAAATTTACAGAGACACAAATCATATAGTAACGAGGGTAGCTCAAAGATACAATTATAAATAATTGCAAGTACTAAGTATGTCTTGTGGTATGCAAAACAAATATGTTTTAATACTATGAAATTCGTAAGTTTTAAATTTTCATTATTAATTTATATATTTATGATGGCGGTAAAGAACTATTACGATGTGATATACTTTACTATATGTTGACACAATAATTTCTCCTTTAAAAAAAAATTAAAAATGTTCTGTAAAGTATTTAATAAAGTAAAATAGCCACTTTAGGTTATGCTCGACAGTGCGATTCCCGCTACCCATTTTCAATAAAATCATATTCGACAAATATACCAAAAATATAACACAAGAATACTCAAATATAGCTAAGGTATTATTTGGTATAACGATATGTGCTACATAGAGTAAAAAATATATCATATTGTCGGCCAAAGCAAATTAGACCCAAAACAATGAAGACCCCATCCGGCTATTAAAATGCGGTTCATAATTATTTACTTCATTCAATACTTAATGATATGACAGTTTTTTATTTATCATATTCTATAATTATATAGAAACTTAACTTCTTGAATTAAAAAAAACTGCTTTCACAATTGCTTAAATACTCTTTGAGCCACCCTCGCTGCAGTCTAAGTATGTTATGCATGAACAAAATTAGTCACTTTGTGTGTAGGTCAGCAATTAAAGCCGAAGCGTAAGTATGAAATGTGCCATGTCTGAGAAAATTGTAAAAATTTTCCAAGTGCGAGCATAACTGTATGTACTGTAGCGCGTCTCTGCTCTAGCACATATACAATAATACTACACTCCATATGTGAAGCTCCACAATTGCAAGTCGTAAAAGTGTGCTGTGTGTTTTGCTGTGGTGTATTCGTGTGTATCCAAAGCAAAATTGGCAACTTTAAGAGCGCACCAAAGCGCACTCAGTGCCATAGATACTGCTGAAGTGGAAAAGAGAACTTCTAGTTACAGAAAAGCAATTTAGCTAAATGCGCTTATTGGCATAAAATATAATAAATAACCAAAGGACGAGTACATAGACCAAATACCAACTACTCGCATCAAGTACCTCGAAGATGTTGAGCAGGGAAACAAAAGGGGAAAAGGCTGCTTATTTAATCTCGGAAATCAGTATTCCGCTTCTCTTACAAGTAGTTATCATTTGGAACAGCTGCTGGCTCACACAAATTACTTACAGTTCTCTTCTATTAACCAGGGGCAAGGATCGATAGTTTCCCAACTTTCAGGCCAAGATTCTTTAATAACTTTAACTTTAATAATTTATATGCTAGGATTGCGTAGTTGATTTTAATAAACACAAGAATGCAAAATCATTATAATTATAGATTTCACCATTAACTCGGGGACACTTGCAACCTCAAGCATGACATTTAAATGTGCTTCTACGATGACCTATTTCGTTGTGGGTTAAGCAACAAATATTTATACCGATGATGCTGCAGATTCTAGTTTCTTGGACAACACACAAATAGTAGTGTTTAATTTAATATTCAATTTAGTAGAAAGCTCTGTGTAACTTGGGTTTTCTTGGCTTGAATACATCTTTTGTTGACTGACCACTGACATCTATGGCCTTTGACATGAATCCCTTGGGATAGAGTTCTCTAGTATGCCAGATGTTTTGGTTTTGCTTCGTCAGCTCTTGAACAGCATTCACATCGAAGGTATTCTCTTTGGTTTCCACCAGTTTGCCACGTTTCCAGGCTATAAACTCTGAGATGGGCTTCAAAATAAGGAAATAAAACATTTCCGCTAACGAGATGACGCTGAATCCCATAAACAGTCCCATAACACCACCGATATTTGCTGGAAATGCAAGCAAAACTATTAATATCATCTCATCACATAAACACTATGAGAACAACAATATTTTACGTACACAAGAACTCGGTCAATCCAATATAGACGTTTTTCATGCTGCCGTAATAGGCTGACTCCCTGTAGTATAAGTTCACGACCGCAATGTTGTCCAGCAAATACGATTTGTTCATGGAGGCAACAAGTGAATTGGCAATGCGAAAATCACGCTTGGCAAGGGGAAAATATAACGCATCCGCCAGGTAGGACAGATCAAAGCAACCCGGCAAACATTGCTTGCGACACTTGGCGGCTTGGGCGGCATTCTCGAGTCGCATTGCCCGCCGAATACAGATCGTATCGCCCACGGTGCAAACACTGGCATTCCGATAGATGTGGGGATATTTGTGGGGAATGCAGGCGCAAGCCTCGTAAAGGAACTTGGCATAGCATTCGTTCTCGCAGTTGCGGCGCGAGTAATGATTGTGATACAGCAACTTCCTCTCGTCCATAAAAATGCACTGTCGACTGTTGATGGCAATGGAGCGAATGCTTGGCATGGCCTCTGACCTGCTGACCTCCAGGCGAAAGTTCATCTCGTAGCCAATGCCAACGACAAGTCCTTCGTCCTTCATATCGGGCGTTGTGATGGGGTTGTGAAACAACAGCTTAAAATGTCCAGCATAAATTAAATTGTATATATTTAACGATTGTCCAACCAGTTTATTGACAGACCTTGAAGCCGGGACCATTCGTGGAAGAACAAAAGTATTCATTCAATTGGGCATCGAGCACAACACTAAAGCCCATTGTGATGCCAGAACCTTAAGGGAAACCAATGTAATACCATCGAACGTAATATGCATATCAATGCCCTTACCCACAGCTGGACGTGGATAATAACGATTGGGCAAATCTTTGGGATAGCCAATCTCTGGATCCCAGGGCACAGACTCATTGCCAAGCCGGGAGCTTAAATTTCTACCTCTATTTTAAGGAATGGAAAAATTAAATTCATAGCTGTAGACATTTAAGATATGTTGACTTTGTTAAATGTTAATCAACTTAATATGGTAGCTAAATATTTAAGATATATCTTAAAACCTAAGTCTAGTATTTCGTTCCTATTTCAAGAATTTGTAATTTTTCAGACTAATGCTCTTAGTTTTTGTAATTCCTGAAGTGGTCCTATTTTAGAAACATCATTATTAAGACAAATGTTCTTGATTGTATCTGATCTTTTTTCATTGTAGATTCCGCTAAAGTCTGAAGAAAGTTTTCAATTATTAGCTGTACAAGAGAAGTTGACTTCGTTAATTATTAGACAATAAAATACATGTTAATTACCATTTTTAGATCGATGCCTGTTAAGTCTTTACAAATACTTACTTTTTACTTACTTCTAGTCATCACTTACTGTCGCTTATAAAGTCGTTCGGGTGGCAGAAAATTAAAGACACAGCAGAGTCCTTCGTCTGTGACAATCGGGCGAAATAACTCCAAACACTTATATTCAATGGCACTGAATCTGCAATAGCGTAACATCTGTTCACAAGTCTGTGAATGATTCGTCACAAACTCAGATATTTTCAAGGTGTTGTTTGCCAAAGAAGCATAAAATGTAAGCTTTTCCGCATCAGTAGTTTCTTCGGTGTCCTCCATCTCATCGCTGCATAGCACTTTTAGCAGATCACTCTCTTGTGAGCCACTAAATAAAAATTAAATGTTATTAAACTATCTAAGAGTAAAACACTTCTTACTCCCTGTATTGAAACACTTTGCTGCGCTGCGCCTGGTTCATGTTGCATATGGTGATGGCAGGAAAAGGCACTCTTAGTATAGATGTGGCATGTGGACTAATGCCTATGATGACTGGAGTGCTGTTCCACTTAGCGTATATGTTGGATATCAATTGGAAAGTCAGCACAAAAGCCACCACAAAAGCAATCAAAAAGAACGACCTTAAGAATTTCAATTAACGATAAAAAATAAATAATGTTTAAATGCAATTACCTCTCCCAGATGCTGAGCGTCGCATCGCCCACAAACTTAAGTCCATGAAGTCCAGTTTCCTTAAGGAAAACTATCAAACTGTTCTGAAAACTCTTTAGCAAGAACAAATACGTCTTTTGTTTGTTATCTTTGCCTGCCATGACGACAACTAAGCACGTCTATTGAATAGATGTCCTGCTTATATACGAGTATTAAGCAGTAAAGCAATAACATTTTACACCAACTAATTAACTGCGTCTAATTAAAGTGTGAGTACTCTGGAAAACAATTAGAGCAATCGATTGATTGAAATGCTTTCAGCAATTTACCTGATTAATTTGTGGTTTCATTTGCACTGACTTATCTCCTTGATGTTTGGCTCCTATGCTAAGCCTATTATTTATCCTGGCATAATACAAGTTGAATTAACGTTTGAGCTGTCTACGAGCTAATACTAAGGATTAGTTGCTCTACATTTTAGAGGTAAATTCGCAAATATGCCAATATGTTAAGCACATTAATTTCCAATTACTTTGTAGATTTGTTTATTAATTCCACAGAGTGAACTTCTTATTAAGTATGAGTAATAATTATGGTATTATTTCTAAATTGAAATGTATTGATATGTTTAGTATTTCCAAATGAAGTTAAACGATGTTCTCTGATAATATAATGACATTTATGTATCAGATACTTTATCTACTTATCAGACTATCAAAGCATCTAGTGTGACATTTCAACTTTAAGTCAAAATATTTTATAATTCCCTAAAAAGAATATAAATATAGTAGAGCAACAAACCCATTATGCTCACATGTGGGTTACTTTTGTGATAAGAAAAGTTCTTCAGATTGCTCAAGTGCTTATCATTAAGCTTAAATGGTTGTAGTTTCTTCCACTTTGATCAAGAATGTGAAATATAAAAATAGAATATTCCTACGATATTCTTCTTCACCCAGCAAAACCATCTCAATAATTGAATAATTGAATATCTGATAGTTATGAACAATTCACACATTATTCGTAATTGTTTATATGACACAATATCGCTCAAGTTTGTTTTGACTTATTGATAAAAAAAAAGCTCACGTTGGAAAGCTCAAAGCTGTTAGCTACACGTGACGTTCGACCGGTTTGTGAGAGTGCCAGATTGGATGAATATCAGCTGCTTCAGTTCCACTCGAGTCGGTTCACCATGAAGGTGCGACGCAATCCGCTGCCCCGGCGCTTGGTCGATGCATTGTGCTATCTTGTGATCGGCGTATTTTTGCCAATTGTTTTCATATTCGAAATTATTGTTGTGCTGCCAGCGATCCATGAGCCGGGTGGCTTTTTATACACCTACACTTTCCTCATGGCAATGTTTCTGTTATTCAACATCAAGTCCAACATGATAGCGTGCATGGTGATTGACACAAGCGTCGATAGTGAGTAAAAGTCAAAGTACTAAAAAAATTACAAGTCAATCACTCATTGCACTGACCCCATTCTAGGTGAACGCAGCAAAGAACCGCCAGAGGGCGCTGTGGAGCGACACGGTTGGAGGCATTGCAGCACCTGCGATCGTTTAGCACCTCCCAGATCGTGGCACTGCAAAGTGTGCCGCGTTTGCATACTGAAGCGTGATCACCATTGTCTCTTCACCGCCTGCTGCATTGGCCAACATAATCATCGGTTCTTCATGTGCTTCACCTTCTACCTATTTGTGGGATCAGTCTATGCATTGAGTTATAACTCATACTACATGTGGGTGCTTAATGGCGCCACCTATTGCTCATGGTTAACAGCGATTAAGCTCATTTGTCCCATGTTCATGCTGGTCATAGGCAACTTCTGGACGAACCTACAGCTGCTCTTCTATAGCCTAAACATTCTAGCTCTGCTTTACTCGATTGTTATATTGATCTATCATGTGCCCATTGTAATGCGTGGTGAAGTCTGTGCGGAGAGCGGCAAGGAGCACAATTATAATAGGGGAGTCTATGCAAATTTACAAAGTGTTTTTGGCAAGCGAATGCATTTGGTTTTGATTTCTCCGTTGGTCAAAAGCAAACTGACGAGCGATGGCTACAGCTGGAGCACGGAAACTAAAAAGAACAGCTAGCTGTGGAAATTGGAAAATTTCAATATATTTTCTGATAGACTGAAAATACAAGTTAAGATTGTAACATTAATTTAAGCGAATTCTTTAACAACTTTGATGTACCATCAAAATTATATGTTTTTTGTTTCGTGAATAAACTCTTTAGAAGAATGAAATTACGCCGCACTTTTATGCCTCAACGCCTAGAAGAACTCTTTTGCTACCTTTTAATAGGTTTTCTCGTGCCTGTTGTTTTCATTTACGATATCATTATCGTACTTCCTTCAATCCATGAACCAGGAAGTTTCGCCTATTTCTTCACTATTCTAACGGGTCTCTTTCTGTTATTTAACGTAGAAGGCAATCTCTTGGCCTGCATGCTGGTGGACACCAGTGTAGATCGTAAGTAGCACACTGAGTCAAATGATCATATTAACACATTCGTTTCTACTGCATTAGAACTCGTTAAGCCACCATCAGAAGAATGTTCAGAGCATCTCAAGTGGCGACATTGCGATGCTTGCGATCGCTTGGCACCACCCAGATCTTGGCATTGTAAAGCATGTGGAGTTTGCATATTAAAACGCGATCATCATTGCTCTTTTTCGGGTTGTTGCATTGGACATGAGAATCAGCGATATTTCTTCTGTTTTGTGCTGAACATGGCGATCATTGCATTCCTCGCAACGATCTATAGTACGAGCTATATTGTGATTAACTATCAAGATTTACGGAATGCGATAAAGAGTCCCATTTTACTTGTCAATGACCTTTGGATTAATTTGCAGCTCTCCGTTTATATTTTACACTTTATAGCTTTCATCTTCCCAGTCATGGCATTATCCTATCATTGTCCCATAATATTGCGTGGTGCAGTGTGTGCAGAGAAACAGAATTCATCATTTTCATATGATAATGGAGTGATTCGCAATTTGCAAACTGTTTTTGGCAATCGTATGCATTTGGTTTTGCTGTCGCCGTTGATTAAAAGCGAACTGCCTGATAATGGCTACAGTTGGACGTCAAATTCTCCGATACAAAGGAAACTATAGCTCTTTATTCTGATCAAGTTTTCATTCACTTTTGAATGTAAACTCAATAAAAGAAAAGCACTCAAATTATACATATTTCTAAATAAATTTCTTAAAAGTATAAATCGTCATGAAGCTCCGTCGCAATCCATTTCCCCAAAAAACATCCTCTCTCTTTTTATTTCTAACTCTGACCGTAATTGTGCCTCTTGGCTGGATCTACGATATTTGCATTGTTCTTCCGGCAATTCATGAACCAGGCGGACTTCCACATACTTTTACTTGCTTACTGGCGATCTTTCTGTTACTTAATATTGAGTGCAACTTTTTGGCCAGCATGATGACGGATACCAGTGTTGATTGTAAGAATTTAAATAAATATAATCACTGAAGTCATTCCTTATGAATAAGTTTCCTTAGTTGAAAGCGCCGTGCCTCCTCCTGATGGCACCGAGGAGCGTTTGGAGTGGAAGCATTGCGACATATGCGATAAGTTAGCACCTCCTAAATCCCGACATTGCAAATACTGCGGTGTGTGTATATTGAAACGGCATCATCACTGCGGCTTTACAGGGTATTGTGTGGGCCATCAGAATCAAAGATACTTTTTGTGCTTTGTGTTGTACACAGTCATTGGATCTGTTCATTCGTTGATCTATAATGCGATTTACATGTGGGGACTTAATGGATCAGTCTATAGCAAAATCTATTTCAATTTCTGGCAATCGATTATCATGACTTGGTTTGATTTTACATTTTGGGAAATTCTGCAGGTTGTTGTCTTTGGACTCAACTTCCTTTTGGTGACCATTTCCATAGCTATTCTCTGTATGAATGCATCTACATTATGGTGCAGTGATGTCTGTTGTCACAAGGAAGTGGAATTCAAATACCATGGAGTTGCTAACAATTTGAAAAGCGTTTTTGGGCTACGCATGCACGTCGCTTGGCTATTTCCCTTCATCAATAGCCCATTACCCGAGGATGGTTATAACTGGGAAAAGGTTGCACATGGAGACTCCAGGAAAAAAATTTAAGATTGATTAACATTGATGTCTGTATTAAATATATTAATATTATTTTCATCAGTTCACTTCAAACGCATTCTCAAATAAATAAATAAAAAGTCAAACACATTGTCAAAATTGGAGAAATTTTGTAGAAAATCTACTACAATACTTTATACCTGAAGCATGAAGTTTCGACGGAATCCTTTACCTCAACAACTTGAGGAAGGTTTGTGCTTTCTTGCCGTAGGCCTTCTTCTGCCTATTATCTTTGTCTACGAGATAATCTATTTGTTGCCAGCGATTCATGAAAAAGGGAGCTTCGCATATGTCTTTAATCTGCTAATGGGCATTCTTCTGGTACTCAACATAGAGGGCAACCTAATTGCATGCATGATCATCGACACCAGTGTAGATCGTGAGTTAGTATTCAAATTAAAGGAGATAAAATCTAATACATTGCTATTTCTTAGCTGATCGTGTGAAGGAAGCAACAAATGGAAACATTAAAGATTGGAAGCATTGCAATCGCTGCGATCGTTTGGCTCCTCCGAGATCCTGGCACTGTAATTTGTGTGGTGTCTGCATCTTGAGACGTGATCATCACTGCATGTTCTCTGGCTATTGCATTGGCCATCAAAATCATAGATATTTCATGTGTTTCTTGTTTCATCTGATGGTTGCATCAATCTATTCCACCGTCTATTATTCGATCTATCTTTGGAGAATTACTGGCTTTAAATTCATATTTCTTAGCTTGATAAGCAATTTGTTGGATTCGCTTGTAACGATTTTCTATGTCCTCAACTTAATTTTATTGGCTCTCGCATTTGCTGCACTTTGGAATTATGTGCCCATGATGATGGCAGGTGAAGTATCTGGTGAGCATAAGAAGAACCTAGAAAGTAAATATAATTTCGGATTGAATCGAAATTTGAGAACTGTGCTGGGAGAACGAATGCATGTGGTTTGGTTGTTTCCTACTATCAAAAGCAAGCTGCCTGAAGATGGTTACTCCTGGAACCCACAGTTAAAACAAGATCAATTGGGGGACTAATTATAAAATAAGATTTACAAACATAACAGCAATAAAGTAACAGAGAGCATATATTTATAAGATAATTGTAAACAAATCATATATGAGATTCCTCTAGCCCATAAATAAGAACTGTTACCTTTGCACTTCTTGCTTTCGACCCATCGAAATGAAAGCTCCGCAAGCGCAGTGTCGTAAAGTTAAAGCCAATTCCACCTCGCATTATCTCCGTCAAAACACCAGATCCCAATTGACTCTCATCAAAGACCAATATCAGATTAATTCTAAATTTGAACTTGTTCTTGTCATTCGGTTAAATATGCATGCGTACAAATAGAAAATTTACTTACTTGTTTAGCTTTGTCAACGAAGTCCATATAGTACACACCACTCTTCCAACGAATCTCAACTTCATGGATGGGCACTGCAGACGGATGTTGATAACCAAACTGAATGGAGAAACCATCAATTTTAGCAACAAATTCAAATAAATAAATTATGCAAATTGACAGAAGTATCACAGGAGACATTCTAGTTACAATAAAGTATCTAACTTTCAATTGAAGCAGAATAGTTATTCTTACCAATTCTGCTAATTTTGCGATACTCAAACATTTTGTGTTTCTTGCACAGATAAGGGAAGAATGAATTTAATTAATTAAGTTGAACTGCCGCAAAGTACTTCTTCTAATTATGAAAAATGTGTAATAATAAATGTGCCCATTTAATATGATATTCATAATATGATGCAACTCAATAATTCAAATTTAAAACGTCCGTTATTTCCAACTATTTAAATATGAGCAGCATACTATGCTACACACCGTTAATTGAGTATTTTGTTAGAACTATCGATAGTCTTGTTATTGTTATCGATATGTTCGTATTTAATTACCGCAAAATACCATTCCATTTCATATTTTTATAAAAATGCTATTCTAAGCAGCCTCTAATTTTTTTTAAAGTATTAAAGTTTATGTAACTTTAACGTTAACACCCAACTTGCCCATTAAACAATTTAAATATCGTTGTACCGATATTCTTCTCTTCGTATCGATACAATTTACATGTACACATCAGCGCATCGATAGTGTCATCTCTAGTCGCTCTTTTTATTATTAAATAACACACGTTCCGCGAGCTCCTCCACAACTTTAGCTGTATATTGTTAATGAAAATGTTTCGCAAACAGCTTGGAAGCCTCTCGCGGATATCGACGCAACTTCAACGAAATGCCATAGCAAATGGGGCAGCCAGTCGCACCGCTGAAATGTCTACGAATGTAGCACCGGCTTTGGATGCAGCTGCCCTCGATGAATTTCGCACAGCTGTTGCCAATCCTGGCGAGCACTCGACGCTGCAGTCTGCCAAGTTCTACACGATACCTACGGAGCAGAAGAAGCAGATCTTTACGGGCGGTGGCCTGCCAAAACAGTACGAGCAGCAGATTAAGACCTTTACTGAAACGTGCCTCATGGTGCGATCTCCTGCCCTGGAACTGCTGCAGTACATCAAGAACGCTGATTTAAGTAAGCCTGCTGTGCGTTACGTGCTCTATGGCGAGAATGGTGTTGGCAAGACTCTGACCATGGCCCATGTGCTGCATTATGGCGCCCTAAACGACTTTGTGCTGGTTCACGTACCCTGGGCACCCAATTGGATGAAACGACCCAAGGAGGCGGCCAATGCATCTGGCCAGGAAGGCTTCATTGATCTGCCCTTCGATGCGGCCGCTTGGCTGGTGCATTTCAAGAATCAGAACGCACAATTGCTACAGAAATTGCAGCTGAAGACGAGCAAGGAATACGTGTGGAGTAAGCGAGAGAGCACGCCAGCTGGAGCTTCGCTCATTGAGCTGGTCGAGCATGGCATTGCTCGCATTAAGTATGCCTCTGAAACGACAGCTGCGCTGATCGCGGAGCTGAAACAACTGGCCACCAACAACCAATGCAAGATAATGGTGGCCATCGATGGTTTCAATGCCTTCTTCCATCCCATCACACGCATCTTCTCGGACAACAAGCAGCGTGTGTCGCCGGATCGCATTACGCTCACACAGCCCTTCCTCGACATAACCAATTACGACTGGACGAACGGTGTGTGCATTCTGTCCGTGGATAAGATCGCAATGACCGAGGGCTACATGGATTCGTATATGCCACGCTATTTGCTGGGTAAAGAAGGCTTTGAGCATTTGGATCCATTTGTGCCCATCCATGTGGAGAACTACACCGAGAAGGAATTCATGAGCTACATCAGCTACTACTTGGATCGCCACTGGATCTCAAAAACGCCGCCAGGTTTTGAGAAACAGCTCAAGTTTATGAGCAATATGAATCCTTACACATTGATGCAGCTTGTGAGAGGATTGTAGATGGATTAAGAGTGACTTTGTCATCATCTATGATACTTGTTATTAGTTTATACACTCTGTAATTAAATAAAATAAACGAAATCGTAAAATTAATCACTGAATGTGCATTGTTGTTCAACTGAAGAAAAGATTTTGGCAGTCTACCTATATTTTATTGTCTTATTCCGAGTACTTTAAATTTTTTTGTGTACCTGTTGAATCCAATGGAATAGTTTACAAATATCTTGTATATATATATTTAGCATGCTTGTGTGTCCATTTTAGATTTCAATTGCGATCAATTTAAGTGCGGGCTGTATAAGAAATAAAAAATGATTCTCATCAAAGTTTATTCAACATATATTCAATTCAAATTGGGAATTTATTTAACGATAATCAGCAATATATAATAATGCACTGTAAAATATAATGTGTGTGTGTTATGCATAAATGTGTGTTTTCTTTCTTTATGTGTTGATGTTTGTATGCATCAAATGAATAGAAATTTTATGTTTTTAGCGCTTCAGAAGCTCGCTGAACACACAGTACCAAAAAAAAGATCTCACACATGTTGTGAGTGCTTACGACATACAATGATAGTTAGGATTGGTTTGTTTTCATTTGTTTAGGGAAATGCATAAACAAAAAACGATTTTCGATACTTCGAGCTTCGAGGTATGCAAATCGTATCTTAGGCAATATTTTTTGGTGTGCGGAAGTTGAAAAGTATAAGTATAAATAGTAGGTTTATCTTGCGTCTCGTTCACAAATAATAACTAAGCTGCAATTTAACATTGTCATCATATTTTGTATGTATATTTGCATAATTCTATTACAATTTTAGTTGCTTTCAACAACAATAACAATAATGTGTGGGTTTGCATTCTTTCTTATCATGTTTTTCATTAAATGTATTTTTATATGTATGTATTTTCGTTTTCATATTATTTGCTTTTCTGTGGAGTTAATTTTCTTGATTTTTAATTTATTTTTGTATGATGTGATAATGCTAAGCTATTTGATGCTGTATTATCGTAGTCATATGATCGGGCTTTCGCCGATATATGTGTAGATTCATGTTTGCATTATTTATTTTTTTGCCTTTTCTTGTTTTTTTTGTTTTTGGTTTATATTTATGTAAATATGTATTGTATGCTTGATTATATGTATGTAGGTATATGTTTTTGTTTTGTATGTGCCTCGGTGTGGATGTGATACATCATATTCAACTACACGCAAATACAAATCATTCAAAATCATAAATACAAAAAAAATTAAAGAGAAAATACAAAATATTTGCAGTTTTTTCGATTGTGCAACGTAACAAATTAAAAAGCCTCCTCATCATTAACGAAAGAAATTAAAATATTGATTGTAGAATGAGAGTAAATATTTCAAGTTGATTCGTACGTATGCACTAAATATGTTATAGTATTATATGTATAAATATGAAATGAAATGCGTCAGGTGTGATTATTATTAAATAAAACAAAACAAATTTAAAAACTCAAGACACCTTGGGGTCCGTCTGAATGACCAATTCACAAAATGCTCGCAGAGCCCAACACACAGCTCAAAAGAATGAATTGAGGGAAACAGTTAATCATAGCAAATGGCATCTAACGAGTGTCCTCTTTCAATCGAAAGTCCAATCTTAGTATTGGTGTTTATAGTGTGCAGTGTGTGTATGGTGTATTGTGTGTGTGTGTGTGTGGTGTCTGTTCATTTGGAGCATTCGTCTACTTAGGCTAGTTTCTTATACGTACATTCTCATTACTCATTTTGTTTTTTAGTTTTTCGTTTCGATCAGTTTTGGTTTTTTATCTGTTGGTTTTTCACTTTTCCAAATCGTGTTACAAGTCAATGTGTATGTGTGTTTTGTATTTATAATTATTACATCTACCTTTGGAGCAGTGTGTGTGTGTGTGTATGTTGTGTGAGTGATTTGGCTTGCACCTAAATCGATGATCAAAGCCCAAATCAGATGGCGTCGCATGCAGATGCATTAAACATGGTATGTATGCAACATTTGCTAGGCGGGGCATGCATTTGGATGAGTTAATGATGACGATGACAATATGGTGAACAAACAGCGAGCGGCAGTCGGTGCAGCATTGCTTCTGTATTATTTCTTGACAAATTGATAGGGGGCGGCAGGGCGATAGTGTCGTATGGGCGGCACAGCGCCACCAATACCGCCTCCCGCGGCAGCCACAATGCTGTTCGTCATGATGCCACCGCCGGCATTTCCCATGCCGGCATTGCGTCCATTAAAACTGGCCGCACTCACCACCATGCCGGGCGGCGATGCCCGAACAATTGCCTGCGGCGGCAATGTAGTATGCATGGCGTTGCCCCTCTGGGCAGCTGTAAGACAAAGCTTCGATTAGAAGTGTTCTACAAGGATGTAAGTAGTTAGATTGAATGCACTCACCTGGCACATAGGGCTTTGGCTGGTGGTAAGTGTTATTGTGTGTGTTGTGTGAACGATAATAGACAGTCTCGTCGTTGTGATGATAGTGCGATTGCTGCTGAAACTTTTGTCTACGAGCGAAGACACAAACATGAGTTTGGCACTTGAAGTGTGATTAAATGGGCACTCACCTGTAGTTGCCTCCAGAACGGTTGTTTCCATTGCCATTGCCACCAGCAGCAGCTGATTGTTGTTGTTGCTGCTGATGCTGTTGTTGTTGCTGCTGCTGTTGTTGTTGCTGCTGCAACTGGCGCAGTGTCAACTTCTTAGCAGCCTCCGGATCCTCCATAAGCTCCCTGTACTGCTCCTGACGTATGTCATCGTGCTTGTCGGGTATTAAATAGCGCCTAATCTCGGCCAGGGCGTAGGCAACACGGGCATAGGCCTCGGCGGGTGGCGCAATTGTCGACACCTCAACGTGGAGCGGAAGATTCAGGTGGGCATATTTGGCGTCCGCTGAGTTGCGCAGCTCCTCCTCGCGGGCACGATCCTTCATGGAGAAGCGGCCGAGTATGACGATTTTACACTGCGTTTCCTCCTGCAGCCGGCGCAGGGAGTTGCCCTTGGGGCCAAGCAGTTTGCCAACATAGTTGAATTTCTTATCCTTGATAGGCACGTGCACCTTCTGCGACAATTTGATCGTTCGCTGCTGATACACATCGGCATATTGATCTCTCGTTGGTATGCGACCATTTAGCTGAACTCGCTCCAAAGCTGCAAGATCGTTTAAATGTGTACACAAACTATTTAGTATATAATTACACACACACACACGCGCACACATTACAATCAGTGTGTACACACACTGAGATGTTGGCAAATCGATTTCATTACCTTCGTCAATTAGTTTTACGGCCAATGGAAACTGATTCTCCATGCGCGATCGTTCGCTCATCAGTTCCTGCATATATTTCTGAGCCGACTCATTTAGGCGCGCCGGTTGAGTCTTCTCGTTCTCACCAGAAGCAGTCGTCGCATTGTGTTGTTCATTCTCATGCTCACCATTGCTGGCACCTGCATTTACACTGACTGCTGCTGCCGCCGCCGCCGCTGCTGCCGCCGACGATGACCCTGGGCCCACACGCATTCCGTTTTCCGCCATTTGTCCTGCTTTCCCTAACGGCGCCCGTAGTTAATTGATGCGACGATTCTTACCAAAATTGGTTTCGGCACAGTGCGTGGCGCGTTTTTATCTAAATGGCCTCGTCGCCGAGCAGTCAATTCAATTTGAATTTATCAAATATGTTTGCAACCTCTTTGTGGCCCTAATTTTTTCTCTCTTTTTCCATCAAAGTGTGTACATATCTATCAAAAGTGGGAAAAATGCGCTAGCTTCTTCCCATCGCAATGCGTGCCCAGCCCTGACAAGCCCAATTTAGCAACTACAAATTTGCATATCTATCGAACGATAGCAGCGATAGACAGTATATTTGGTATATTGTGCATCTTAAGTTAGTACATTTGGTAAATTCTATTGCGGTCACCCTGACCTCCCCATAGAGAAAAGAAAATTTTTTTCGCCCTAAAATAAAACAATAAAAAAACAGCAAATTAAATTTGTGCATTGAATTAATACGTGTTGACCAAAGTTTTTGCCAAGCATTTGTTGTGTGTTTCGCACATTTCCACTTAGAATTAACAAGAAATTGAACTAAAATGCCGCGAGACTACGACAGAGACTACAATGAAGACACCGCTGCCGATTACAAGCGGAAGCGACGTGATGATGAAGCAGCCGGCACCGGCAGTGCAGCAGATGCCCCAGAAGTCGACGGCAGCCATGGACATGCAACGAGTCACACACCGTTGCACGATACGCCACAGCTGAATGAGAAAACCAATGCGTACCTGCAGGAATGTTTGATGGAGAAGAAGACGCTAGAGAAAAAGAACATTATAACGAAGCGTCTGCTGGACGATGGTAAGTTAGAAAATCGTAAGATTCCATACATTCCTAATACGGTTCTTTGGCAGAGGTTGAAAAAATACTGGTGAGCGGTCGCATTCCAAAACCTGAGATATACGCTAATGTGTATAGTGAAAAGCCAATAAGAGTGGCTCAGAAAGTCCTCTTCCCCATCAAAGAGTATCCAAAATTCAATTTTGTCGGCAAAATACTGGGTCCCAAGGGCAATACACTGCGCCAGCTGCAAGAGGAGACGCTCTGCAAGATGGTCGTCATGGGACGTAACTCCATGCGAGACCATGGCAAGGAGGAGGAGCTGCGCAGCTCGGGTAATCCAAAGTATGCACATCTCAGCAGAGATCTGCACGTAGAGATATCCACAGTGGCACCACCAGCTGAGGCATATCATCGCCTTGGTTATGCCCTGTGTGAAATACGCAAATTCATGATACCTGATGCCAATGACGACATTCGTCTAGAGCAACTGCGCGAAATGGACGGCAAGGAGCGAATGTATAAGAAATCTCATCACTACTCCAAATCATACGGCGAGCACGGCGCTTACAGTACTCGGTAAATTGAATGAATATTTGTATATTTAAAGAATAATCCAATTCCAATTAGATAGATATTTAAGAATTGAATTTTAAATTAATTCGTTTTCCTTTATTTCCGATTTATTAAAGCACGCCTCCGCCAGCGACATCTAAGCCGAAGGTATATTCGATTCTCGAAAAAGCGCGATATGTTATGGACGATCCCAACTATGGCATTGTTAAGGCTCATAGGTAAGATAGCAAAGAACAATTGTATCTAACTTGTACATGCCTAAGACAAAGCGACTTCTTTAAAATTGTTTAGATCGCGGGACCATGAATTATATGATCACCATGGGGAGTATGATCGATATGCGACCCCGCCGCCGACGCAATCGTCGAAGCATTCGAGTCATCACGCTCAGTACGACAGCAGTTCGTATGAGAGGGATTACCGCCGTGAGTATCATCCACACTCGTCTTCCTCATCCTACCCGGCGGCCTATCCAGGTAAGCGCACTCGTATTAGATTAATTCATATCTTTCCCGCAGCAGGACTGTTTTCAAACGACTCATAAATAATCCGCGCGCAACTGTTGAAACCAAAAACCATTTTACAGCAACAAAAAAAAAATTTAAAAAGAGTAAAAAACACAAAAAAAAGTAAAAAAAACAAATTAAATACAAAAAAGTTAAAACGCGACTCGAAATTCAAATTCAAACGGAAGAAGCCTGTCCTCTATATATATTTAACAAGATTTTAAATGCACTATGCCTAATGAGCTGGCGATCAACTTAATTATATTACGACCGAAAATCACAATCTCGATATCAATATCAATCTCAAACTCAAACTATTACTACTAACAAATATTCGTACAAAAGCATTTGAAACACACATTTAATGCAATACTATCCAATACTCATCCATCAAATAAATACCAATTTTACCTACTTCAAAACCAACTGTGATAACACATCAAATTCTAAATGTAATTGACAATTTTATATGCAAAACAAAGAAAAAAAAGTATAAAATCAATTCGAATTCAAATTAATTTACTATTTACTGGGGGTAGTGCATTCAAAACCGGTTAAACAACAAAATATTTTTATTTTTTTTATGTATCTTAAGACAACTATGAAAACAAAAGAAAATTTAACCAATTCAAATTAAAAAAAAAAAATGAAATCAAGCACAGAGACAAACAGACACTGAAAAAATCTAAACAACAATAAAAATTCTTTCCAAAATAGCAAAACCAAGCAACGGTCGTTCTTCATCGTCATATAGACCAACAACATCGGGCTCGGGATCACATTCATCGGCTCACTATGAAACTGGATCACGTTCTCGTGAAAGCGTGCGTTATCGCTCGGCTCCATACCCAAAAATGCGCTAATTCACATACTATATATATATTTCACAAAGCAAAAACAAAAACAAAAAAAAAAGTAAAAACAAACAACCAATCAACAAAGTTAAGAGTTAGTCTTTCCAGCACCAACTGCGACAACAACAAAAAAAAAATTCCATTTAAAATCAATGCGAAAACAAAAATAAGAAAAAACACCCAAACAACAAAAATGTTTAATGTCTAATAATCCAACCAATAATACATCAAATCTATGCATACACTTACTTATAAATATCTACTATAATCGAAATCCAAAACAAAATGATAATGCAAAACCTATTTTATAGTACCATGTTTAAAAATATTTAATTTGTGTTCAAACCAAAAAAAAAACAAAAAAGAAAAGAAAAGAAAAACAAAACAAAACGCAATTCAAACCCACAAACAACAAATAATAATAATGCAACAAACATAGGAAACGAAAAAAAATTAAATACAAAAAAGCAAAGTTTAAAGTATTTGTCAAAACATCGTTAAATGCAATTCACAATAAATTAGTTAACCAATTTTACAATCAGAAAACTTTTAGACAAAAGACAACAAATCATTATACACACTCACACACCCCCATATAAGAAAAGTAAACAAATCCTATAATTATTCTAAAGAAATGTTAGCGTAAGTTTTGGAATTATTTTTCAAATAAGTTTATGAGCAGAACAAATTAAATAAACAATAAAGCATAAATAACAGAAACGCCCAACGACAAAGTAAGTATGAAAAAACGGCTTCAATAAAACTAAAACATGCAAAACAAAAACAAAAATGAAGAAACATAAAGTTAAAGAAAAACCCAAATTTTCTCCCGGCTTCGTTGTAAATTCAGAGCGTTCAACGTTGTACACAAAAAATAAATGCGTATTTGAATGTTGTAACGTCGGTAACTGATCAATGATGATAATCTATAATTGTTTAATATACTACATACTTAATTATTATTTATAAATTATAACCCTCAATGTGCGCATTCACAATAGAATGAATAAAATTTAATACTTATTTTAATTCTACATACTTCTCTCTCTCACTGTTCGTGGAACAACAGACACTATCCCAAATAAATACCAATTATAATTCAACCAAACTAAACATGGCGTTTTCTTATAAATAACTTTATTATCACATAACTAAAATAAGCGAATTGTATTTAAAAATTCATGGCACCATCCAGGAACATAAGACTATCGACGGCGGATATTGCAAGTTCGACGTCTCTTTTTTGCACAGTCTTCTTCTTCGACTGTGCCGTATACGAGAAGGACTCGCGTGCCAAGGACTCGATAAACAATTCCACAGCCCGGGTTACGGCGAAAACAGCTTCATTTGATGCGATTTGCAGGTCTGGATCGAGTTTCATTATGTTGCGAATGCGAGCCATAGGCAACTGGGTCAATTTAGCTTCATGTTCGTGTTCAGCTGCCTTGCCACCGTTCGTAGCTAAAATACAAAGATACAATCAATTAATATGAAGCACATATCTGATAGCCACTGAGATATCTACTAACTTGCTTTGCTTGACTCGTTGCCGTTGGTGGCCACATTTGTTGTTGCGCCATCTTCGCCAGTCGCTTTCTCATCATCATCGTGGTCGTCGTTGCCGTTTTCGTGGTCCATCAACTCTTCACTCCCTTGCAACTCCTGAGCCAAGTCAGTCTCCTCCGTTAACTCATTTGGAAATAAATCTTCACTTGCCATTTTTTTTAATTGCCAATATTTGTTTTTATTTTGCCTCTTAATGCGCTACAGAAACAACGCAGACTGTTTTGCCGGCGCCAAAAGTATCGATATATTACTCTACTACACCACACCGCCAATCGATAAGAATAGTAAATCAAAAAGTATCGTTTGTCGAAGCCATTTTCGATAGCATGATAAATTTTGTGCGAAGAAGCAGAGTGTGTTGGAAACTATTATACAGAATTTTCACTTGAATTTATATTAAAACGTTTTATCATTATGGATAGTTCAAATAGTGAATTTAATGAGAAACCAGCTCCACATGAGCATCAGCCACGTTTAAACGAAGTGGCCCAAAAGTTCTTGGCCGATTTGGACGAGGAGCGTCAACGTTTGTCCGCCGAGTTTCCATTGTGCGCCCTGTTGATTGACGAAGGTGCGATTTGTGAACAAACAACAACAGGCTATTGTGATTAATTAAAATTGCTTGCAGCTGTGGATCGTGTTTACTGTACTGGTCGCATTCCCGGCCGTGAATTCTATGCAGATGTCTACAAGCAGAAGCCCATGAAAATCACGCAGAAAGTGTTTGTACCTGTTAAACAGTATCCAAAAGTAAATGTCAAAGACGCAGCATGATTACGAATTTGTTGAATGAATTTCACATATTTTGCTTGTAGTTCAATTTCACTGGCAAAATCTTGGGACCCAAAGGCAATTCATTGCGCCGCCTGCAGGATGAAACACAATGCAAGATTGCCATCAAAGGACGCAGTTCGATACGCGATCGCAGCAAGGAGGAACAACTGCGAAATTCCGGGGATCCTCGCTATGCCCATCTGCAGAAGGATCTCTTCCTCGAGGTGAGCACAGTGGCAACGCCAGCCGAGTGCTATGCTCGCATAGCGTACGCTCTCGCCGAGATCCGTAAGTATCTAATTCCAGACAAAAACGACGAAGTCTCCCACGAACAGTTGCGTGAACTGATGGAAATGGATCCGGAATCTGCCAAAAACATACACGGGCCCAACCTGGAGGCTTACAGGTAAGCATTGTTGATCAATTAATGAACATGTAGTAATCATATTTGTAATTACAGATCGGTTTTCGATAAAAAGTTCGGCGGCAGCAGCGGTGCACCGAAATACTTGAATCTTATCAAGAGAACAGCGGAAAATCCGCCCGAGTAAGTTACTTGTAAAGTATAATTTTAAATAATTATTTCGAAAGCCACGGATAACGATTTGAACTCGCTGCAACGTCGATAATATTTGAGCTTTTGCCTTTCGTTTGAATTTTCCTCGATTGTTGATTTCTTGTTGTTATTTCTAGAGCGGAAGAGGCTGAGGAGGTGGCCTACGAATACGATCATAGAATGGCCAAGCGTGGGGCTCCATCTGGATATGAATACACCAAACGTAAGTCAATTCATTAACCAATCTTTTCTTTTAGATGTCCCTATATATGTAGATTTTGTATCTTTTATTTGGGCTTTTGGGGTAAACACAAATAAAGCTGATCAAATATTAAATATGCATTTCAACTGAATGACTACAATTAATTTTACCATAACAAATTTTCTATTTATAACTTCATGTGTACCTACTCGATTCTAATCTCGTATAATATAATATAAAAAATGCATAAATTTTATAGCACGCCCATCAATAATACCAACAAACGCAGCTGCATATAAACGGCCTCAGCCCTATCAAACTGACATGAAACGTATGCGCGAACCGCCCATCAAGTCTTATAAACCCAATACGTATACCATACTCAAGAAGTATAAATAAACGCAAGTGATCAGAGACAAAAAAAAAACAAATTAAATATGAAATTACATATACATACAATAAACCTAATGATAATACTACAAACAAAATGATGTAATAGTTAAAAAAACGAAAACAGACAAACAAAAAAAACAAATAAGAATAATAATATTAATGAATAATTTATATGAAAAAATCGTTTCAATTTGTTTTGGCCTTGGGCGAAAACAATTTTGAAAAGAATTACCCATGCCCAATGCTAAATAAATATCAATAATAATACATAAATGAAATGGAATATACATACTTATAAAAGATTTTAATTGACTTCCAATTCAATATGAAAATATGAAATGTTCACGTTCCGCTCATTATTTCAGACACTGTAAGTATTTTTCATATTTCTGTCCCTGAAGCGTCGTGAGCAAAATCCAAAAGCCAATCCATTACTTTATTACTTTCAAATTATATAAATAAGTAAAATAAAAACAAACGAAAAAAAATCGATATCAAATAAAATATTTAAAGCAGCTATAAATATATTTGATTATAATAGATACTTAAATAAAAGCCCCTCACATGATTTTTGTCACTAGCAATAGAAAATATAAACCGAAATATATAAATTATATAACTGAGCCCCGTTTACCCAAATTGTTTATAAACCAAATGATTTTCTGATCACTTTAAATATATTGAATTATCAATGAAAAAGTTAAAGTTAATAACAAACAAAAATATGCGCATATTACAATAAGTTAATAAACATTTATAAAACTATTAAATTTGAGTGAATAAATAACATGCTCAGCACAATAACAATCATTTTATATTCAATGTAATAGTTTTTGACCCAACTAATTACTTTTCCAGCTAGCTGAGATCATTTGTTGAGAACAGCAAGTTGCCAAGGATTATCACACTTAAGATCTCAGCCAGTTATTGCAAGTAATGAAAATTTATGTATTTAATACCATCAAGGTAAAGGAGAAAGGTACGTACGTTATTGTAATTTAATAAAAAAAAGCACTGAATTTTTAATAAATTCTGAATTAAACAAAATATTTACAACGTTGACTTTGATTTTAGAATTAAGATTTTATAATTGAAGCTTACACATTTTGAGTGTGCTCGACTATGAGCTATCCCCTAACAATTTTCAATAAAAGCAAAACAGTTAAGTATATCAAATTAACATTATGTTTGGAACATCGATATACTATGTCATTCAATTAATACCATAGAGTACAATTACAAGATATTTAAAGAAGACCCCGTTTTTTGTTATATGGAATCATTTTTAAAATTATCTGTATAATTTTAAGCTGATAGAAAACATTTCACGAGCTATTTAAATGTCTTGCTGTATGAACTAAAAATCGTGCGTGGGCGAGGCAAAACATAAAAACTTAATCTGTGTTGGACAATAACAACTGCTGTTATTGCTCTATGGCTTATCGACTCTGCAATCTAGTATTTCGTACGGACGGATGGACATCTCTATGTAGAGTAGGCTGTTAATCGAGACTATGTATACATTATAGGGTCGGCGACGCCTTCTGCCTGTTATATACATTTCCTTTCTATCCTATGGGTAGCAGATGTAAAAATAGTTCACAAGTAATTTAGCAATAAAATATATCTTTAATAATCTAAAATATTTGTTTCTTATTATATTACAAAAACATATTCATTTGGTTCTTTTAGCTGAATATCTTAAAACTAAATTGATAATTGTATAAAATTCAAAACTTCATATGTGGGCATGACTCCTTTCTTCTTTATATCGTGCTATGCCCGATAATATATATTGCCTCCTGTAAAACTTGCGATCCAGATCTGTTTTAGAGTTTCCTCGTGTTGGGTTTGTGCATTCTGATATTGTTGTTCCCTCTGCAATCGCTCTAGGATTCTGCGATAGACTTCTGCTGCTGTCTGCAGCTGATTACAGCGACTTTCTTCACAGTCGCTCTTGCCACTCTGTAGATAAACCGGCGCAGTTTCAATGTCTTCAGTTTGTGGAATCATCTGCAGTAGAGTTGTGTTGAATGATTTGAATTGGTGCTGTGTGAAATGTGTAATTACCTTTCTTAAATGCAGCTGCACAGATTTTTGGATCGATGACTAGAAGTGTGTCCTGGCTGCAGTTCCGTTCTCGACTGTCGCCTGCAGGAAATGAAACATGTTTCTGAGCCGCGCTTGGCTTGCGTCGCTGCCACAGTCGCTGTCTCAGTCGGTCGGTTCCACCACCCTGGCAGAGTTGTGGTTCTCTGGTTCTGTTTCTGCTTCTGCTTCTCTTAGTGGTCGTGGCCCATTGTGTTTGCCTCCGTTGCCATATGGCTGGCATGTCCTGCGCACATTGCGGAATTCCTACCCACAAGCTGCAGCTGGCTAAAGGACCTTCAGCTCGTGTGCGACAGAGTACGTCGTGCTGCTTCCCTCTCGCTTGCAACGCGGCGGGTGTTTTTTCGTCTTCAGCCGCCCCTATTCATTTCGGTTGTCAGCGAAGAACACAGCGTGCCCTATGGATTTCTATAGCCCCTATATAAGGGTGGGTTCGCAGTGCCGACTGCAACACATTGAAGAAACACAACAATATAAAAACTGAAATGTTCGTTCTGCATTGATTGCAACACAAACAGTTCACTCATTAGCTCATCAGCAGTCTGCATCTTCAGTAGCCCAGCTAAACGGATAAAGGATAATTCAATAAAACAGCAGATCTTGTTCATAGAAGCTCATTTTTATTATACTCTTTTAGGGAATTGCAAAGTTACTTGTAAGACACTAAAAAACTGTTCAACAAAATACTATGTATATATGTATGAATACAACTTAAAGCTTAACATAAACTTGCTTGAGATACTTTTTTGAATCTTCGTTACTCTTGAACTTATTATTCTAAACCAAAGACCTTTGTTATGGGTTCTTTCAATGATTTAGAATACCTTCAAGGCATCGTTTCTATAATTGAACTTTAAAAATGCTGCAATAAATTTTATCTTCCATTCTAGCTTTATTATCTTAAACTTTTTTTAGTTAAATATGTTTTATATTCTTTGAATTCTAAGGCAAATATTTATATGTTTTAAGGCCGATTTGTTGCGTTATATATTTGGTTAGGCTTGCAGAAATGTATTGTAGCTTTGAGAGCAGTTTAGAAATTTGATATAAAGTGTGGAAATAAGATAATACCTTTGATAGTCGGAAAAGTAGTAGCTTTAACATGAACATAAACATACCGATGTCTGGACTCGTATACTATATACACATACAAACCATCTAAAATTAGACACATACTATATATATTGGAGTATATATGTATATATGATCTCTTAGGTCTAAACTACTAGTAATAAAGCAACACCTAACATTTAACTAGATAAGCCATCGTCTGAAGTCCCACTGAAGGACAACCAAGGAATCCTTAACTCGAAAACAGGCCGAACAACAACTGAAGCTCCAAGCTCGCCTCTGACTGTGCGCAGTTCCAAGTAATTACAATACATAGATCATAGTTAGTCTAATCCTACTGCAAGGTAGTTCAAGTGCCGGTGGTGCAGTTGGTTAAATGTGTGCCACATGCATGCCCTTCAGTAGCGAGGTGTTGCAGGATGCAGGAACGCCGTGGCAACCACAAATATGCAACCCATCACAGCTGGCCATCCTATGGATGAAGCACCACTTGTGGCCTGGTACTGAATGGTGACATATCGTCGCACTTCGTACGGATGAACTAGACAGGAAAAGTTGTAATGGGTGGCATTCTCCAGGGGTACGGTCAGGGTGAAGTGATCGTCGATGGTGATGTCTTTGGCCAACGACTTGTTGCCGGAGGAAATCGCCGATTCATCCCGATACCACATAATCACATGATGATTGCCTGAATGAGTCGAAAACACAAAAGCACGAAATGTCGTAATCAGTGTCAAAAGTCTAAGTTGGAGGCGGGTGATGAGTAACACCCATTGAATTTTGCGTATCCTACCATTATAGTTTTGAACTGGGCAATCGAGTTTCACACTTTCCGCACTGCGATTCGCATAGACAATGGCGTGCCCCTCCTTAAAGAAGGCTTTTATGGGGGCCTCTGTTACCTTTTCCAAATTTCCGGGCTGTTGCGGTGCTTCAGTGTCATCGTAATAATCTTCGACAGTATGGGCTGAAACTGTGTGAGAGAGAGAGAGAGAGGGTTATATGGATTAGGTTTTATTGGCGGTAGCTGAATGAACTGGGCGAGGCAAGGTCAACACACGAGAGATAGCTGTCCGTACACCTCGGATTCGGCGTAATTAAGGCCCAATTATGCATTGGGAAAACCACTCTACAAACATTTTGAACAAATCTAGAGATTTTCGTGCCGCGCGATAATCGAGCTTATCCCCCATATATCAGAACTGGGCCTAAGCTTTGGCTACCACTTCCAACTTCCCTGACTCGCCCCCGACAACGACGACGACGAAGACGACAACATAAAACCATTAGGAAAAGGGCGCAGCTCCAAGTGGCAGCTCCACAGCGTGTCAACGCCCATTTGTATTGCGGGTATTCGAGTATACTCGAATACACTCACCAGCTCTCACTCACTCGAATACTCCCGTGTCTTCACATGCCATGTCACAGCGCTTCGAGGTCACCATTCGTTTATGGAATAACAGCTTCTGCACACGGGAATTGTCAGTCAGGAGTTTTCGGGATTTCATCGGACATCGGACATTGGACATTGGGGCACACTCCCCCATTGTCGACACGGACATGGACACTGTGTGGATATTCTATTGATTTACGCCAAGGTTCTTTAGCGACGCGAGTATTCAGAACTCACATTGAAGAATTCACCCGTATGTATTCGAATTGCTTGCGTCATTTGCACTTTTAGTCCATCATCGCCTCTTGGTCCCCACAAATTGGCAAACGTTTATAACACACACACACAGCGTGCCATTTTGTGGTTATTAGTTTAGTTTATTAAGACACACACACATGCACACGTATTGAATTGGGTCAGTGGCTCAGCTATTGGCCAAGTCAACAGACAAACAGACAAAACTGTTCCTTAACTATACCGTCTTAGTTTATGGGTTTCCTTCTTAGTAAAGTCACTTGCCAAATTAAGATAATAAGATTAAATTGAATAACCTTTAAGGTGTTTATTTTATGGACCATTTCGCATTTTGTGAATCCCATTTTCATATTTATTACTTTTAATATGTTTTCTATAAATTAATCAGCTTCTCTGATTGAATATTATATTCATACTATCAGTTCAACTTTTATATTAATAATATTATACCAATATTTTGCATCTATCCATTTTCTAAAGATTTGGAAACCTGCTGATAAATAGCATTTCATACTTCCGTGAAGCTTCTGCTGGCTATCTTTATACTTTCTTTGGATTGGATAATTAAGGAAATCGACTAATTTAATTCACATATTTATTGTCTTAGTCAGATTCTCCTCCTTATTGCCGCACTTTATTAAATTTTATATATCTTTTCTGAATAAAGCATAATTCTAACATAAATTTCTCTAATTAATAGTACAACTTTTGTGCATAATAATTTCAATTTCTTTACATGCAACTTAGGATATCTAGTGCAATGTCAAAGTCAATTGACAAAGAAATTATCACTTCAATGATGAAGACATTGAGTAAAAGTTATTAGTGAATAACAATTAACTCGTAAAGATATTCATTATTGTTGGATAACCCCCGCCTCGGATGCGTATTCATTTGGTCAGCTCCGGTTGGGTCTCCCTATGGCTTAATTATTCAAAGCCACTTTAATCATGTTGATATTTTTAACAATGTGCTCATTGCCCCATTCCATGGATGATTCTGTCGTTGGCACTAATTTGTCTATACTCACACACACACACATAAACTCACACTTACACACAATAGATACACATAACAATGTACAACAGTGGCAGCTACAAGTGGGTTCCAAATATAATAAAAAGAATAAAAAAAAAAAAATTGTCATTCGGCTGCCAAGACGCGTTTCCCATCATCGTTGTTGTTATGTTGGGCTCATGTTTGCGGCGGGTTTGTAAGGAAAGTCACTTCACTTGTGGCTCCCAAGTACGTGACCATGATGTAGATAAGTGTTTTTTGGATCTCGAGCCATACGGAATGGCGAATATGTAACTTTATATGCATACATACGCATTATTTGAATGCTTATTCATAGCTATTCTAATAAACTATGCGAAATTTGTGAGTCCAAGACACGTCGAAGGCGTTGTGCCTATTAATGTCAAACGATATTATAATTTATGCTTATGCGCGTTTATAGTCGAGGTGATTAGTCACCGTAGCAAAAGGAAGTAGTAGATAATTATACTAAACTCGTATTAAGCAAATTTAATATGGCACCCAAAAGTATGCAACACTTTTTGTTGGATGCACCAAAGATCAGTTGACCTGATTTTGCTTTACAGCTTATTTACTTTAACACATCTTTAATTCCTAAGCAACAATGCTTTAAACTTAAGTAAACAAACACACTATCAAAGACTGTCATCTTTATCTCAAATGTAAATACGAGAAATGCATAAAATGCAGTGTAGTTGGTTTTTGGTTCTGACAACAGCAGGGTTAAAGCCAGAGGCAGGGCAGGGTTAATCCATCGATTTCTTGAGCGTTGCACAGTCAGCAGTTTGTATGAAATGCATGTGCTACAAATGGCTTATATGTATAAAACGTAGCCACTTGGTTTAAGGACTCTCATTTTTTCTATATCGCTGAGCTGTAATCTTGAGATTATACAATGCGTATGCATTGTCGAGTAAAGAAAATCACAAAGTCTATGTTCACTATGGCTATAGAAAGCGACACACATCAAACACATTTTATTTGATTCACTCTTGACAGAGATTTGAACAGAACATAACAGAACTCGTTGTCCAATTGGTTGATCTGTCAACGTGACGTATGATTGATAAGCTAAAAATGGGTGTTCATCTCATTATGCGTGGCATGTTAATTGTTAATCAGAAAAAACAAACCAAATGGCTGTTGATCCCAATTCAATGATTTTCTATATGAATATTGTTGCTATGTGTTTTGTTTTGGTTCCAGATGTAGTCAAAGCTAATCTATATAGTCGCAAAAAGTCTGAATGCCAAACCCGAAAACAGATGCTGCTATAAATACGTACGAGTGCGTATGAATGTTTGCATGAATGTTTGTGCGTGGACTTGCAATATGCTTAAATAATTCTAAAATTAATGCCGCCGAGATTCGAGAATATTAAACAGATTTTAAGTGTATATGAAATGATGAGTTATGTATTAATCAGTTCAACTCTATCTATAATGTATTTTGAGGATGTTCTTCACTTCATACCTGCCAGATGCAGAGATGCGATGATAACTGACAGCAGCAGCAGATGCGTCATTGTCGGCATTTTGTTTGTTTGGGGCCAGATAATATAGATGGCAGAAATGTAATTATGATAATGTCGTGTAGTGTCCAAATCGAAATTCTTTTCACTTTTCCGCTCTGTTGTTATGCTTTTTTTTTAGCTGTTGTTTTGTGCGAAACAAGAACCGAGAGACGAGAGAAACCCGTTCACACTCAGCGACACTGAGACACTAAAAACTGTGCGTGGGTTGTGTGCGACTGTTGCTGTTGCTGTTGCAGTTGCCGATGATGATGTTGCCGATGTTGATGCTTTTGCCTTTTAGAGAGTAGCAGCAACGGAGCGGACCACGAACCGTGTTGTACTGACTGCTCGCGAATGCCAAATGAACTCGAGGAGCAGCATAACAACACAACACACGACACACACATACACAGAAAAAGGAAATAAACGAAAACTATGCGAATGGATGATGACGATGACTCACACGGCACAACGCGCGCTCGCAGACTTGCTGCCCAATTGGAAATTTGGCGCATTTTCAGCTCCAACCATGTGTTCAGGATATTGGAGATGCACAGCTATTTCCATTTCTCACTCAGTCTCTTTCGCGTCGCGTCGCGCTCTAAATGTTCTCACTCATTCGACAATCGCATTTTAGCTTCCCCATTTCGTATTCACCGCATGCCCATGCGCAAATGATTCCATCGACAAGCGAAAAAAAAGAAGAAAACAAGCATAAAGAAAGGGAGCCACAAAATGAAGTTAAAGTCGCGATGCAAGCGAAAAATAACAGCAGCAACAACAACAACAGCAATCAACATGTCCCCAGCCAGTCCGTGGCCTAAATGTCGTAAAACTTTTAACTTATGAAGAGTATTCACATATACTCACAAACTAACAAACTTTAAATTCTCGCATTGTGTGACGCCTAGGTCAATGCGATAGCATATTATCGGGTTCTATTGAAAAGAAATCATTTGATTATATTTATAGAGTTCGAGGAAATTAAAGACCCCATTAAGGAAAAATACTTAAATTGCAGAATGTTTCTGTAAAGTGATGCTTCAACAATGCCAGGCTACGTAAAATGTATGATATACTATAGAATATAAAGATTTAAAGGAATTAGGTAAAAGTACTTAATATTCATAGTTAATAAATTTGCTTATAGATACATGAGCAAATTATGAAATGAAGATTTCTTTTCTCACACATTATAATATTGAAATATTTAAAAATTAGTATTTAAAATGAAAAATTTAGTATAATAAATAAAAATAAAAAGATTATTATTAAAGAAATACGATTCTTCTTAAGATTGAGTTTAACCTTGATAAGCTTTATATTAGACGATAAATTTTCTTAGAAAAATACTTGTTATAATATAAATATAATTAAAATCATTAAAGAAAAAGGAGCTTATTACTCAAATTGTTGTAACAAACAAATAAAAGAGAAACAACCGTATTACTACTAAATATTATAATAATAACAAAATAAATAAGGTACAAATATTTAAATAAAATTAATTCTCTTCAAGGTTAAATTACATGATGCATTTCCTAGTAAAATAATTGTTATTATACCATATTTATTGATATGGTGTTTAACTATTTAAACAAGAAAACCAGCTCTATTATTAAATAGTTTATGACAGCTTGAACCTGTCACAATCAGCATCAGCAGCGTATTTCCAGTTCGTTAATCACACGATAATTGTTCTCTTCGAATTATGTGAATGGAAAATGTATGTGTGTGTGTGTTTGTTTTTCAGTGGGAGATTTAAAATGCTTTGGCGCATTTGCCAACACTTCAAATTCCAAGCAATTAAATTAGTTGACGTTGCCATGGCGGTGTCGTCGTTGACGATGGCTCCTGTTTTCCACTCATCACGAACTGCTCAATTCGCGGAAGCCGCAGACAAAACAACCCCCGACCAAAAGCACCCACACACATAAAGAGATGTGGCTGCGTCGCGTTGCCAACTATGTCGAATATTGCCGACTGTCGCTCTCTTAACAATGCTGCGCTCTCTTTGCTGCTGCATGCTGCAGTGGGCAAAGGCGCGAAGGGGGGAATGTGATACAAATGGAGTCTGCGCGACGACTAAGATACAAAGGCAAACGTACTAGATGCAGATGCAGATACAGATCTGTGTTGGGTTCTTAATGCTGACAGCGCGCAGCTTTTAACTCACAAGCACACACGCACACACCCGTATACACACACACATACACACACACTTTCATACACAAATTGTCGTTGTTGTTTGTTTGATTAATTTGTTTCCAAAGTTGTAAAGAAAATTCTGGGAAATTTGGTGAATGCCGCCGTCGCCTCCCAACAATGTGAATGTGTGGTTGTTGCTTGTTGTCTACGTGTAAATATAAATATTTGATTAATATCCTCTGGATTGCTGGAGCTGCAGGCGCGAACATGCAACATGTGCACTGTACACTGTGCACCGTCTTCGTATTCGTCTGCCACAAATCTCAGACAATCTCTGCCGCTGGCCAGACGTGGACCCCAAATCTGCATTTGCGGATGTTTACAAACTTGGCACCCAAGCGCAGCCAACTCCGCCATTCAACCAGTTGCCCCCCCTAAACAGAAGACAACACAAACAACACACACTCTAAATGTGTGTGTGTGTGAATTCATAATGCATATTGCAAGCTGAGGAAGGAGAGAAATACTCGCAATCGTACAATACACACTTTGTTTTATGGTCGTAGATTAATTTTAATTGTTTGTTTGTCTCGCTTCAGCGTTGAACATATCAGCAAATGTTGCATGTTGCACATTACATGTGTCCACATGAGCACAAACAATTCGCTGTTGCTGTTGCTGCTGCTGTTGTTGCCACTGTCAGCGTCATATCTTGCCGCTGCAAGTGCACTCTCGTATCCGTAGGATGCGTTTACAACAACAAAACGACCCCTAAATGAACAACGTCAACGGCAAACCGCAGAGTCAACCACACAGACGCCATGCCACTCCAGTTTGTTGTAAGTAAATCACAGTGCTTACCAAAGGCAATCAACGGGCTTCCCATACAAATCGCTGGGAACGTCGCGATTTCATTAAGCAAATGCTCCAACTGCAACTACAACTGCAACTGCAACTGTATCTGCGACTTCATCGTCAACTGGAAAATGTATCTCGGGATGCTGCAGACATTCTGAGAAAGTAAGAGGAGAAGGCGGAGTAGGAGTCAGAGATGCAGCATGTGGAGTTAACGAGCATGAGACGATTCCATATTTGCACACTGAATGGGAGGCGCTGCCCAATACAAAGAATTTAGCACAAGAATGCTGAAATGAGATAAACATGATATAATTACATTTCTTATGCCATTTCGAGTTGAATGCCAAATTAATTGCTAACCGATTGCCTCAAATTTAACCTACATATGCTTTGCATGGATATGAATCTTTTTGAGTCTTTCGGAGTGTGAGTTTATGGGTGTGTACGTGTATTACAATCAAAGATACAGTTGCATTCTTAACTTAACTGCGGCTAATTAATTATTCATTTGTGTGAGGAGAATACTTATTTCATTTAATGCAATTCACTTGCATTGTATATTATCTTATTTTCATATGCTTATGAATAAGTATATATTTATGTCAATACTATATATTTAGATTTATGCAATTTCAATTCTAATCACAATACTATTCAATTTGTTTATTTTATTAACAGACTTTTAACATATTTCCAAGAATTGTGTACAATATATTTATTTTTAACTGAATTCTATTCTACAACATTCCTAATGTCTTTCATTTTATGACACATTTGCAATCTTGCAAATTTAAAATAAAATATTATTGATTTTTCTTATAAAACTAATAAAAAGAGACTGTCAGAAACAGATACTATAAAGTATTTGTTTCAAGCAACAAACTTCTTTAAATATTAAATGAATGAAGTGAAATGAATTTTGTTAAGTTGCGTTTTCTTCAAAATTATTATTTTCGCCAAACTTCACACATTTTCAACTTCAAGCAACAGCAAATTGCAAATCCAACGAATATAACTTGACTTCCCTGAATTAGAAAAACCAAGAACGAAAACAAAAAAGAAAATGGACAGTAAATAACCGTCTAGAAGCGGTCTTGGGCACTAGAGGGTTAAGATATTGCAATTTCAATTTTATTTGAATTCAATTCTCATTTTTATGATGAGTAAATTTCTTGGCATTAAATTCAAGATCTTTCGCTATCTAAATTCGAGATCTTTCCATTTTTGTGTTGTATGCTAATAATACTTTTAAGTTATTAAAATTTGGCAATTTTGATTTCAGTTCCTAACACATTATTTTGTTAAAAAAACATTTAATTTGTATTTTGAGTATATTTATTTCAAAGCATTCTTTGAGAAATTTATATTCAATTCCATTTCTTAAATCTATTCTAGATCTTTCATGATGTTTTTCGCTTTTTGCTTGGTTTGTTAAATTCACTTGTAAGCTATTTAAATTCCACTATCATAAATGCAATCTAATACTGCTTTTCCTGTTTGTTTATTTTGAAAATGTTCCTTTCTTTTCCTGAGTGTGCATTTATACGAAAATTTTGTTTCACAAACAAATTCTTAACAATAATTCATATTTTTCAAGTATCCTATAAATAAGCTTTGTGAATATGTTTTATGCTCAGCATATTTCAAATACTTGGCAATGCCAACAGCCAATAGTTCTGCTTTTGCTTTGCTGGTATTTCAATCAAATACGCGCTGCTCTCTCTTAGTCTATGCTTTTCAGGTTGTCGCTCTTTTTGAATGGACTGCTGCGCTCTCTTCGACTGCGCTGCCTATCGTTCGGTCTCACTCTACTAGCGGCGAACCCGAGCGCAGTGGCCGACGTCATTTGCTTTCGTGCTCTTGTAACGAACAGTCGGAATCCCAGCGACACGGCAAAGCCGAAACAGAAACCGAAAACGAACCGAAGCGAGCCGAACACACTCAGTTGGTAAAAGATTTTCATAAATTCGCGCCCTAAAGACATTCAAAAACAGCTACAAACGCGACAAAACGTTAGTGCAATCAAGTTTGGTGCGGAGATCGGAATTGTTGTTATCGGGCGACAAACTTACGTTGTGGAACTTTTTTCCCTCTGGATTTCAACACAGTGCAGTGTCAGTGAAAAGGGTCGGAAGCGTGAATGAGCCACACAATTTAAGCTTAAATCGAAATCATAACAAAAAGAATAATAAATCTCCGGAAAAAAGTGCTGAATTCGAGTGTTTGTAGGCCGATAATTGGGACGCTGAACTCAAATTAATTACTCGGCAATAATTTTCTGAAAAATCACAAGAATAATAAACAAGCGATCGAACATAACTAACAAAAGACGCAAACCAAAGCGAAGACGTGTGACATAGTTTTAAAAAAAGAAGAAGAGAGAAAAAAAAACAGTTCGGACGAATTGAGAATATTTCGAAGCGATTATCATACAACTTTCGAGTGTCAAACAGTTAAGAACGCTACCAAAATGGTGTCGAGTCGATCCCTAAATAAACTCCTGATGTCTGCAGCATTATTGATCGCTGGCTGTTCCCTGGGTAAGTCCGATCTATCTACATATAGCATATAGTATTAAAGAAAAGTGCAGCGGAAATCTGTTGCAATTGGGGACGGCGAAATGACTTATGTAAGTGAAGTGGGCATAATCTAATCTCTGTGATTATTTGGGACCCTTTGAACCGACATAATCGCCATACATCAGATTCCGATTGGAATGCGTTTTTTTTTTTTATTTTCGAGCATCTGAATCTAAATAAAAATGATTGTGCGCTTCTCCGACTGAGTTGCTGTCGCTGGAATGTGGAATGTGAAATGTGTAGCACTATTTTTGACCTACATATGTTATGTTATGTATGTCCACTATTAAGCATACAACACGCATGCCCCGAACACATTGAACTTTGAGCATAGTACAGACAAAAAATCTCTCTTGATTCCAGAGGATTAGACAGTTTTTTCTAAGAATAGCCCCATGACAATCCTGAGTTGTTATTAAAAAAAATTTGAATGTCTCATCATCATCTGCAAATTTAGAAACCCCACTGAGTCATCTAACAAAATTTAGTTGCAATGAAGCAAATGATTCACATTTTGGGTAAACCGCATGCAATATTTTAAACTCTGAAGACGGATTGATTCATCAGGGGGAATAAATTAAAATTCTAAGACACACACGAAATGTGAAATTTGTCACAAGTATTCAAGCATTCTTTTGATGGATTCGTTGTGAATTGGAAATGACACTCGAGCGTGTTGGCATCAATTAACATTAAGCGAGTTCCGCGTCTAAAGGTTAATCTTTCCTTGAGCTATTGCTCAATCAGCTCATATATATGCCATGAGTACCCACTGACATTAATGCTACCTGTTTGGGTGAGTACTCAAACGATTCGATTCGATTCGAGTTGAGTTGAGTTGAGTCTCTGGCGCGCTTTTCAAAACAGTAAAAATCCATAATTTATTGGCGAAAGCTGTCACATTAATGCAATTATTTATCACGATCAATAGACAGAGTGCAGCTTGCAGAAATGGTATAAAACGATATGAAACAAAGTGAAGCCAACACTCCCTCATTCGTGTTTTGCTGGCTGGCACTCATTCAATAGGAAGTGAGTATGCCAATTTTGAATGAATGGAAAATGCCGCAACAACACACACAGCGACAAATGAAGAGGGGGGCCAAGCTCAAGGCAGGGTGAGCAATTCATTCGCATATCGGTTACGCTGTTAATTATTCCATAGGTGCCTAATAGACAACAACAACAACAATGGTTAACAACTACAGTGTCTACATAAAGGAAGTGAGCAACTAGGCGGAAAACACAAACAACTTCGGACCAGGTAGCTGCAGACACTTCTTGGCCAGGGATCGAGTGCGAATCGCGACAGCTTCTTGGTTTCGGTTTAGGTTTCGGTTTGAGGGAAGCGTGAGAATGTGTGTTTTTTATTTGCACACATCTGAACGCTAGGGGGCGCCAGTCAGCGCATCCCTCTGACTGCGTTCAATATGTATTTCCTTTAACCCTTTTACGTTGGCCATAAACAATGCGATTGCAATCTCAGATAATGGCATTAAGAGAGCGGTGCACATCGTTCCTTTCTCAAATTCGAAATGGCCATCAATTTTTCACATTTTGGTATTATAATATAATACTATGTTCGTCTGCTCTTTTTTCTCCCTCTTCGAGCTGACATGGGTAAATAAGCCAAATGATCTGACCTTATCGCGTTGCTCTTGTTTGTCTGTCTACCTTTGCTTCGCCTTGTTGGATCTTCCCTCTTTCGCATTAAATTTCACAACCGCGAATCCGAGAACTGAGCACAGAGGATAGACACAGCACACAGCACACACAAAGCGATCCTCTTCTCTTTCGAGGTTGGGTCTCTCTCTGTCTTTTGCATAATTCTGTGGTATTTGCATACGCATTTATTTTGGAATCTCTGACTCATCGCAGATACATAGATCTCTGTTCCTCCTTGTTGTTGTTGTTTCTGCTTTTTGTTGGAATTCTTGCGACTGCAGATACGAGTTTTACTGCAGTCGCTTCATGTAAGCCGCCCGATTCATGACTATTCTCCCTCTCTTTTTCGCTGTTTACTGCATGGCTGCATGCTACAGATGGGGGCTTTGTGGTGTGGGGCAAGAACGGGGCATGCCGCCGTCGTCGTCGCCGCCAAGCGGCAAAGCGAGTTAAACAAACTCGTAACCAATTCTCAACAATTAAAGAATCAATTTACTTAACTGAGCTGGCGAATTGTCGTTGCTGCTGCTGCTGCAGTTGATTCCCTCCTGCTGCTTGCTGCTTGCTGTTGTTGCTTCTGCGGTGCGGGTGCCGCCGCTTCGAAGCGGGGTTTGAGAGGAGGGAAGATAGACAGTGACTCGATTGCGGTCTCGGAGTGTGCGCACTCAAGTGGGGCAGCATTCAAAGGCGGGTATTATTATTTGAGCATCTGTTGTTATGGTGACTCCCATGTGCAACCCAAAAAGACGAAACGAGTATTCATTCTGTCTGTACATAAGACACAATTCGAGTACTCACTCCTCACTCACTCTTTCTCTTACATTGTATATAAATTGTGCCACATTAAAACATAAAAATTAATCGTTCCGATCACAATGATAATGAAGAGCTGCTCAGGCTGTCGCTGTCGTTGCTGCTGCTGATGATGATGATGATGATGATTCAGCTGCCACAGAAGCCAACAGAGTACAATGACTGGAAATCAATCTATAAACAAAATGATATTATAAAAGAGCTTAACTGCGCCCATTGACAACTATTTGCCATCGATTTGACTCTGACTTCCCATTGTTGAAGGCAATCAATTCGAAATTTGACACCCTTTTCTCTTTTGTTTATATATTTAATTTAATCAAGCAACGTTTACAAGCATTTTATCAATGAAATCTCTACAAGCGGGCATAGTAAGAAAATAAACAGAATTGAATGTGTGTTAACTTTCGTTAAGTGATTTGTAAAACATAAATAAATACAGAAATTACTTAGAATCTTTTATTTGATTCAAATTGATTGGCAGAGAATATATTTCCAGGAATTTGAAATTGTATTTAAGCTTTATTAAGGAATTTCTGAAACTTAAATAAAAACTGAAATTATCTATAGTATATTTTATATACTGAATTTTGATTCACCTTTAGGATTTCCCCTGAAATTCTTCAAATATATGAATAAGATCATTACAAACAATAATTTGTGTAGTATTATTCATCATTCTATATTTTCCTTTTTTTAAAGATTTGTTTCAAGAATAAATTTAAAATTAACTCTGATTATTTCTAGGAAACTATTGATTGAATTTTCTTCTTAAAGCAAAAATTATTTCTATAAAAATGTTTTTTTTTAAAAGGTTGTAAAGAATTTACATGTGATAAAATAAATTTCTTTAAAAGAAAACAATACAGAAATAAAATAATTGGAAGTAATTTGTAATAATGGAACTTTTTTGATTGATTTCTCTTGGTTAGTTTTCCTTAAATGGCTGTCGAGACTTTTGAATTCTCTCTTTTTGTTTAATTGATTTGAGTAACACACTAAATTCCCTTGGCCTTAACTCAATGGCAATTCGATATCGGTCTCCATTGATGGGTCTTCGCACTCTACAATTATGTATAACTATTACGCACACACTCAAAAACACACACACACACACAAATACATAAAATATAGTCGCACTTGAAAGGGAATGGACGTAGCATAGTAATAAATTACATAGAGGAGAATAGAGCGAACGAAAAAGAAATGAAATAAAACATAAAGAACTACAGAGAGTTGGCTGCCTTTTGCGCCAAATAGTTGGCGGTGCTGGATAAGGAGTGCCGCATATTAATTACATGCCACACAGCCACTTGAATGGAACACGAGCCCTGAGCCAAGCCAACCCAAGCCAAGCCAAGCCCTGCCCCAATCCCAATTCCAAACCCAAACCGAATGAAGAGCGATTTAATATGCAGTCGACGTAGTCGCTTTGCTTGGACTGTGCTCCAAGATTCGGTCATTGCTAGTGCTGTCTACTTGCGCCTATTTGTTGACCTATTGGATTTTTGTGGATACAACATATGCTATATATGTTATGTATGTACATATTCATATATATACAACTTGTAGCTTTTGGCTATGTGCCCGCATCGCGCCACTTGCCACTTGCCGCTAGTTGCGACTTGCGACTCTCTCGAAACTCGCGTCTTGCGTCTCTTATAAGTGCCGACACGTGCACTTTGTTGAAACGGGAAACGTTGTCCATGGCTCCCCGATACCCATTCCCATTCCCATTGCCACTCTCAACTCCCTTCGATTTGAAGGCGATGGCTGGTGGCGCTGATCATAAAGCTGACGGGGCACGCACTGTGTGGCAGGCAGCAGGCAGAGGCAAGTAAGTGAAATCAATGTTCTGTCTGAACTTCTATATTTGGTTAGTGTAAGTGCATATGCATGTCGATATGTTATTTATGTGTCGTTTCGTACTTTCATTTCAATTACAAAACGAACTCGAATTCGTGTTTGCATTTGAATTTGAATTGCGCTGGCCACTTGATCACATTTGTGGCCCGCTTCGTTTCAATTGAATGTCGATTAACGACCCTTCTTCGCCTTCGTCTTCACTCGAAATTCATTTTGTAACTGCAAGTATAAATTATATATTTAAGTACTGCGATTTGCATTTTGCAACGCACAGCTTGCCATAATAGCCAGACAAAATGTTTAAAGCAAACATCTGCCATTCGATTGGCAATCCAATTGCCAATTCAATCCCCTTGGCGGGGCACAGGACACGCGGCCTTTCAACTCTAATTGAATGCGAATATTCTCTTTTGGGTTGTGCATCTGTGTGGGTTTTTGTCAATGGGTTTTGGGAACGGGAGGCTGCTGCTTCTTCTGCACATCTGCCTGGATCGATGCGTAGGTAGACCTGGTTTTATAGCCATGGTTGTGTTGTTGTCCCTCGGGCTGTAACCTGATCGCTTTCACAGAACCAGAATGCCATTATCATTATCCGCTTCGTTTCATGTCTCTATCTGCCACCACGCCACACACAAACAGCATAATTTTCGGCTCGTATAACGCACAGTCAGTCAGTCCGTCAGTCAGTTAGACATTCAGACTGCCTGCCAGTTGGCCAGACAGGGCAAACCTGGACCTCAAGTCAGGGTCAGTCACGTAGGGGCTAACTCGAAAGTTGAAAACCTGAAAACACAGACGAAACAACGAGTCAGACAGACAGACAGGAGATCAAAGATCAGAGCCACATCGGAGCACTTTTAGGCTGCACTCGCGGCTTATCAGGTAGTAAAAATGCTGCACTTGGATGATTCCAATGACTGGCAACTCTAAACTGGCAGACTGCAGGCGGGTCCCAGGGGACCCAGCGACACAGAACTCAGAACTCAGTGGTCATCGTCATCTACTGTCTAGGGTCAGCTTTGGGGGTTATTAGCTGAAATTTTCAGAATCATTGTGCTTATGATAAATTGATGTTGGCCTAATTCTGAGTACCAATTAAAACAGGAAAGCAACAACAATAATATCTATGTAGTAGATGAGCAACAATTGTGTTATCTTAAGCATTGAAAACATGACAAAGAAGCGTAGAAATCTTTCTCATGAGAATCCGTATTTTATTTGTTGAGCATTACATTACAAATCCAATAGGAAAACTCGAATATCAACTAATACTCTTTGGAATTATTTGGCCTTATAGCAGGATTTGATTAGCACTTGATTACACAGTGGAATGTGGAGCAATATCATGTCCAATAATTCAGTTTAAACAGTATTTATTTACGGACACTTAATATCGTGGGAAACACGTGTTTTTTGTGTTCGGCATTTTGTTTATTTTCCTTCTCAGTTTTTTGTGTTTTTTTGCTTGTTATTATTAAACAGTTTACCTTCAAAATTTCAACACTTGATCGAAGTGTAAACACAATTTTCGGTTCTTCTCGCTTCATTGAAAGAATGCAAAATAAAATGCAAAGAAGAAGAAGACAATCCCTCAGCTGCTTCTACTTATCCCATATATCTTCTGTTGTCGTCCACATCCTGGTTCATTGGCTTTTTTTCTGGGAAGCACAATTGCTTTTGTTGTTGCTCTTGCTGTTACTTCTTCTGCAGTTTTATGTGCCAAGTTTTACGACAAAGAAAAGTCGATGGGGTTAATGCGTTCGTTACTGTAGTGGTTGTGGCATCCGTATCCGGGTGAGTTAAGCATTTGTCCAAAAGGAATGCATCTTTCTCATCGCATTTCATTAGCATTCTTTCGAAATACATTTTGGATAATGTTGCGGTTTAGCTTCGTCTTTTTCTTCTTTTACAAAGTTGAAGAAATTATTGAGAGATGACAAGTTCAATCACCCTATATCCTATAGCTGCTGAAATTGAAGTCGCTTGACACCCTGCTGCTTTCGTTAAGTTTTACTGCAATTCAGATTCTTCTGCTGCAAAGTTAAAGCAATTGCTAAGAGATGCCAAGTTCAATCACCCACATGCTGAATATACCATATTCGATAGCTGCTGAAATTGTAGTTGCTTGATACCCTGGTAATCCTATGCATAGGGTACTTTCGTTAAGTTATTATCTACAGTTCAGTTTCTTCTGCTGCAAAGTTAAAGCAATTGCTTAGAGATGCCAAGTTCAATCACCCACACTCTGAATATATTCGATAGCTGCTGAAATTGTAGTTGCTTGATACCCTGCTAATCTCAGCGTAGGGTACTTTCGTTAAGTTACGCATCAGCTGTGTAGTTTCATTAAGTAAGTAAGAGAGTTGCGCTCATTAACGAAATCAATTATGCTAACTGTGGTACTAGGCCTAATTGAATTGTAGTTGAAAGTGGTCAGCTATTAATTTCAAGTATGTGGGTATCTTGGTAGTCGGGCATGCTTGTGTTGGCATTTGGTGAACTCTTTGTTATTGTGCGAGTGTCCGAACTTTGTGTCTAGTTAGAATTTCAGCACGCAACGCTGCACAGCAAACGCGACAACACTAACAAAAGTGGCCATAATGAAGAGAGTGTGTCAGTGTGCAGACGTACGTATGTGCGTATGTGTGAGTGGCAAAGAATAACACAATAAAACGCATAGCCATAACAACAACAAGAGCAGTCAGCAGCAACGACGGCAACGGCGACAACAATAACAATAAACACAAGCAGTAGCGGCAGCAGTGAAACACACAAATGTAAATTTAAACTTTTTTCACAATCGTCCGATCGTCTGTCTGCTGTTTTCTGTCTCTGTCGCTCTCCCTCTCACACTCCTGCAGACACTTTGTCTGCGCAATGCGGCGCGAGGGTGTGATATGCTCGTGTCTGTGTGCGCGTGTGTGCGTGTGTGTGTGCAGTGCAGTTGTCAGTTGATGAAAATGGACATTGTTGTGAAATGTTTTTTCGATTTTGTGTCCACTGTCGACACCACTAAAACAAAGTAGCGCAGAGTGACGCCGCTGCTGGCGTCGCTGCTGCCGGCAGCACGGCTACTGCGGGCCATGGCACCAAATGTTTGGCCGCATTCAGCGCCTCTCTCCCCGTCTCGCTCCCACCCACAACATGTACATAGCATACGCATGCACATGTGGGTGCGGCGATCGGCCGAGCGACACGGACTTGGGGTTGGGGTCTGTTTTCTGTTTTCTCTTTCCATTCGCTTATTTTAATTTCTCGTCTCTCATTTCTCATTTGCCCCGTGCACCCAATTTTCATGTGACCCCATTTCCCTGAAATGTTTTCATACGACTTTGACAAAATGTATTCACGCAAGCATGTGTGTGTATGTGAACGCGTGTGTGTGTGTGTTTATGTAGGAGAAATGAAGGAAACGAAATGAATATTTGGAATTATGAAAAGCAGGGAAAAACATGCGAATTGCCTTAACCCAACAATGCAGCTGGTGTTCCCTGTCTGTCTGCCAACCGTCCCCCTTAATTGCATCCGTATCCGTTTGTTGTATCTCTATCTAAAGTAGGAGGATATGAATATGAGCTGCAAACTGTTTGAGTAAACATGAATAGAACTCACTCACTGATGAGCTGCCCTAATGCATTGCCAAAACAAAACACATATAGTATAGTATAGAATTTATATGGTACATCACGTCGTCGCTTCGGTTTTCGATTTCAATTTAATGCAGTGTAGAAGAACGCGATTAGCCGGCAGGAAATGTGGGTCATCAATATGCCACGCCCACGCCCATGCCCACAAAAAACAAACGCACCCACATTCACACCAGGCGCTAAACATAATGGGCTTTTTTTTTATGGTCCCTTTGTTTTACCAAAGCAATCAATGTTTTTATGGACTGCTCAGATCAAAAGGTCTCGTAAAACCCCATATAATGATGATCAGATCGTAAAATGATTTAAAATTCAAGGTGGCCACTATTACATAATTTTTTATTTATTATTCCCAATGAGTCCCCAATTAAAATATCTTAATTTCTCTGCTTGCAGTGTTTTCCTATCCATCGGGCACCGAGGACAACGAGGGCATGTTGAATGATGATTATGAATATGATGATGCATCGAATGTTCCCAGTCCACAGACGAAACCCGCCAAGGATATTGGACCACAGCAAAACATTAGTGTGACTGTCACCGGCATTCTGGGCGAAGAAGTTGTACTAAAGTGCGATACTAAGATCGGAAAAGGTTTGTAGGCAGAAATTCTTTAACTTAAATATTGAATTCATTATAATTATTCATATTCTTGTGTTAAATAGATACCGTCATCAACTGGTACAGAGGAGAGAAAATTATTTCGACTGGAACAAATCTGGTGCAGCCCAACTTCAGCCTGAACCCAAGCAATTTCGATTTGACCATTCTGAACTCAAGTCCCCAAAGTGCCGGTGATTATTACTGCACACGTTATCCCAGTGGATCGCACACATTCATCAAGCTCGTCCTGAACGAACACTCGCTGGACATAATTACGCCAGAGAGCTCGAAGTCATCTCAGAGCAGCATACATGGACTTGCAGCGACGCTAATGTGGTCTTTGTCTGCGGTATTCGTGGCAGCTCTGCAGCAGTATAAACATTAGATTTATTGGTAGCTTAGTATTACGCAGCGATTTTTAAAATGTCCCCTGGATGTGCTTAGATATATATACATTATACTGAAATTGCATTTCTCTCTCCCGATACTGTCTCCAAAAGCTAAATAAGCTGCTTAAGTCTTGTTAATCGTGAATTTCCCCTTTTGTAAAGACAAACGATTTTATTTATTAAAAACCAAAGTATAAACAGAAGACTTTTATTTCAACTTCTTATCCAATTGGATTTAATCGAAGTTGCGGGAATTTAATGTTGCAAAAAAGAATAGCATACTTTTGGGATCTTTTAAAATGCAGCAAATTGTTGCCCTGAAAAGTAGGCAACACTTATTAACTCTGTTGGAGAAATTAAAATAATTGCGGATTTAGAAACTGCTGGAAATTTGATATTTGCGAATATGAAATACACTAATTTATAGCAAAAAAAATCAAAATAAATGTATTAATGAATTTTGCTTTATTTATTTATCGGTATGTATATATTCTTAAAGTCGCATTAATTAAAAGGTAAATGAAAAAATTACAATATTTGTTTAAGACACTGGCTTTAAATATGTATGTATGCAAGTCGTATGTTAACAGGTCGGCTCTCGAAATTAGGTTTTGCAATTGCAAAATTCATATGGAACATTTTTAGATACAATCTTTGCGTTGATTACTGCAATTGGCACATTTATGTTTTATCTTTTACTTTCAGTTGTTGTTGTTTACATTTTTATCGTTATCATTAGCATTTTCGATTTCGATTTCATTTTTAATATTTATATTATGATTCTTAAATAAAATATAAGTATACAAAATATATTCTTATATTGATGCTTTTTGATTGTATGTAAGTATATAATATATTCCGTATTCCATCTGATCGTATGTATATATATATATATATATATATATATGTATGTATATATTTATATGGCCAATGGCTAATTTCAGGTATTGTAGCAAAACAAATTTCAATCGAAGCCAAACAAATAAGCGACTCTCTATCCTTCTCTTTTTTCATAGATACTCGTTATGCTTAGATAGTATGTGTAATATGTATGTAACATATGTTTGTGTGTATGTAAATAAGTACTTGGTAACACGCCGTTTGTTCAATATCTCCCTTAAACAATAAGTAATTCTTCTTCTCATAATCAATTCCCATCAAGAATATCGTTATCCTCGTCGTCATAATCATCGTAAAAAATAGTCGTACATATGTATGTGTTTTAAGGTACATATGTCTAAGCTTTGGTCTAGTTATCGTAATATATTTCCAGTGATTCACGTAATTCGATTATATTTTGTTTTCATTATTATTATTATGATTATTATTAAATAAAAAGTGTTTGCGTATGTCTCATTCAAACCATTTCAGTAGATGATCCTCATTTACCTCGTATCTTTTTATTTACACTCCTATCTGTATCTGTTTGTGTGTATCCGATTCTGTATCTGTTCAGGTAAGGAGGAAGTCTCTCTTGTACATACAAACAAATAAATATTATATGCTAGGTTTTGGGCGGTTTTCAACCAATCGTCGCAGTTATCTTTCCATCTTTAACTCCATCTTTAACTTTATCTAAACTAAGCTATATATTAATTCGCGCTCTCTTTATCTCTCTTGATCTCTCTTGCTAACTATTGATCTGGTTCTACATTTATCTGTGATTCTAGTTGCTTGTTGGCACAAATGTTTCAATTGGATTTGCTTATGCGTGATTGATTTTAGTTTCGACATTACATTTACATTTACATTAACATTAACATCAACATTAACATTGACCCCTTTCAGGCGCATTAGCATTTTTTGCATTCGCATTTGCATGTGTGTATAATTAGAATACTTGGGTATTTTGCATTGGCATTCTTATCGATATAAGCTGCTATTGCCTAGGTGACCATTTGAACCAGGTGCGCAGTGCTGTTCCTCCTGGTCCACTCCGTTGCCTTACGCCCTTAGAGTCGTAACAAAGCTATGCTGCCTGCGCTCATGATCAGAGCTGGGACTAAGCTGAATGTACACGCTGCATTCTTCTTTTCCTCACTATCGCCACCGCCGATGCCAAATCCAGCACGCACCAGATCCTCTGGCGGCGTTTCAACACTCGAATCTGCAAGGTAAATAAGTAAATATCTTTCACGGATGAAATTATGGGCGTTTTACCCTCTGGATCCTTGATGATGACATCGTGATTGGGTGCAAAGTTCGACCAGCCGACGGTGTTCTTCGTCTTGACACGCACATGCCACAGTCCTGGCGTCAGTTCCATCTCGTGGGTAATCTTCCAGATGCCGCTCTCCTTGTCGTGGTTATGATGCTGCGTCTTGATCATTGAGACGGTACTCCAGTGAATAGACTGCACCAGAGAATCAAATGAATGAATTGAACCGGATTTCTCTTCCCTCTTTGCTTACCTTCGACAGCTTGTAGTCGAGCACAGCTTCAGAGAGCGGTTGCAAGCTACGAACCAACCAATGCATCGTCACCTTGTTGCCCTCGATGGTGCTGTTCTCAAACTGTGGTGTCTCAGGTGCATAGCTCAGCTGAACACGCACTTCGTTGGAGCCAATGGAATTCTCCACATGGCACAGATACTCACCCAGATCGCTGTCATCGGTATTCTTCACAATCAACGTGGTGCGATTGTGCTGCTTGTGCAGCGAATTCTTGATGGAATACTTATCGGACAGCGAGAGTGTTTTGCCATCCTTGATGAAGAAACTGATCGCAATGGGATTGGCACGATAGTCACAATAGATCTCGGCACTGCCGCCCTCCTGGGTGTTTACATGGTGTCGGTGTGTGGACACCTTGGGACTGTACTGAACGTCAACGTTGATCATGCCATGTGGTGGATCGTTGCTGCCGTCGTCACCAAGACACTGATAAACGCCGGCGTCCTCTTCGTCCACGTTGTCCAGCACAATGACACCACTGGCCGGATCCCCAGCGGAGGTCAGTCGTTGACCCTAAAAATCAAAATATAGAACTATAGTTTGACAAAAAAGAAGGTTAAGAAACAGAAACATACATTCAAAGACCATTTGATGTCCGTCTTGGTGGGCAGAAACGTTTGGCAGACAAGCCTGTGGTGGTCGCCCTGCTTGAACGTCTGCGAGCGATCCGTAACATCGCGATCGTCGCAAAGGATCGACAGCCGAGCGGCCACCGTCAGCATTGTGTGTTGCCTCACATTCTGCGGCAGGATCGCACAGTAGTAATCGCCGCCATCCTCGGGCGTCACTCCCGCCAGACGCAGCGAATTGTTGCGCAGCGCTTCGAAGCGATTGTTGATCGCATTCGGTCCATTCGAGACTATTTGATCCTTCTTGTACCACAGTGCCACATTTGTGACTAGAAATTAATATACAAGTTTGAATTTAGCAACAGATTAGTTAAGAGTTCTTTCGATACTTACTGTCAAAGTTTCGGGCATCACAATTGAGAATCACATCATCTCCGGGCTTGGCTTTAACAAAGATCTCTTCCTGCTCAAAGTATGGCGGTGCATTGACTTCCTCAACGGCTACCAGAGGGGCCTCTGTTCCAGAGTCTTCTCCGTCGTAATCAAAGTTATCATCATTCCTGTAGTCGTCATAGGCCACATCTTCAATTGGTGACGCACCACAAAAGTCTAAAACAACATTGAGATAGAAAGAGTTGGGTTAGAGATGAGTCATGCGAAAAAGGAACAACATGTTTGCTGTACTTGTTGTTTACATGGTCGATGGAGCTCTTAACTGGAACTGATAAAAATCACACCCCATCACCATTTAATGGGGAGCGTTGGCGTTGGCAAGTTTGTCATACGATCTGCACTCTCAAGTAATTGCCTCAACAGCTAGGAAATTGAATCGGAAAGCGGATGTGAAAAGGCAAAAGACAATCGAACCCTTTTCAAGGAAATTATAAATATGTGCATGAGTTACTCAGCGGAAAATAGTCAGCCTTCAATCCATTACAATTTGTAAAAGAAGGCAGAATTTGATGAGGTCAGCAGATATATACAAAAATTTACTCTACTCTGTATGAATATTTAGAGCATCGGCAGAGCTTAGAAAATGCTTCCGAAAACAATAACAAATAGATGGCTGATGCAAACAATCAAATCGCAAGTGGAAGTTGAAAAGATGATTAACACTGCAAAATAATTGGCATACAATCTTTGATATATTCAGGAGATATATCTATGTAAACAAAAACAGTGACAATATGATGACTAAGTCTTTATTCAAATGAGATGCAAAAACTCTATGAGTAACTCTTGTAGTGAGCAGCCAGGAAAAGCAGGAAATGGCAAAGTAATAAATATAAATGAACAATATTTAAATTTAAAAAGCATCTACGAATAATTAACATAATAATAATCGACAATCACCATCTTCTCGATGAGAAACATTCCTTAATAGGAAAACATTTCAAGATCAGGAAACATGCACTCACGTTTTACCATAAAAACTACATCATTATGAACACGAAATTTGTATGAAGAAGTATGCAAATTTAAGTATTTTCACTTTAGATGTTAATCTGAATTTATCTCGACCAACAAATGTTCCATAAATGTAAAATAATTAGATCTTATCTCAATGAGGTAGATTTCAATCTGAAGTGATGTCGTGACAACTCTTCAAAACTTAGCCTCGTTTACAGCGATAAGTTATCAGTAATTTGGCAATTTCTAGATAATTTTCTGGAACGAATCATGTGGAACAAAGTGTGGAACAGCTTCTCAGATATAGTTCGAAATGACATTATAGAGAGAACACGGGCTGTAATTATGATTTTTAATTGTAGGCAACCGAAATGGGATGCAACCTTAAAAGAAACGAGTTTTGTGTTGTCAGTTTAGGGTGATGGAATCTTAATTAGCATCGATAAAGGCGTTGGCCCATGGCGACAAACGACAAGCGACAAACAATAAACCATAAATAAGAAACAACAAGCAAACAAACGACAACCGTATCAAGGTAATGTTGTCTTTTCGTATTACATGCACGTAATCAAAAGGCGGCGCTCGTTATATGTAAATCTAATGACTAATTTATCACTGCGAATCACAAATAACAAATCACCATTACCCATTAGACATTGGACATTAAAAAAATCGAAATTCGAAAATCCAATAACAATTTGCATGCCATATATGCGTAGAGAACTAACGGCAATTCCAATCTCACGACTCAATGCCCACACGTTAAAGCCAAACAAATTGAGTGACTCACTTACTCATATATATATATATACTATATGCTCGGGATTATGGCTGCTCTTAAGTATTTTTCAAGCTGGCAAAAGAGTTACGCAAGTCAGCAACATCATCATCATCATCATTATTAAGGCTTCGTTATCAAGCGTCGATAAAAGCGTTTACCTTAAAGACTCTGCAATCAAACAGCCAAGACGACAGCTATCTTATCCAATCCGCGGTCATATCCGCACTCAGACAGACAGCAAGAAGCGCCTTTTATGGCATACAACTTGAACAAGACCAAAAACAAAAATGTATGGAGACTGAAAATGAAACTGCTTTTTGTTGTTAGCTTTGCGCAGTTGGTGGCCATTGAAGAGCATCCAAGAGCATCGATACATCGAGATAGAGACTGAGACTGAGACAGAGACAGAGACCGAGACCTTCACCGACATCATTGAAACACCAAATGTGCAATCTTGGTCAGCCGCAGCCACAGTCGCTGTATTTGGTGAGTCAAGGCCAAAAGGCGCCCCAGTGGCAGTCGCAGCCCCCATCCCCTCAGCTTCCAGTGGCAATTCGCAGTCGCATTCGCAGTCTGGTAAGTGGGTCAGCTCAAGGGGCGCCCCAGGGCCTTCGACAGCCACATGCGTCAGCTGCCCCTCGGTAACACTCCATTTTCGCATTGTCCTTGGATCGATGTCTGGGGGGTTGCGACACACAAACACACACACAGCCACACACACAGCCACATAGCCACTCAACAACAACAGCAGCAGCAGCAGGAGTCTATGATACCATATGGATAGATGGTAGAACACACTTTTTGCATGGCAGCTTCAGCTTCAGCTTTAGCTCCCACTTGCATTTGTTACTGTGTGTAACAATGGCGTCAGGACGACGCGGCGCCATTGCCGTTATCCTTGCACCCCCAAAGTGGATTTCTCTCTCATTCTCTCTCTATCTTCGTAACATCCTAACATCCTACGTTAGCTGTAATGGCTTTGGCTGTTGATGGCACGCATTGGGACTAGACCGGCGACATCCTGCGACTAGGAATGGGAATAGGAATGGCGTCAGCACGAAGAGAAGAATTCCGAATTTGTCATCTCTTATTGCTCTTGAATTCCTCAAACAAAATTAACTGTGCCAAGGGATGCCATGCAATTCGTTATGCCATCGCACAAATAAATTTATCAAACGTCAACTTGACTCAATGGCTCCAATAAGACTTCAGCTACAGCAAGTGCATAAATTCAATTGGAACTCTTAAGTAGTTCAAGTAAATTCGGATAGCTTTGATTACTTTTATGGTCATAGAGTACTTTTACATATTTGTGCGTCATTATTTTGAAGTACCATTTGTTATTTTAATGATTTTTATACTGTTTTAGAGTGGCAAAGACAAGTGCCAAATTTGTTATAGAAATTCATCTAAAAATTGTATTTTCAAAACTGACAATTAAAATTAAAGTTCACTAGAGTGAATTTTCCATATTATGAGCACTTAAAATCTTTCAAATATTAAACGAAATACTTTTTAAATTCCAGCCAAAATATGATCTATTAGTTATTTTCATTATGTTTATTTTTAGTCTGATAAATCGTGAGTTTCCGCATGCTTTGATGGAGAACGAGATTTGGTATTGCAAAAATGTTTTAATTATAGATCCAGTATAAATCATTAGCTTTGCGAAAAAGGCAATTAATAATAATTATAGACTTTAAGATTAACTACGCCCATGCCTGGGAGTGTGCTCGCAAATTCTTGGCGTGTTTTTCAAACTAACATATCATTATTTATGACGAAACGAAGTTTGATTAGAAACTTTAATTTAAGGTGTATTTATAACCCTAGTAAAGCGTCGGTTATTTCTTCAGAGACTATTTGAAATATGCACATTTTTTAAATATTCTCAAATATTAAAAGAACTACAAATATTTCATTTTTTTGATTATAAAAAATCAATATTTTTTATCAAAATTGAACAATGTTTATTATTAGAATTTTTAGGTTGGTTGAATTTTTAATTTTTATGACATATTACTAATAACGCACCTATTTGAATAGAAGTATGTTATTTTGTATAATTATCATATTTCATTTTGTAATGAATTAAATCTTTATTAATTGATTCCAGGAAGAAGTTTGATTTTGAATTTAAACCTTGCGTATATGAATAACTATTATAAGGCGTTAGCTACGAATTTAAACATAAATGAAATATAAGTTTATGAAAAACATTATCAGATATTAAAGGAAACTTTATTTCATTGTACAATAATAATAAAATATTCGTTCATTGAATAGATGAATTCAATTTTCTTTAATTTATCGCACATTTAATAAAAATAATCATATACTAGAATGTATTTTATTTCCACAAATCTGGCATCTTAAACTAAATAGCTGCAATAATCTTAAGCGTGGGATATTAAAGGTATTTTAGATAGACTTACGGCGATTTCATTGAATCAATGAATGCAATGCAACAACTTTGGTCTTGGACATTGATTGTCGGGGAATTGTAATATCAGTAAGGTCAGCATGGGAGGCGTCGCTTTTGGCAGATAAGGAGATACTACAGAGAGACCGCGAGACCGCATTGATTGTTCCATTCAATTCAAGATTCAGTTCAAGATGATTGCTAATGGCACGTACTAAATATACAAGTGCGTGTTGTTAATACTGTTGTTGATATGTTTTTTTTTTTGTTTTTGTTGCTACTTTACTATCGTCACGAATGATGCGCCCACCTCTCTCACTCTCTCTTCACAATCACAGACTGCATTGCAATCGATGTTTTATTTCGTGTCCTACATACATATAAACATATGAGAATGTTTTGGGGAATAAATACAGAGAGAGAGGGAGAGAAGGAGAGAGATACCGTCGAGTTATTGGGTCAACTCGTAAACAAATAAAATGCCATGTCTGCTGTCTCAATGGAATATACTCGTCTTCGTTTCGTTTTCGTTTCGCTTCGTATAAATAAATATTAAAGTCTGGCTATAGCCAATTTTGGTTGTGGATCTGTCCCAAACAAAACAAAACACAAATCCGCAACCGAAAAAATGGAATTTGCTATCGGATGGGGGATGAAACTTGGGCCATTAAAGCTTTCATGTCGGGGGTCATAAAAGTGCCACAGATAGCGTCTAGCGCCTAATGTTAATGGACAGCACAGCAACTGACCAAATGGTCTCAGACAGACGGCATAAATTTTGAACAGCGACTAGGCACATAATTCGATTCCATGAAATTTGCATAACGTCACAAATAAAAACAACTGCGAAAGTCGAAAATTGAATTGAAATCAATTGCTTCGGTTCGCTTGACTTTGCATTGAATGAGCTTCCGCACACAGACACACACACACACACACACACACACATAGACAACTACAGACCCGTGACAGAGAACTTTTGCGCACGGATCAACGAGGGCGTGCCTTTGATCCACGCAATTTGATGGATCAAATTATCCCCCCTACCATCCATCAATCATATGATTTATTCTGCGATTTTTCGGACAGCATTTCCATCAAAATCAATTCCAACAAACAAAACAAAAAAAGTGCAGGGCACGGCAAGTGAATGCGTAATTTGAGATCTTTTCAAATACGTAAAGTTTCTTACAATTCGAAACATTCTTGAACTTATGCGAAATATCATTTTAGGGGAGCAGCTAATGCCTTTGGAGCACAATTTTAGGAATTCTTATGCATTCGATAAGAAAACGAAACTAAAAGCTTGCCGTGATACATGAGCTTGAAAAAAAAAACCCGAGACTTGGGTTTGGCTTTTGCTTTCTTATGTTATCGACGGATCCCAAAGAAAGAATTCTGTGAATTTCTCCTATTTTTAACAAAATTGTTTCCAAGAATTTAAAATTATAAAATATAAAAGATGAAATAAAAATTTAACTATATGATTCAATCTTTAATTGGACAATTAAGTGTAAAGTTTTCTAAGTTGTCGATAAAACTCAAGCAAAGTCTGGAAGGAATTTTCTCAATTTTTAATACATTTTTATGAAGAATTTGAAAAGTCTAACATGTACAATATTAAATAAATGTATTTAAATTGTGCCTAAATAAAATGATCGAAAATGTTATCAATATTTCCTTTAAACTAACAACTAATTCAGGAAATAAGAAATTTATAATAACAACTCTTTAAGAAATTTGCTAGAGTTTCTTTAACAAAAATTGTTATTCATTTCTAGAAATTTCAAAATTTAAATATTTAAAAACTCCTTTAATTTAACAATTTAGTGATGAGAGCTGCTTAAGTTCCGCAAAATTCTTTCCCAATTCTTTATTAAATTAAAATTTTTAAAATTTGAAGTATGAATTAGAAATTGGAAAACAAATTTGATAAAATGTTGTAATTTTTTTGTAATTTAACAAATTTCAAATAACTTGCAGAAACTACAAAAAATTTATAATGTGTTATATTAATTAGAAGTTTTTCGAGGTATTTCCACATTCACCTAAACTTTGTCAGCGTTTGCTCTAATTTAGCAATTAAGTAAAGAGTAATAACCTTCGATCAAAATCAAGTATTAAAACATTGAGAATTTCTGAGAATTCTGAATATTTCTTGATCTAAAGTGCAAACAGATGATTAAATGACTTGACTTTTCTATATGTCGCAATTGTGAATTAACAAACATAATTCACACAGCTGCCGATTGTATCAACATCCGTCAAATTCGTTCAAATTTTTGATGCAACGAAAACATTTCCAAATATTCAAAAAACATGGAAAATATGCTTTGAACTTGTTCTATTTTGATGTATTTATTTACTTCTTTCTTTGCCGTCATTTTTGGCAGAGTTTTTAGCCAACTATATGTATGCTATGGACGGATGGATGGTCTGGATCTGTATACATTGTCTAATGGTCAGATTTCGACATTTGCCATGCTGTCATGCCTTATCGCATGGCTAAAATTGGAAAAGCGCACAATTAATTAAAAAACAAAACATTTCGTGTTCATTCATGGCAAGGGTAAACTCTGCAGCAGCAAATTGGAAACTAGATGAAAACACACACGAGATCATAGGTCGAAGAGGGGAGTGAAGAAGAGGAGAGAAGAGGAGGAGGCTTCGCACTGGCTGCGTGTCTGGCATGAGCAAATATCTGGCTAGCATAATAATAACAACAACAACAACAACATCAGACTGCCATTCTTTGCACAACAACATCAAATATTTACTCTTCCCATTGGATGTGACTTGGATTGGATTGGAGTGGAGAGCAGAGTGGAGAGTGGAGAGTGGAGAGTAGTAGAGAGCAGTAGAAGTGGAGACACATGGCCTCACAGCCTCAGACTCTACAATGTGTTCTGTTTACCGTTATCTGCTATAGCATTTGCGCCATAATTCGAAACGCGTATGAAATTTAACTTTCCAGAATAGATAAGCGACGCGTTCGTTCCGAGACGATAAGATATGCTGACTGCCTGGGTCTCCAGCCCAGGTCCAAGGGGTTTAACTTCTGTTGCTGCTTTGGCGGTGGCAATAAACGTAACCCACGTGGTACTTAGATACCGCCGAGGTACGAGCAAGTATGTGACACACATGTGTGTGTGTGTGTGTGTGTGTTGGTTGGTTGGTAAGCTAAACACACACAGCACATCAGTGTGGCAGAGACTGACTGATATGTGGGCTTGCTCATGCCTATTAATATGGCACAAATGCCACATTGGTAATTCATAATTTTGACGCTTACGTAAAGCAAACTGCGATTATGAATTGTTTTGATTATTTCGTTTACTACGATTTCGTCGCTCGAGCGGTTAAATGAACTTTAATTCAGAGGTACTCATTGAACAATCAATTACAAACCAATTGACTTGCCGTTATAATAAATTGCTCAAATTCCTCAATTGTTGTTCAAACAGCGCGCTCTCTCGTGCTCTCTTTTATTTATTAACAAATTTTGTTTTTTTTCCAAATTTCACCAATTTTGTTTGCTACCAAGGCGCAGACCATGCTCCGTATTTCATTGTTACTCATCAGAAGCGCAAAATTATATTATTGACGATGATAATACAGTTTTTTGTTTATTTTTCCAGTTTGTTCTATTAATTGATAAATTTAATCAGAATTGCTGTTCGAATGCCAGCATTGCGTATACGCAATAAATTGATTCAACTTTATTTTTTTTGCCTACACTTTGATGGGCGTTCGCCCCAAGAGGGTTTTCACTAATCGAAATTGAAGCTTAAAGTGCCAATTAAAATTATCGCATTCCTCTATCATCATCTCTGGCTGGCAGCTGTGAAACCCTTTTTCGATGTAGAGTGAGTAAAACTTACCGCTATTAAATAGTCCAATTAACAGACAAATGAGTAACATCCACGTCGCAGCTCTCATTGTTCTCTGTCTCTCTCTGTCTCTCTCTTTTGGGTTTGTTATCCGTTGTTTTAGTGTTGTTGTTGATGGCACGCACTTTGTGTATTTGTTTTACGTATCGGAGGTGGATCGTTAACTGTAATTAATATGTTTTGTTGCAAGCCGATTTAATTAATTTGCCACTAAATTGCTACAACCAATTGCAAAACCCAATTGGGCGCCGCAAAGCCACCGAAATTTCAATTTGTTTTTTTTTTATTTTTATTTTAATAATTATTAAATTTTTGTTTGTCTTGTTAATCGCGTCACGTTCGGCGGAAACACAAAATTGGCCGAAAAGTAAAATCAAAGAAAAGCGCACGCATAATTCATTTATTGAATTCGAAATGAGACAAAAACAAAAACTAAAACTAAAACTAAATAACATAAAATCGCAGCTGTGCGATAGAAATCACAGCTTCCAGCATACAGTGGACACATTTTTCGCTGATTGGCAGCTAAATGGTAAACATGGCTAATAGTTGTTGGTATTTGCTGCGAGTTATGCAAGTCAGAGCCACTCTCGTATTCAGTTGTAGTCAAGCGTCGTATATCAATGATATTATGATCTCAGTGCGAAAATTGCAATTTGTTGTTGTTGTTGCTGTTGTTGTCTCGCTCTCTGGTCGCTAAATTACCCCGTTACCCGCTCTTCGGTCAGCCAGCCTCCTTTCCCCCCTTGTTTCTATCTCTATTTCTCTCTTGACTGACTCAATGCCACAGAGCGTTTGGCCGCCTGCCTGTAAAGTGGGTCGTGTCGGGTCGATGTGGTTAGTGCAAGCAAGGGGGGAGGGAGTAGCTACCCAGGGAGGTAAGTAGAGGGGGGGAGAGAGGGTGTGCCAAGTTGAAAAGCATGCAAATATGTATGCATATAAATAAATTAATGTGCAAATGCGAAAACTGAAAAACGAAAAACAGCAACTACTAAAAAAAAAAAAAAGGAAACACACCGAACCGCAAATACACTGCAACTGCACACAATGCAAATTGGCAGTGAAAGGGTATGCAAAACATTTTGAAAGATACATTCTCATGTTTACACTCAGCACATAGTGCTCTATGCATATTATGTATACGTAGCGTGTGTCTTGGTGTTTGTTCTATGAATGTTGCTCACAAAAATACTGCATTTGCAAAGTGTGTGTGTGTGTTTTTGAGTTGTTGCAACCAACGAACGAATGCTGAATATTCATTTGTATATTGACACACATCGGGGCACTCGCATTTGCCCGCTGTGTCCTAATGAATACACTCATTTCGCACTCTCCACAAAAATGCGCGCAAATAAAGCGTTAACTTGGCTCAGTAAATATATTCATTATAATCTAAATTACGTACAAACTACTATTTTCCCTAAACAAGTCTACAACAAGTGTATGCCATAATGAAAGCTCACAGTTATCGCAAGCAAGTAGGCGACTTTATTTTTCAAATACATTTATCAATAGGCAGCGCAAGTTACAAACGTTACTTTAAACACCTTTGCTTCTAACGAGGGCAGCTACAAGCATTTCTTTAGTTAATTTGAATTGCTTGAAAATTGCTTTAAGATCTACAATAGCTGAATTTCATTATTTATTATACAAATATTTCATTTATATTATATTTACGAATTTATAGGAAATTCCCATAAGTACAAGAAAATGATTTCATTATCAGCTGAATACACACGCACATATTGTCAAGAGAATTGTGAAAAAATGACTAATGGCAATTTGAAGAATTGCTGAAAATAAGGCCAACAAGTTTTGAGATGTACATCGAATTTGCATAACATAAAATAGCGTATTTTATTACTTGACTTGCGTTGCCACATTAGCTATTGATTTAAGCAGCATTGTTGCAAGTTCAGAATGACGTCATCTCGAAAATAACACAGAAATACTTGAAGCGACCCTCTTGCTACGACAGTCGTTCGTCTTCGTCTTCATCTTCGTTTACATCTTCGTTTTCTTCTTCGTATTCGTCTTGGGGTCGCAGCAATCACTGCTGCTTTACTTGCTTACTTTGCTTACTTGGTTGCCTGTCTCCTGCTCTATCTCTATCTCTGTCTCCGTCTCTGTCGCCCGCGCTGTCGTCACCGTTTCGGTCTTGGTCTTGTCTCGTCTTGTTTTTTTTTGGTCTTTTTGGCGTTTGTTTATTTACATTGCGCTCGAAGTTTACACACACAAGCGCAATCAGAATGCAGCCAAGGGCTGTGTGTGTGTGTGTGTGTGGGGCAGCTGCAGCTGCGCTCAGTTTGCTATTACAGCGATCTTTGCTATTGGGAATTGAAATCGGAATGCTTTACTTTGCTGGCCAGAATACGCCTCGCAATTGAATTGAAAACTTTTCGTTTCGTTCTTTTTTTACTGTAAATAATACAATTCGCTTTTGTATGTTTCTTTTGGCCCCAACTCCTGCTAAACGAAACTGTGCCTGCGTTGTGTCCATCTGTGACAGCTTCTGCTGCCATTCCCGTTTCCTTTTTGGCAGTCAACTTTCCGCTCAATCATTTCGCTTTCGTTTTCGTTCGCTGTGCATTTTAGGAAGAGAGCCGGCTGCAGTGACAGCAGCAGCAGCGACGGCGACAGCGACTGCGACAACAACAACAGACAACTGTCGACAGTGGAGAGTTGAGAGAACAGTGTGATGGGGGTATTCGGGTATTTTACATATTTCAGCACAGAGTGTATTAGGGGTATACGTGTGTTTTACATATTGCACATATATATTTATAGAATGCGCTACAAATGCATTTGCATAGTTGTTGTTGTTGTTTAGCTTGTGCTGCTACTATTGCTGTTGTTTTTGTTTCTAATTGCGATTGAGGCGATTGCCAAAATGCATTTGGGGTCTATAATTTGAGTTGGCTATTCGTAAATTGCCTTTGCTAGTGGCGAGATTTTTGTTCAAATGAATCACACGAGACTCGAATCAAAGACTCTACTACTCTGTGTGTTTGGCTGTGTGTGTGTGAATGAACTGGAGGCAGGCTTTGGGGCAGCTGCACCCGCCGTGGTTGCCGTTGCCGTTGTTGTTGTGGTTGTTGGGCTGCCAGGTAAAGAATGGATAAATGTGAAGTGCCTGTGCCATTTACACGGGGCAACATTAAGAGGAATAAACAGGTTTTGCGTTGCTCCGAGATGCGAACGATGTGCGACGTGCGAGAAACGAGAAGGAGGAGGAGGAAGATGGAGGAGACTCGCAACTCGCAACAACAAATATTCGGCTGAAGCGTTACAAAAGGCAACCACAACAACTCTCTGGCAGCAGCAGCAGCAGCGACGACATATTGTGCGAGCACTTTTGATTTACGAGCAGGTAAAGTTAAAGCCAAAGGCAACCGAACTAGAAGTTGCTGCTCTTCCCACTTCCAGGGCGCTCACTGTTGTAACACTTGCACTTGCAACGCTTTCGCTCAAATTCAATTTCGTCGTGTCCAATTCGTTGTGGAGCCCTTCCAAAAAAAATTCATTTGTTTTAGATACAAATGTGTTTTTTTCCAAAAAGCTTCAGCGATAGATAAATTTAATTGTATATGTGTATTGTATGTGTGTGTGTGTGCACAAAACAAATTGAAGTTTTCAAGTGCTTAATGGCCGTATTGATAGGAGTATTTTGTTGTATTTGTATTTTGAATTTGTTTGGTGCGCTGCGCGCTCGTTTCGTACCCCGACACGATGCTTTTCAAACGAGAACTGAAAGTAAGTGTAGCGCGTGCTTGGATGCCAAATGGGAGCCAAAAGCGCGCCGCAACGAAATGGAATGGAATGGAACACCAAACGGCTCTCACCATATTGCTGCTGCTGCTGCTGTTGCTGTCTTTGCTGTTGCAGGTAAACAATTTGTGTCGCTCACTTCTTTCCGCGTTGCTCTTGTGGCGCCAAATTTTATCTGACCGAGAGAGAGAGAGAGAGAGAGGAGGCAATCATATGGAGTATGAGTCGGAAAGATGCTCGCAATGTCACTGTCAATTGCTCTGTTGGTTTCGCTGATGCCGAAGCCCTACACTCAATAAATACCCTTCGCAAACAAAGTGGGGAGTTTTCGTTAAATTTATTTTATAATATTATATATATAATATAATATAGAATACGAATATTGAATACAATTCTTTTAAACACTTTTGCTTGCTATAAATAAATGCATAAAATATGTAGAATAACAAGCAGAGATTAAAATTTTACTTTTTACCTAAAGACTTAGGTGATGTATGGCATAACTTCACATAACAATGCTAAGAATTCTGCAGCACGAATATGCTAATGATTAATCTCTCTGATGATAACGTTTGTGAGTGTTTCTTGATAATCTTTTTAACAGGAATTTTTTGCTTCAACTGACTGGTCAACGTTTTAGTTTTCGCGTTTATTTTCATGAACCACAGTGATCTAATCAAATGTTGATAAATTTCAGGAAGTTTTCTTATCTGATATGATGCAGACAAGCTGACTAACTTGATTAAATAGCAAACAGTATTCATAATTTATTATTGGCTTCAATAAAAAAAAGCATTCATTCAACCAGGTGAGCTCATTTTAAAAATAAATATGTTACATGCGAGGTCAGAATAAAGTACCAGCGAAATTAAAGAGCAAAAGTTAAAGTTTATTTAAATTTGGTAAGTGTTTTTAGTAAAATTGCTATCTATATAATTAAATATAATTGATATGTATAGAATTAACCAAATTAATTTTTATTAAATATTAAATATAATTTATAAGTTTGTATAATTTATTACATGTAATCAATCAAATAATAAAAATAAATACGTTACTAGCAAAGTAAGCACAAAAAAAAATTAATTATTCAAATTTGGAAACATTGTAGTTTAAATTAATTAATAAAATAGTAAAAAGTCTTTCTAATTTATTTCATATTTATATTTAAATAGTAAAATCATTCATTTAACTAAGTAAGATCATTTGAAAAGTAAATACGTTACTAGCAATTACATTATAAAAGAGATTTTGTTAATTGAAATTTGCAAACCTAAAAATCATTGTCAATATTGTCAATATTTTTTGGTGAAATGTTCATTTGTGCAACTAGCAAGAAATAAATGAACTAATGGAAAATAAGAATGCTTACAAGCAAGGAATTTAAAAAGTTGTTTAAAAATGGCGCCTTTTCGCACGTTTTTTGCAAATGGCGAGCTAGTATTTATTTATGGCTGTGGTATATTTTAGTACTTTTTGTAATTTACTTGAGGTTACGCAGTGGCAAGCTGATTTCGCTGTTGTTTGTTTACAATTGTGATTAATAATGGAAGTGCCGCTAACTGAATTCACTGCAATCGACTTGGAGCGCGAGCTCTATGCCTATGGCCTGAACAAGGAGGGCACAAAGCAGGAGCGCTATGAGCGTCTGTTTACAGCTCGTCACAAGCTGAACTATCCACACCTGCGACCAAGGCGACCGGCAATCTCAAAGTTTGGTGCCCGGGTACAGCTCGATGACTTCGCCGAGATTCGGGTTTATAGACAGGCTGAGTGTGACATATTGGCCAGTAAGTTGAAGTGGCGCATCGAGCAGGTACGCAGAACAGAGGATAATGAGAGTTTGGAGTACTTTCATCCCGAGCTCTTGGAGCGAATTGATCGCAGGAAAACCTATATGATCAATATGGAAGAATTTGTGGTGCGAAAAAACCCATATGTTCACAAGGTAAGTCTGCAATACTTCGCTTATTAAAGCTGATTTACTAAATATATTTTGAATAGATTTTCACAATATTTGTATCTCGCACCACGGGAGAGGATCTTACTCTATTGTATGCGAGGAGCATGGTACAATTAGCCACCATGGAAGAAGTTGATAGTGACAGCGTGGATTTATCAGTAAGCTTACTCATAATATAGACTAAAACAAATGCATTAACATCCTCTAATATATACAGCTAGTCTCAAACGATAAAAAGAAAGGTGAAGAGGTCAAACGTAAAGTTCCGGAAAAAGCTGTAAGTGAACTTAAACTAATAGTACTATAATAATTGATAATGTCGACAGGTGCACTTACACTTAATTGCAGTTGCACTAAATCCTTAACTTAAATAGAGAAGTGAGAATGAATGAATGAATTGTGCAATTGTACCTCTTGTGATAAAGTAGTTTATGCTTTTTGTACTGCAAATATTATAATTTTAATTGCATATATTACAGACAAGTGCATAATTTCTTGCTTAAGAGATGTGTATTGCAATTATCAACAAATCTATAGACCGTAGTTTTTACATTCTTTAAATCCTTGCAGATCATTTCGCCCCAGAATATAGCCAAAGCCTTAGGTTACATATTAAGAGAGCTGAAGAAGAAGACAATAACTAACTATGTAGGAGTTGTATGCGATTACACGAGAATGCACATGAAAGTTGTGACGGAATTGATCGAATCCAGCGGACTGCAGATGCCGCCGTTAGTCGATGATATTCGTGATCTGCAGAGAGCATTGAGGAACATGTTCGCCCCGACTAGTGTGCGCATCGCTAGTCTTCTCGTCACTGAGTTGTATACGGAGGCCACCTACAACGAGCAAATGAGCACAATTTGCAATAAGAACACCACAAAAGATAAGACAGCTGTGGCCCCATTGGATGAATTTATAGTACGACTCTCGAATATTTTGCGGGACATGTGGAAGCACGAGGAGCACGAAAAGAAATCCATCTCGTTGGTATGCTTAAACAACAAGATGGTTAAGATATATGGCCGTCACGTGAGCAGGGAGCTGCCTCCCATCACGTACGAGGATTGTGCAGCTGGCGCTGGGCTGCTGCAGCTGATGGTATTTGATGCCTTGTGGTGCATCACACCCGAACTGGAGCCCGAAGAGATCTATGCGAATCCAACAGTCTCTTCGCATGCCTCATAAATTCTGGATAGTTCTATACTTTGATATACTATATTTATTTTTTGGAACATTGAAACTCAGTACAATTAATTAGTTTATTTTATGTGTAATGCATTGCGAGGCCAATTTGTAAGCATATCGTTATGTAAGCCAAGGCGCTGTAAACTTGGCTAACAGCGCTGTTATTGTGCACCATGCTGGCCGTAAATATGTGCGATCTTTGCGTTATCTGATTGTCAAAGATCTCCTCTGTGGCATCGTACTGCAACTCCGATTCCGTTGAGTAATTGGGAAGCTCAACTAGAATTTTAAGTGAATTAATATGTATTTAAAAAGTTTAGACATAAAGTGGAGAACTTACCCTCGCCACCAGTGGCAAAGCGCACTGTCTTGCTGCTGTCGCTCCAGCCAAAGCTGTTCCTGGCCAGCACAGAGACCTCATAGAGACTGGCCGGCTGCAGTCCATGCAGCGGGTAGGATGTCATGTAAATGGGACCTTAAATAAGGCATTAGAATATATTAAATGTAAATGCTAATTCAAAGAAGCTTTATATCGAATATAAATTAAATAAGAATATGCTCTGTTATGTGTTTATTTTGTTTAAGCAAGTCATGCCAAATTCTTTTTATTTTAGCATATAAATAAATCTCTGTCAAAAACCTATAACGAGTCATTAGAATATGAACTGAAATATTAATGGTAAATCAAATAAGTTTATATGTAGAATATCAATTGAATAAGAAAATGTTCTATTATGTATTTATTTTATAAACGCAAGTAACGCCAAAGTCTTTTAGCATTAGCGTATAAATAAAAAGAATTTAAAGTCTGTCAAAAATGTCACTGTAAATGGAACCTTAAGGAAGCCTTTAAAATATGTGCTTAAATTTTAAATGCAAATTCAAAGAAGTCTATGAATAGAATATCAAATGAATAAGAATGTTTGTCTTATACATATATTTATTTTGTATAAGCAAGTCACGACAAATTTTGTTTGCTTTAGTATACAAATAAATAGAGTTATATATCTCCGCTGACATCTTGATTTATTGCAAGCACAGCAAATATTTTGGAGACCAGGTTTGTTGATTGCAAATTAGATTGACTGCATGTTTATTTTTGTGAAGAAGAGCTGCAGGAATGTTATTTATACTTATAGTCTACTATATCTTTAACTCACCAATTGTAACTTCTGCGGGAATCGTCAGCTCTGTCCAATTGGTTCTGACAGACTTTGTTAGATTTGCTTTAAAATGAAGTAATACATTTAGAAGAATTTTTATTTAGTTTAATTCTCAAGCACTTACCTGAAGGAATCTGTCGGAACTTGAGCTTAAATTCCATAATGGGCAACAAGCTCTCCGTTTGCCACGCGAGCACATGCGAAGTGGAACTCTGAGTGCCGGGATTGATTTTAAAGACACATGGCATAGGGCGACCCGTGAGCTCAATGGTGGCACTCTTGAAGCCAATCGAGTTGCTGGCGCGACACTCGTATTGTCCCATGTCGGAATCACGCACCTTGCGCACCGTCAGCACATGCTTTATGTGACTCACATGGCTATCGAGTGACTGAGTGTCGGGCAGTTCCATCTGCTGGCTGCCGATCTGGGCGCCAATGTGAATGGGCACTCCGTGATGGAACCACTGCAACGTGGCCGTGGGAGCAGACTCCACAATACACTCGAGTTGAGCTCGATCGCCAACCTTGGTGTAGACCACAGACTGCGTCAGCGACACCTCTGGAACAACTGAAATATAGGTGATTAAAGCAAATGATTTAATTATAACAAGTAAAAAAAGCTGCAGTCGAGTGTGATCGACTTTGAGACACCCGCTACACATTTTTAATGAAAGCAAAAAAAGTGCGGTATATTACGCTTCAATAATTAAAATATACGAAAGTCTATATTTGGTATATTGATATAGTAATACATTTAAAGAATACCGAAAAGAGTGCAAAATATACCAGATTGTCGGCCAAAGCAACTCGGACCCCTAGTAAGTAAGCGAATTTGCCCATACAAAAGTATTTCTTAAATAACCTTAGCAATTTCAATCTGATCGCAAACAAATTTTTAGGAATCAGACTTATTATTGTATGCATCAAAAATCTCTAGCTTCAAAATTGCGCTTGTTATTCGAACTTTATTAATTTGTTTGGGAGGAAGTTGGCGGTGCAAATGATTTAAACAAACTTGATCGGCAAAAATAACAAATTATAGCTCTATCTCCTATAGTCTCTGAAATCTATGTGTTCATACGGATGGACAGACAGGCAGACGGACATGACTACACCGTCTTGGCTTTTAATGCTGATCAAGAATATATATACTTTATAGGGTCGAAGATGCCTCCTTCTGCCTGTTACATACATTTCCTGCAGGCACAAAGTTATAATACCCGTCTACTCTGTGGTTTTATATCCGCTAAAAAGTAAGCAAAACTTACAGAGCACATGAAGATAGACGCCAGCTACAGCTGGAGGACCAACGCCATTCACTGCCAGACACTCGATGAGTCCGGCCATGTCTCTCGATTTGATCTCGAAGATGTGACTCTGACGATTGGCCGCATTGCTGTATTGGTCCAAAGTGTTGCCATTTAGACGCCAACTAACAGCAGGTTGGGGCACGCCTTTGGTCAGACAAACTACCTCGAAGGTGGTGCCAATGGCCAGTTCCAAGTCGCCGCTGGGTTCAGTGGCCACAATAGGTGCATAGAGCACTTCGATGGCATGTGTTTGCACTGCGTGATTGGTGTCCGACATGATTTCGCAGTAGTATTCGCCCGTGTCTTCGGGCTGCACATTGGCCACCTGCAAACTGCCATTCGACCAGAGGACAATGCGATCTGGAGGAGGCACTTCGGGATGTCGCGAATCCACCAGAGCAACATTATCGCGGTGCCAGCGCACAAAGCGGAAAGGAGCTGCAGAAAGATGAGATACAGTTGAATGCATTGATTTATCTATCTAGTTAGCAAAATCAAGCAGCAGATACATTTGTATCTTGAAGTTTCATTTGAGTATTGATAATTGAATTCAGTCAAGGCGAAAGATTCAACATCCAGTGCTCGTTTAACTACAACTATCTTTAATTTTTAATACTAAAGATTAAATATGACAACTAAATTTACATGTAATGTGATAAGTTATTAAATATTAAATCAAAAACTGCCGAGTATCTGATTTTGTTATTTTGTATTTTAAATTGAATGTGCATATTATTATTTATTCTTATTTAGCTATTTTTCAATGTTGAAAATAATCTCTATCTATGATGTAAAAAAAAGGGTATGCATTTTTGTTTATTAATTTTAGAATTTATTCTTCAAATTCTTATATTTTATTGTTGGCAACGTAAATTGCAATTAACTTTTTAAATGTATGTACATTTTAAATTTTTGAAAAAATACGTTTATTTTAAGATGTGTATTTTAAGTCAAATTTACATAAATTTATTTTTTTCGCACAAATTTGCTAAACAACATTTCTTCTACGTTTAACTTATTATTTAAAATACTTTTTTTTATATTCATTTTTACATTCATTCCTCTAGGAATTTTATAATATTCTATTTGAAACTAAAATTTAAAGTTTACGTGCTCAAATTAAAATTGATTCGAACTTGAATTCTATCGAAACACTTTTCTTTTTCATTTTTTTTTTAGTGAACAACCTCTTAACTATAGAAATTTCATTGAAAGTTTACTGGTAGTAAGTTTGATCTCCACGGAATCTTTTAATTAAATCGAAATAGAATCATAAAACAAGATTCAAGGCTGAAGCTGTCAACAACCCTTTTTAATAGACAAATTCTTCGACACTTCTGAGGGCTCTGGGAAGAGAGCATTTAGTAGTAAGATGTTAAATTAATAAAATCCGTTTAGGTTTCTACTATTGTCGACATTTGAAAGCGAATGAAGAAAATCCATTGTGATGAACGAATTTCCTTAGCTGGCTATTGTTAAGTCATTTGAGCGGTTTTATGTACGTAATCAATCGAATTAAATGTCATTGTGTTGCGCGGGTCCAATTGCCCCTTGTGGCGACATTGCCACAAAAGGAGGCACTTTCAAGGCCCGATTTTAACTATGTATTTATTTATGTATCTTGAAGATACACTTGAAATATATCTTGGTCATTAATTAGCTACGCTTATTTATTTAGTGATTTAGTTTAGTGCTTACTGTCCAATTGGCACGGCAATGTAACGGTGGCATTCTCATAGGTTTTTATGGTTGTTGGAATGCTCTTGAACTTCTGATTATTCTCGAGATCATTGTTGAAATTGAGCTCGGCATTGATTCTGGAGAGTAGAGCCAGCAGCAGTAAAAGCAACAGATCAATTGAGCACACTTTGACACACATATTGTATATTGTGTTAGCACTGGGATTTAAATTAAATTAAAGAACGAGAGTGAACGACTGCGATTTAACGACTTTTTCTAATGCACCAGGCGAGTACGAGACGCGTGTCACAAAATATTACACAAAAATAGTTATTGCGGCGAGTTTGCAGTGCGCGACGAGCTCAACTGAACGCTTGAGCTGCCGATGTGGATCTGTTGCAAGTGACGGCATCCGAGTCGAGCAAAAGCCGAGCAGCCGCAGTCGCAGCGACTCAGCTCAAGATGGGGGCACTGACAGCGCAAAGAGGCGACGATGGACGATGAAGACAGCTCAGAGAGAAAAAAAATAAGAAAAGAAAAGCCACTTGCTATTTCTTGAACGCCTGTTGATTAACAGCCTTTAATGTTCGGCAACGCTCGAGATACATATGTACATACATATGTATCTATAAGTACGCTCACATAAGTATCTACAGATGCAGCGGAGCGTCCCCAAACGCAAACACAACACAACACAACAAAGCAACGCCCACGCCAAGCATGTCCATTTGCATGGGATACGCATCGTTAGTTTTGTCAGCATTCTCTCCGATTCTGATTGTGATTTGGATTCTGTGGTTCAGATGCTGCCGTTAGCTTCTCTGATCTATTACATTCTCCGCTTCAGAGAACGTGCTTCTGTTGCATATTTCGAGATAAAATGTCATTGTGCCACAATGCCAAAACACTCTCACACTCTCACACTCGTATGCACATGCATGTTGCCCCCTCTTCGACTATCTGCCTGACTGTCTCCTCCTGCTTTTCTGATCGGATCAGCCACATTCACATGGTCACGACGAGGTGTCGTCAGCAGGAGTTCTGTCCATTTCGGGCTAAACATTTGCTCCCCTATGTTGGCATTTTGAATTCGGAATTCTGAATGCAAAGATTTGAACAAAACGAAAATCACATTTACCGGAAGTGCATCTACATACTCCATACTCCATAATAGTATATAATGTGATATAGTGCTATAAATTATTGCATAATTGTTCAGTTGTTGGTGGACATGAATGCAGTTTACGAGTTTCCCCTCTTTTATGACATTCATGGAGTTTTTATCTCTCGTTTCTAAATACGATCGTATGACAACTTCCTTTAATAATTAAATATTCTTGTCTTATTTTTTTAGGGTATTAGCTTTGTGCCTGCATGAAATGTGTGTAACAGCAGAAGGAGTCATCGTCTTAGGTGCTTTGGTATATTTTGTACTACATTCAAAATTATAGTCTTTTTTAAAAATAATGGTATATTTTGAATGTATCTATCTCAATATAATATTTTTGTGGTATATTACATAAATATATTTTAGTTTCAGTCGTTTTCTAACTAACTAAGAAGCAACAAATAAATTCGATTTCTATTTTCTGAAACCAATAATTTTATATTTCTTTAAAAACTGATACTGATATCTATCTTCTTCCATTGCATGTCAATCACAGCTTCAGAGCTCTAACAAGTTTATTGAAAATCATTCCATTAGCAATATTTAAAACTCATAAATCACACAAAATTTCTCTGGTGACAATTTGTAAATATGAGGGAAGCACAAATTCTCTGATGGATTGTCAAATGAAATGTTCTCCATAAGCAATGTCGTAATCTAACATACATATATACATATAACTTCTCAATTCAATTGTGACCTTTAGCGGCTCAATGCGTGTAGTTTCCAACGGAACATACGCCAAAAGATCTTTGTAACACGATCACATTCAATTAAAAGACAATTTCATCGAATTAATTAAATTACGGATAGAGATGGAGGGAGCCAAACCAACCCAAAACAGCTGCGCAAACAAACTGCAAACCAATTAAAAGAAGCATCGCCATCAGAGTCTTAACCCGATGGCGAGTCCAAGTCCGATTTCTCATCGTGGTACAGTTGAGTAATTACTAGAGTAAAAGATGGTCAGCTTTTATGAAACTGAAACTACATTTTGGGAGAAGTGGAATAAGTGTTTATAGCTTATGATACGAGTATAGCATTTTTATTTATGGACCTGGCTACATTTAAATTGATCTCTTTTAAATTTAATACAGCGTTCAATGCTTACAACCGACGCATTACAATTAATGTATTTATTATTATTTGTATAATTATAATTCTTATTATGCTTATAAGGGGGGGCATCATCATCAACGATATATAGCAGAACATTACAATGATGTACGAGTATGTATCTATGCATGTCTTAAGTAATTGTTTATTGATGAAACAAATGAAAAGTGTGTGAAAAAGAGTGAAAAGAGAAGAGAGGGCAGATAGATTATATAGTACCTAATACATTCTTTAGAACTTAACGCTAAACAAAATTACAAAAGAAGTTTGTGATCCTTAGACTAATGCATATCAACAAGTAATAAGTGTATATGAGTCTTTATTGTTTTGAGTTAAGTAAAATTCAGCTAATCGTTGATCATAAATTATAAAAAAGATACATATGCATATGAATCGCAAACAGACACACAGATACACAGGACACTGACAGACAAGGGGATACGAGAAATTATGCAGCGCTCTCTGCTCACTGAATGAGAATGAATATTTGGAATTGGTTGATCTCAGGTATGAATTTCTCTCAATACAGTACAAAGCGGCAATATATATTCGTAAATATAATACAATTCGTAAATTATGTCTATAGGTGATTCATCTTTCATTGTACTGCTAAAATGGAGCGTTAAGCTAACAAACATTTCCACCTTCTCCTCAAATAGTCACTTCGATCGAAAGATTACACGTTTAATTCGCAAAATTCGCAACTGGCAACTCGCAACTCGCAACTCTAGCCTAAGGGGTAAAGATATAGATAATGAAACGCTAATGTGGTTTCAACGTTGCAGCTAGATGAGACCGCGCTTCTTTTTGTAGTCTTCCAGGTTCAGTGAACGCTTGGACACCGTCTCGGTTGGTTTGTTCGCTGGCTTCGGCAACGCATTGGAGCTGTTCACTGTAATTAGAGAGAGAGAGAACGGATTGTTGTCACTAATTGGTTAATCATCTAAATATAGTCAGTGGCAACTTACCTGGCAACGGCACATCCAGATCAATGTCGAAGTCGTGCAGCGAGTACAAACTGTAGTCCTTGCCGTCCGTTGCCTTCGCACTCGATGTGCTCGTCTCGTTCTTCTTTTTGCCCGGCGGCGGTGGTGGTAACGGTGCAGGAAGCATATCATCCTCGTCCTTCTTGCCACCCTTGAAGCCCATGCGAGGCTGTGTGATGCGTCTCGTGAATGGATCAGATATCTTTAGACCTTTGTTGGCACGCGCCTCCTCCATGATGGCCTTCTCGGCGTCCTGCACATTACGTTTGCGATTGCGATCGTTGATGTACGATATCAAGTTGAGACTGTGCGAACGTCGCTTGTCCAGCTCGGAGGCGCGACTCTCAAGCTGATCGATTTGCTGACCCAGATCGTTGGCAATGTCGTAGTCGCCGCGCAACATCGCTGCGTCGCGCTCCTTCATGAGGCAGGTCTTCTTCATGGCATAGTTGGTGGGGCGATTGCGGAAACGATTCTTCTCCTCCACAATCTTGTCCACATCCTCGTCCTTGAACTCGTAGTTGAGCGCCTTCTTGATGTCATTCTGTTTGATCTCAATCAGATCCATCGTTGGCATCGGCACATTCGCCTGCTGACACACCTCGTGCCATTTGTTGAACTCCGTTTCCGTAAACTCTTGATTCGATATAAATTCTAGTCGGAAGACACGCTCCTGTGTTCCATGCTTTAGCCGCAGCCCACGATTTGTGCGCGTAGTGCCCAGTGAGTAGATCTTTCCCGTCTCCACAACGCCAACAATCTCGGCCACACGATAGACTGGCTTTTGGCCGTTATTGCCAATGCTAATCCGTACAAAGCAATTGACCACAGTGCTCTCGAAGATGGGCAGATTGACGAAACGTTCCATTTTGAAGCGCGACAGTCGCAGCTTGTTCAGATCCTCGCGATTGTTGATAAACACTGGACTCTTTGTGGCCTTCTCGTCGTCCTCCGATTCGCTGGACGCTTTGCTGCTATTGGAGCGCGAACGTTTGCCCACTGGCTTCTCATCGTCATCCCAATCGCTGCTGCCCGAGTCGTCCGAGTAGATTTCCGAGGCTTTCAGTTTGACGGCTGATTTGCAGCCTGAGACGCTCTCGAGTTCCTCTTTGTCATCATCCCGATCTCGTTCTGCTAATCGCTTGGCTTCCTCCTCCTCTGCAATGTCACTTGATAAGTTTAATGTTTATTCAATTGGTATTTAATGCTTACCTCGTTTGGCTTTGCCTTCGCGTTTGGCCTTCAATGCAGCCATCGCATTGCTGCGTTTGTCATCCGTTTTGTTTGCCTCCACGTTTTTCTTGCGTTCCTTGGAACGCTCCTTGTGATCAAAGTAATCGGACACACCGCTGGCGCCCTGTTCGTCGCCACTCTTCTCACCGCTGCTCGTTCCTAAAGCCGAGCCAATGTTCGAGGTCGAGGGTCCTTCACGTATCGAGGGCAGTGGCGAGGGACTCTTGGCTGTGGCACGTGCCTCCAGCGCACTGATCTTGCTGGCCTCCAGTTCAGCGGGCATTGCCACCGGCATTGGTGGCGGCATTTCCTTGGTCTTCTTGCTGCGCTTCTCCTTCTTTGCCTTCTTCTTGGGTCCCTTTGTCTTCGATCGTTCATTTCGTTCTCCACGACGTGCCAGCTTCAATTTGCGCTCAATCTCCCATCTGGTGCGCATCAGGTCGCGTTGTTCGATGCGCTTAAAGATCTCCGTTTCGCGCTCCTTCTCAGACAAACCATTCAGACGCTTGCGATCCTCCTCGTCTCCCATTAGATCATCATCGTAGCCATCGTCGAATTCAGAGTCCGAGCTGGACGACGATGAGCTGGACGAATCCGAGCCAGAGCTCGACGATGATGTCGACTTTGACTTGGATTTGTCATTGTCTGAATCACTGTCTGAGACCTCGCCCTCCTCCTGCTCACTGAGCTGTTCGCCTGGTTTCTTTTGTTCGGGTTCAGCGCGTTTCTCGGCGACAGAGGCGGCAGCGGGTGCTGCGCCCTCGTCTTGACTGTCGTCATCCCAGTTTTCCTCGGATGAACTAGAATCTCTGCTTGCCTTCTTGGGACGCTTCTTCTTGGCGCCTTGTGCTCCCGATTTGTTGTTGGCCCAATCAGAGTCCGAGTCTGATTTGTTGGCATTGGCTGGCTTCTTCCTCTTTCTGGCCAGCGACAGTAAATCCTGTGTGCAAATAATTATAGATTTTTACATTGCGTCAATCATCCCTTTTCGATTTTTTGCATTTTTACTTTGGCGGCTTGCTTGCAAAAAGGGCGTCGGGGAATTTATTTAATGCGCAATTATACTTTACCGATTCCAAATTGGTATCCGCATCGCTGTCACTATCACTAGAATTGGAGTCGATCAAGGACTGCGTTCGACGTTTTCCCATCGCAATTAAGTAAAATTCGTGCCAAACAACAAAGTTAACCTGCAAACAGTGTGAAAATAAATAACTAACATACACATACATATAGCGATACAATCCTAACAGCTTTCTGCACTGTTATTAACAGTGGCAATCCAATTTTACCCGGGAAAAATCGTTCGTGTGGAGCAAAAAATTAAATTTCTTATTTTGATACAATTTATTTCCTGAAATTATTAGTTTTGCAACTTTAAGTAGTTAAAATTTATAAAATCACTACAAAATTAGCAATGCATTTGAACTTTACATATGTTAATGTCAATTTAAATGTTAAGTAACATAACAATAAAAGCACAGAGTTCCAATATTTAATAATCTATTTCAATGTTAATCGATAACTATATTTTAAATATTATATATACAAAAAACAGAAACTTTTAATAATGTAGACAAATATATGAAAATAATTTAAATTCCAGCAAATTTAATTTCCATATGTTCAAAAATGTTTGCTCAGAAAAGTGCATGGTCACACTGGAAGTCAGTTTTACAGGGCTGGGAAAACATTCGTTACGTACCTGTCAAGAGCTGGCTGATATGCAACTCTAACGTTTATTTAAAATGTGTTCAATAGTGTGTTCTGCATTTTCATGAAATAAAGGTTGAAAACTCGATTATTCAATACGCTAATTACTATAAACTTCATGTTTTCTTAAAGTCAGACACTTTTATTAATTGAATGAATAACGAAACTTATCGCCCAACTTAAATCGTCTTTCTGCTCTGATAGTTGCCAAATTCACTTTCGTTCAAGTTCAACTGCAATTTTGAGTTTTGCATAAAACAATTTCGTTTTTAGTGTTTGCAGCATGCGCCGTCAAGCGCAACAGCGAATCACACTTAAAGTTAAACTGTGCAAAGAATGAAAAAATCAAGAAAATTGCAAGTAAACTTTCTTATACTGAACACTTTATTCCCTTTCATTTTTTATAAATGTTAATTTTTTTTTTTGTGGAAATAATTCGTTTGTAGCAATGTTATTTGAGGAATTTGTTATTTGTGTAACATCACATATAGAGATGGAATTGTTTTTCTAATGCGTAACACATTTCGTGACAAAATGGAAATGCAACTTACAAGACAGGGCATAAGAAGATAAAATTGAGAATATGCTCCAGTGCAATGCAAACAGCATAACAGCAACAACAGAAGAAGAAGAAGATGCAGCACAGTCAGGAAAAGTGAAAGATTTGAAATGCAAATTTGGTTGCTGCACTGGCAGGACAAGGGGGAGGACAGAATGTTCTATGCAACTTTTGGACTGTGATAACTTTTTAATCTGTGGATGAGTTTGTTAGAATATATATCTGCGTAGTTATTTGATGCACAGTGCAGTTTACCGCCAGCAATTGTTGGGTGGGTAGCATTTTAATTGTTTTGCCATACAAATATAAAACTAAATTAAACGCACCTGCAGCGCACGAATAAGTTCAATCAATATTAATTAAAATGCAGGCATATTTCCTTAGGGCATTCTCTGCCTGACGTTTTGCATGGGTGCTTCTGTTGTGTCTGGCGGTTTTAAAGGGTGTTTTTGGGCTGCCAAGGGGGGCAGGGGTGGATGGCAGCAACGGTGGCTGCCTGAGCCCAGTTTCATAATTCGACTTAAATGCTACGAGGCAATTTGCAGTAGCAACAACAACAACAACAACGACGAGAATTGCACAAAGTGCACATTCCTGCCGACATAGCAGCAACTACTGCGGCTGCTGCTGCTGTTGCTATTGCTGCATTATTACAACTACAAAACCAACAACAATAACGATAACAATGTGCGTTAGAAGAATAACCATCCCACACACTAACACTTTGGCCTTAGTCACCCCGCGCTAACCCAACCACCACCCAAGCCACCCACCACACGTGAGAAAGAGCGTAACGACAGTGAGAGAGCGACCACTGAGAGTAAACGTTACGTTGCGCTCAAAGCTCTGCGCGTAACTTCGACTTTACATTTGTTGTTGTCGCATGCGCAGTAGTAACGGGGTGGGCTGAGCTTTACTTTGCTGCGACTAATTTGCTTCGTTTGCCATTTTTGGGTGGTTGCCATTCAAAGCTCAACGCGCTGTTGCGTCGCATTTATTGTTTGAGTTTCGGTCTCTTTGCTGTTGTTGTTGTTGTTGTTGTAACTGACCAAATGGGGGAGAGTGAATGTAGGTGTGCGAACACTACACGACTGACTGACTGAGTGAGTGAGTGAGCGAGAGACAAGCAGTGCAAAGAGAGAGCTCGGACGAAGCTTTGCTTGCTTGTTGTTGATGTAATAAACAGCAATTCTACTTTCCAAAAGTTCAATTGAGAAATTCTCCGGTGAGCAAGCGTCTTTTTTTTCGCCAGTTTCACGAAAGACGTTCGCGAGTGCGGTAACGCCAAGCATTATATACATATGTATTTTAACGGTAAACACAAACAAATATCCCGTTGTCTGTCTGTCTGTTGCGCGACGCGAGGGTGGAAAAATAACATTGCATCAGCATAAAAACGTTTGCTGACCAAAAAAAAAAATAAAAAATAATAAAAGTGTACAACTTTTCGACAAAAACTACTCGAATACTATATTGAACTCGAGTATATGGCAAATTTTATGAAAGTGAATGAAATAATTAAATGTTAATGAGGTCGTGTTTGTGAGTGTGATCAGAGAATTTAAGCGGATAAAGCCAGCAGACAAAACCTATTTCAACTCTGCTAACTGTAACATGCCGTGTTGCGCCTTTACCCAAGGGTGAACGTAAACGTGAACGTGAACGTGCATGTGCTTGCATGCTTGTGCTTGTGCTTGTTTGTTGTACGTGTGCCACCCTCACACTACGCCACCCCCTCCACAGTGGGGGTAAACTTCAACTTGCAACCGTGCTGTGTGAAAATCACACAGGAAAAACAAGCGCAGAGTTTTAGTTTAGTTTTTATTCGCACAAGCATTCGCTCACAGCCGCACAGCAAAGCCGCGGGTGTGTCGGCCACGGATACGGGGCACGGACACAGACACGGACATAGCCACGGAGTTGGAGACGCTGTCGGAGTCTGACAGTAGCAACAGTAAAAGCAACAGCAGCAGCAGCAGCCACAGCAGCAGCCACAGCAACAGCAACAGCAACAACAACAGCAGCAGTTGCCACGGGACCATTTCGTTTTTGTTTTCGCCGTGTTAATTTGTCGTGCATTTGCAGCAACTGTGGAAAAACAACTGCGAAAAGTTAGTGCTCGATGCGAAAAAACGACAAAAAATAAAAGAGAAAAGAGTTTTTCTCCGGTTGCCAGCTAAAAAATACTATGAGGTGAGTGCAATGTTCAAATAACTGTTCTACTCTTTTTTCTATCAGACTTGTTTTTGGATAAAATTGAAAAATTGATATTGACTGTACAGCAAAATTCAATGATACAAATATATATTCATATTCACGTTTTGCAAAAAGCTTTATGCTGAAACAACTTCAAAATTGTTGGAAACGTCATAGATGATATTTTTTATTGATATAGCTTTCAATTATTTTAGTTGAATATTTGAAAAATATATGATATTTTATTCGCACTGTTTACTTTGTCGCTCAGTGTATGAGCAGCATTTGAAAAAATGAGCAACTGCAGCATAGAATAGTTAAGAGCTTAAGGTTAAACAAAGGCCTGAGAGTGCCACTTCATATTAAGGGTCGTCCCGTTGTCCGTTCCTGCGGCAAAATTCCAATTCGAATATCCAAATTTGAAATGAAATCAGAGACGAACAGGCACACAAACACAAATACACACACATGGACACATATGCAAAGTGGACAGTCACTAACTAAACAAAAGAAGGCAATTCTGAAGAGCTTAAAATGCGTTTTGTCAACATTAGCAGAGGTCCGTGTCCCATACAAGTGGAGAGCGTGAGTGTGTTTGTGTGTTTTACCAGGGACGGGTAGATAAGTGTCATGTGTGTGGATAAAGGGGAATGATTAATGCTGCAGAAATTGCTTTCGAATTGCCGCCAACACAATACAATGAGAGCAGCGACAGCCGCAGCAACAATGGTGGATGGCGTTGTGGAACTTGTGGATGCTAATATGTGTGTGTGTGGATTCGATTTATATGTGTATGCACAAAGCAGCGATGCCGCACCGCCTGTTGCCGCCAACCCTCAAGGACAGAAGATGGGATGGGGAGGTGTGACAGGGGTGACAGGGGTAAACAACCCTCGTCTTGAGGCAGCAGCAAACTGCAGCAAAGATGAATAATTCAAATACAGCCGCATCTGGTATGCGTGTGCATACAAAAAGCAGCTCCTAGCTTTAGCTGAGTAACGGTAACGGCAACGGTAACGGTAACTGCTGCCAGTCCCTGACAGGTTTCTGGCTCGGCAGGCTTAAGTGCATTATCCTTGAGTGAGTTGCACTGCAGCTTGGCTTAACCCTCAAAATAATTGCTTGCAACTTGCGACTTGCACCTCGCTGCCACGTCTTCCATTCTTTCTCTCTGTATTTTCTTTTTTATGTGCGACCTTCTCACAGTTTTCTCGACGGGTCCTTGAATCGTCCACCCCCCACCCACTCCAAGCACTTCCCACTCTCTGCACATGCTGTAATCAATCGTTATGTGCTGCCTGCCACCAGACCGTGTTGCATGTCTCGTGAAGTGACAAGGAATTTAATATTTCCCTTTTCCGTTTGACAGCAAAACATTTCGCATACAATTCGCATTCATTGACTCCACAGGGCGTCAGCATTCCATATATATAGAGATAGTAAATACTTCAAATGTGGCTTAAGCAATGTAAACGAACTTCTTGACTCACATTTGACGGGCCGCGGAGCACACAATTAACTTTATGAAATGTTTGTCAGGTATTATCACCACTTCAATTCCAACATCGATGACATTTGACACTAATTTGGCTGCCAAGGCAGATTTCATAAAACTCTTGACGCAAGAATGTGTGAATCAAAAGTTCTTACTATGAAAATTATTTGAGTCATCTTCGCGTTACTTTTCTGTTAAAACGTTTTTTTTTTCAAATTTCTTACTTTGAACTTACTCTGTTAACACAATTTTTACATTTCTTACTTAGAAACTTGTTTGCCAAGTTTGAATTCATTCATAATTCATTGGAAATTAATTTCAGCTTTTTAGTTAATCTTTGTTACTTGTCAGTGAGATTAAATCTTTATGTATATCGAGCTTGCATTAAACAGATCCCTTTTTCTCGCTTGTAGATCCTTTTTTTAATTGGAACTTACAACAAATATACGAAAGAAAAAGTTACCTAAAGTTCACAATTTGTAGTTCTACTTTTTTTTATTGCGCTTTATGTAAAGCTTAGGCAAACTCATTAACTCATTAATTAAGTTTCGTTAAGCAAAAAAGAACAACAAAATTGCTCATAAAAAGATGGTTTTTTAAAGTAATCATTTATGTGTAACACTTGAATATAATAAACATTATTACTAAGAAAGTTGAAGTAACACAAAATAAAAAAATCCAACAACACAGAATAACAAGATCTTCAGCTTTTCAAGATTAAAAAATCAAGCATTTTTGTAATATATTTAAGTAACTCTCGTATTATTCAGATATTGATACTACTTCGGATTTCGCTGTATTTGTTCCGAATGTATTTTTCAGTGCAATAATATTTCATATCTGTTTAGTACTTTAATAACCATAGGTTAAGCAAAAGCTTTTTAAATTTATTGATTGAAGTTTGTAATAAAGTGCAAATAATCTTTACTAAGAATAGCTGTTCTTCTTCTTTGTTCGGCTTGAGTTGCGAGTTCAGGTTCAGTTTTAATTATAAATATTGTCCAGCTCTTGACATAAAGATATCATGGAGGAGCCTGATCCGGGTCCTGTGCTATCTAACCTGATTAGCAGCTTTGTCTTGTGCCTGGCATTTCCTGACGGGTGTGTTATAAGACCCGAAGGGTGGCAACTAAAGGTGGCTGGAGAGGTGTGTGTGTGTGGTAGAGAGGGGAGGGTTTGGTTTCGACTTTGCCCTGCCATTTCCACGCCGGGCACGTTTTTCTTTTTCCAGCGAAATTAGATTGCGTGCAGAATGTGGGCGAGCAAGTTGCTCGGCAGGTGCAAACTGCGGCGTCGTCGTCGTCGTCAGCAGCTTGGACGTGTGACGTATGAGTTTGTTGAGGGGTGAGTGGGGAGAGGGGTGAGAGAGACAAAGAGAGAGAGAGTGAGTGAGTGGGCTGATAAGTCAGACTCGCTGCTGCTGCTTCTCGTTTCTCTTGCTTTGGCTGAGGCATTGCGTGTGCAGCTATTGACAGGTTGCACGCCCCTCCTCACCCCTTCGCCACCCACTGTGTGGCAATGTGGCATTTGCTGCGCTGCTGCTGCTGCTGTTGCGCCGCGAAAACTTATGCACAACAACTAATCTCTTTAGTGCAATTAATTATGTTCCGGCGCCATTTTGTTAACCAGAGCACCCAACGCACACATTCATATAACGAGTGAGCGTTTCCAAGGCATTCCTTTCATTCACTCAACGCCTTGCTTGCCCCATCTGCCACTCGCCACTCGCCACTCGCCGCTTGCTGCTTGCCGCTTGCCGCATGGCCGAGCTGTTTTTCGCTGTTCCGCAAAACTTTATCCTTTCGTCCTGTCTGATAAGCCAGCCACATAGATTACTCATCGTCCTGCCCCGTTCCCTCCCCCCTTTGAGCTGTGCAAAACCAACTTTCTGCCCACTTTTCAAACTCTTTAATCAGGCACGCAAAAAAATAGAAGAAGAAGAAGCAAAGTTGTTCCCACAATATTGAGCATTGAGTATATAGTACACTCTATATAGATAACAAAATAGTAATTATCTTTTTTTTGCTGCCCACATTTCATTCAATACAAATAGCAATTTAATGAACAGAAAATACTTGCTCCTCCACATACACAATATTTACGACTTTGTCACTTCAAAGTGTGTTTGATTCTCCTTGAATTTGTTCGCAATTAGCATACATGCTTATGTACTTACAAAGTTAAAACACAACGAGCAAAAAAAAAAACAAAAAGAACTGACGTAAAGTTTTCGAATGCTGACACAGAGTTCGAGGATTAAGTCTTTTGAATCTGACGAGAGAGAGAGAGAGAGAGTGCTGAATGTGCAACCGCAAACAGAACCAGATAAGCGCCAACTTTTCCCCTAATGAAAGGCAAGAAAGAAGAGGCGAAGGCATTAAGAGGATTTGCATTCAAGTCAAACAGCGCAAATTTGTTAATGAAAGCAGCTCGAATATGCTTTGAATTTAATATGAAATACTTTACTCTAGAATGTCAAATGCACATTTGCAACTATTCAAATTATTTTGTCTCAGCTCAAAGTGGTATAATTGCATATTACGTATCCGACACGTAGGTTTCTTTGAGCTGCTTGAGTGTGGGCTCTGCTGCATATCTAATTAATTATGATTAGATATTAAACAATGTGATATTACAAATATGAGAATGTGCAAACTTAACTCGTATCCTAAAGCGCAACTTGTGTGTTATTCAATTATAGCGCATACGCAGCGTTGTCCCGCACATAATTCACGTCTTCATGTGGGATGCGTAATTGCAAAGCTTGTTTGCTGGCCAATTAAGCGCAAATTATATTATAAAACTTGGCATTCTTGATACGCCCACGATTCTCTCTGTTACTGTTGCTGTTGCTGTTACTGTTTCTGCTTCCATTTCAATTTCAATTTCAATTTGCGCTCAAGCCGAGTCGAGTCGTGTTTCAATGCCAGTCAGCTGGTCGTCGTCGTTGTCACTTAGTCAGCAGCAAACAAATCAGAGCCAAGTCCAAGACTCTTTTAGTGTATGAACTGTGATGTGGCGCGTCTCTTTCCGTCTTTCTTTCCTCGCTAAGTGAATGAAAATGAAAAAGTGCTGGTGGCACACAAGTTACGTGATCCGAATGCCTGAGCAACTCAACTCAACTGACAACGCGTATGACATGAGCAGCTTCAGGCAGCTCTAAAAGACGAGTGAGAATGACAACTGGTGAATGGGTCGACTACCCAAATTGGGTGGTACTAGCTAGCCCACAGGGGGCGGAGGGTGGTGAGTGGGGGAGGAGGCGACGTTGACTGGTCAACGCCTCGAACCATGCTGACTACAACAAATAAATCGCAGAGCAAATTAAATAATTTGTATTGCGGCTATTGTTGGTTCTGCTTTCCCTTTTTCCCTCCTCCTCGCATGCTCGCTTCTAGTATTTGACTTGGAACTATATAAATAGATGGGCATTGTCTGGCAATCGCATATTTTTTTCAAACGTTCGTTCGTTGTTCGTTGTCAGGCAAAGACCACAAATTAATTAAATTGTCTGTCCAAGTCGAGAGAGTGTGAGAGGGGCGAAACTTAGGTAATTTCAGGCAGGTCAAGTGCCCAAAAAATATGCACTGCAAATTAAATTCAAAACGATTGTAAAAATGTCATAAATATTAAAGTAGATTTCCCTTGGCCGCCAAAAAAGCAAAAAAACAAAAACTTAGATTTCGACTACGAATTGCGATGCGACTTCTCTAGAGCCCTCAAATTGTTTTGCCCTTAATGAGCTGGCCAGATGGCTTTGCTTTGCTTTGCTCTCTCTGTTGTGTCGTCTTTTTAGGAGGAGGAGGAGTGGTGGGGGGGTTCAAAGGTCATGCAGCCAACAAGCGGAAAAATGTCTAATTAAACTTTTAATTAAAACCATAAAAAGCATTTCAATGCCAGCCAAATGAAGCACTGTAAATTGCATAACCTTTGGCCCATTTCATGTTGTAATTGATCAACTGAAATTCTAGGCACGATATGAGGCAACATTATTGATATTATAATTTGTTTGGTATGCCGGTTTTTATACCCGCTATCCATAGGGTAGAAGGGTATATTAACTTTGTGCTGGCAGGAAATGTAAAAGGTGGAAGCAATCATCTGGGACCCAACAAAGTATTATATAATATTGATCAGCGTCAACAGCCTAGACGACATAGCCATGTCCGTCTGTCTGTCCGTCCGTATGATCTCAGAGACTATAAGAGATAGAGGTGTAATTTATTTTGTTATATTTTTACGCAAGTCAACTTCATTTCAAAGTTCTGCCACGCCCACTTCCACCCTCGCAAATTGATAAAAATAATGTAACAAACTTAAGATGAAGTGTTGATTCTGGGTAAAAACTATTGTCTTATTTATTCCTGAAAATTTGATAGAAGTTATTTAAGAAATACTTTTTTATGAGCAAAAGTTCTACTTACTACGGGTTTTGGTTGCTGTGTCTGACAATTTGGTATATTTTGCATTCTTAAGAATATGTTGAATGTATTACTATGCAAATATACCAAATCTTGGTATATTTTTGGTATTTTTGCGGTATATTTATTCGGCATACTTTAATATTAATGTCGTACTATTTTGATTTAATTAAAAATAAGTAGCAGGTATCTCATAGTCGAGCACCCTCGACTGTAGCTTGTTTTAATGTATATTTGCGGTATTATGTTTGGTATATTTAAATATTTACGCCGCACCATATTTGCTTTTACTCAAAATGCTTAGCGGGTATCTCACAGTAGAGCACACTGGACTATAGCTTTCTGACTTGTTTTAATAAATTGCGTGTACTCAATTTGCATGCGCAATGGGTTAATATATCAATGGATCAGTGGCTGTACGAATAAATAGCGTATTTAATTCCATGACCATAAATTACGGCCATGCGATAGCTGCAATTGTTGCAGCAGGAGCTGCAGCAGTTGCCACTTAGAATAAACCCACAGCAATAACTAGCTGCTGTCTTTGTTGTTGTAGTTGTTGTTGTTTATACCTGAAGATTGCATGCAACAACGATGTCAATATAACAGCAAAGAGAGCGAATGTGTAACCATAAACCAGCTGGTGACCACAAAAACAATTTGGTGGCTAGCAGAGGACAAGGAACAGAAACAGGACTCTCTCTATGCTGGGGTTCACGTGCGCTTTTCCATGTTAATGGTCGCATGTGGAGGGCGTCAGGGAAACAATTGTGTGTCATGCACTTTCAACCCCAGCGTCGTGTCATGTCTGGACACAGCTCCAACGAAGAGGTAGAGGGGGAAGACGGACTTAGTGTCAGGGGGCGTGAGCAATTGTCTGGCGATGGGGCAACTAAAGCCAATGGACTAAATTGAGAAACAACAAGCAGGACGACAAAAGAAGCAACAGTCTGCTTGGGAGTCTCTTGCTATCCTTGTGTGTTTTTTTGGCTGATACATTCGTTTCGTTTGCTGTACGTTGAGTGACAGTTTCGACTCCCCCTTCCCCCCTCACTCAATGGCAAACCCCTGGCGCGTGTGCACGTGTTCAGTCCCCAACCCACATCGCCTGGTTCATTATTTTAGCCGGTGGCAAATGTTTTGCCAACCCTTCGCAGTGCGTTTTAATTTTGTTTGATGTATTGCCCTGGCTCACGCCCCCTTTTTCTTTTTGATATTTCCCTCGTTTTGGTAAACCCCCCACCGTCAAATAAAAACGCTAGACAACTCCACTTCCAACCACTTGGCAGGCAATTGCAATTGAGTTCAGCGCGAAATCGATTCCATTGTTCTTTTTTGGCAAATCTTTCGACGCGCGCTGCGGGCACAAAAATCTATTAGATCTCTTTTTAGGTGCGAGTGTGAATACACAATTCTATGCAGATTTATGCGATTTCCATTCTGATTTTCAACAACGCACCCGAAAGCAAACAGCAATTTCCGCCAGCTTTAAATTCAATAAACCAGTTCATCATTCTCGCACTCTCTCTCTTTCTATCTCTATGCTCTGCGGGTTGGACTTTTAGTCCTGGTCAGGATCACGCATCCTGTGTTTCAATTGTCCGCGGTGTCGCAGCAGCAGCAGCTTCCCTTTACATCCTTTTGGCATCCCCCAAAAATGAAAAAAAACAAAGAGCCATAAAAGCTGAAAGATGGCCAGCCATATTGTCGCTGGCTAAAAGCCCAAATTGGGTATTCTTTGGAGTGCAGATTGGTTAAAACAACCAAAAGTAGATTGCGAATGACCCGAGCTAAAAGCGAGCAGAAAGTCGCAAGAGAAAACACAGCTAAGCAGCGCTTGAAAAACTCGCAATAAAATGGAATCAATAACTGAGAAAGCCTGACTTAAAATTTTGGGTATAAAATGCCTGTTGTATATTGAAGATTAGTTTCTAGTCTATTACAAAGTTAGCTGTAAAACACTTTTTATAGTTGAATACAAAGTTAAGTATAAAACACTTTTCATTTACATCCTGAGGATAAATTGATAGTTAAATACCAAGTTACTGTATGCAATATGGCTTTAAAATCGATAGATAAAACAGTTTTCGTTTGTATTTTGAAGAAAAATTCATAGTTAAATACAAAGGTAGAGATAAAACATTTTTAGCCTTAAGATAAATTCTTATTTGAATGCAAAGTGAAATACAAAATACTTTTCATAAGTGTATTGAGGATTCACTTGTGGTAACTAAAGTTATTGTATTCAATGAGGTAGATAAAACACTTCAAATTTGTATCTTGAATATACATTTTTAATGGAATACAAAAGCTTTAAATTGTATTTTTAAGATAATTGTATTTTTTAAATAGATACGTGAAACACTTTTTGTATTAAGATTAAATTCCTAAATGAATGCATAGTTAATTATAAAATACTTTTCATATGTGTCTTGAAGATACATTTTTGGTTAAATGCGACGTTATTGTATTTAATGAGTTAGATAAAACGCTGTTTGAATTTTATCTATTTATTAACGGAATACAAAGCTAAAGATTAAATAAACACTTAGATTTAAGATAAGTGAATGTTAAGTTAGTTTGTTGAAAGTGGTTTTAAAATAGATAAGTGAAACTCTTGCCATTTATATATGGAGGATAAATTCATAGTTGAATGCAAAGTTATTGTATGCATTCTAGCTTTAGCATAAAGAGACAAAACACATGAAATTTGTATCTTGAAGATAAATGGAGAGTTGCATACAAAGTTATTGTGTAGAAAGATAAGGCACTTTTCGTTTGTGTCTTGAATATTAATGGATAGCTGCATACAAAGTTATGTGCTCTTCGATAATTCATATGCACAATTGTATCTCGCAGATTCATTTTATGCACTGGTCAATATTATCTGTTTGTCACTTTGTTTAATCAGTCTAGAAACTTTGAATATACTAGATATATACAAGAATTTATATGTTCAATTGTATCTCACGAATACATTTGTAGCAACGTTTACTATTATATGCTTAACACTTAGTTTAATCAGTCTTTAGATTTATAAGTGTATCTTAGATATATATTAACATGAATGTTCACTATTTATTGATCTATTTGTTCAAGTGACTCGGAAAAATTAATGGCTGTAACGGTTTTAGGGTTTGGTTTTGTGAACTTGCTTCGAAGTACTTCTCGAATACTCGCTCTCTCTCTTCTTTCAATCGAAAGTTGATGGAAAAAATGGTTATACGCTCGCTGGCTCGGTAAGGAAATAAAAATTCCATCAACATCAAATGCAATTCCATTAGCACGAAATGATTTGATGCGCTCCATCGTCGTTATCTCTGTAGTGTGAAGCCGGTTGTATTCGCTTTGGACATTGACAGGACAATGAACAGGAACCATGGGCGGGGGCAGGAAGGAAGGCGTAGCGATTGGAAAGCCATAAAGACGCATTCTCTATCTGTCTATGTGTGTGTATCTTGGTGAGTGAGTGTTATGCTGTGTGGCCTCTGTTGGCTTTAGCTTTAGCTTCGACTTCAGCTTTAGCTTTAGCCAACAGACGCATTTTATGGCCAAATTGAGAGACAGCCACTTCGACCTCAGACAGGAAGCAACTGCTCCACAGCTACTCACAGGACTCACAGGAGTATCGCAACTGTGGCACTCTTCTCTCAGACATTTCTTACTCGGTTCTCTGTCGTTTCTTCGTTTGTTTTCATTTGATTTTACGCAGTTGCTTTTGCTTTCGTTCATGTGTTTGCTGAGCTCTTCATAATAATCCAATATATCCCAGTCAGCTTTGTGTGTTCATTCCAAGTCCAAATTATGTTTTCATTTCCATTTCCACTCGCATTTCCATTAACTGCTGTTCGGCTTAGCCGCTGCATGAAATTATTAGCACAATTAGCAATTACCTGTCCTCCAGCTTCACCAGTTCACTGGGACATCGAGTTCATCATAATTTATGGCGCATGCTGTGTAAGTGCAGCTGCAACTGTGCCACATTGCACAGAGAGGGCAGGTTCAAAAGTCTTCTCAATGGATAATATTCTTGTTATTATTGCTGTGCATCGGGTTGTTAATGTTTTCACTAGAATGTGTTACTGATTAATTTATAATTAATGCGAATAACAATACTTAATATCTAAGAAATATTCTTATTTACTAGTTATTCAACACTTTACTTGGTGTATATTAGTGTCATTTAAATGCAAGACTGAAAATTCTTGTTTCCATAAAAGAAGTTGGGTTTTTGGATGAATTTAAGATGCAGAACAGAGTTCAATAGATCCAATGAGCCTCAGTAATCATCTTTTCTAATATAATAATAATAAAAGTAGATTATTTAACACATAGTTATAGTGTCGGCGGTGTTAAGCTCATGATTATAAATTAATTTAACAAGGCTTTTTGAACCCTATATTTTTATGAATATATACATATATACTAATATAAAGGGTCTTCAGAATTTGTATATATATGCATTTAAAAGGCTGAGGAAGACATCTTCAATCCCATAAAGTATATACAATATTTCGACACAGCACCAATAGCCTGTCTATTTGTCCGTCCATCTACATAAACACCCTTTGCTTTAGCGACTATAAAAGATACAGACTCAGTATCTTCCGCATATTATCATACATATAAGACAATCACTATCTTGCACGAGTTTATTTTAGAATGTGCTATTGAGTCGGAATTATAGAGTTACTAACTATAGTAAACTTGTTTCAGCAATAAAAGATTTAAAAAAAAGCTACAGGTATTAACTATTGTGAAATGATAGACCTTTTCTACAATAGTCAATATCTGTAGCTTTTTTACTTTTTTTCATTACAATTCCATAATCAAATTGTTAAAATAGTATTGACATATCTAGAAATAAAAAAATTAGAAATTGCAGTGTATATTAAGTGTTGGTATTGAATAGCAAATGCCAAAACGATAGGTATAGGTAGATTTATGATATATAGAAACTGATATCGACTTTAAAGTTAAGAGAATGGGTTCCAAGTACATTCCTTCTTGAGTTAGTAAGTGATATGATCTGACTCTTTTATAGGTGCATAGCAATAAACTAAATTAAATATATGTATATCTTTGGAGTTTGGTAAAAACTTTTATCGGCTAAAAATTTTGTTGCGTAGCTCTACATATAATATTTATAGCAAAGATCTAACTATTAACAAAAACGGTTCCGTTGGCAAGTTGACATTTTTATTTATTATTTATTTTTCCATTTATTTACTTGTTTAACAAACTTCTTAAATGGTTCTCCAATTCTCTTGCCACCCTCGCATGACATTCTCAGCGCTGTATCCACTTTGAGCGGTTGTGCAGCCAAATTAAATGATAGTTGCAACATTCCCCAGGATCTCGCTTCCTCTCTCCCTCTTCCTCGCTTTGTCTCTGCCATGTTCCTCACAGTGACCACACTAATGGGAATGGACTACCGCTGATGCCGTTGCTACTGTTGCTGTCCCAAAAATTCTATTAGCCTCGTCCAAGCAGCGTGTGGCACGCACTCGTGGGGCACACAGCTCGCAATCGCATTGGCCGTGTCTGTGTCCGTTGCGTGGTTGCAAGCTGCAATTTTAATTTGAGCGCAGCAACTCGGATGCTACAAAATAGAAGCCAAAACACTTTGTGGCACCTTTGAAATGGGAAACTGTGAGCACACTGAATAGCGCACTCTCGTAACACAATCTTTAACTAAACATTAACTTGGCCACTCGCTGCAGTAATTCAATCTAATTGCCTCGTTAATTTGTTGCATGCCACTTGCCACTGAGTCTCGTCCTTAGAAAAATGTTTGAAAAGTTTACAGTTGTCGCTTTAAGTGCCGCCATATGGTGTTACCTAAAGGCAGAAAGAGATGGAACGAATAAGAAAGAGAGAGAGAGAGAGAGATGGCAAATGGAATGTTGTGTAATGCACACCTTCCACAAAAGCTGGCTGGGAAATGGGCGACAGTTGCCCCCGAGCGAGGCATTAATTCCAACAGCTGCCACAGCTGTGCGACCAGAGATGCAGATGGCGTGGCACTTGGATGGGGCAGAGACACACACACACACACACACACAAACACACACACACACACAAAGAGACAAGCATATGTATATATGGAATTCCTACATTGCGCCATGCTTAGAAGTATGAGGCAATGGGAATTCCAAGCGTCACACACTGCGGTGGCTGCCACAGCTCCAGCTCCAGCTTCTGCTCCATCTCCAGCTGTTTTGCCGGTGTCGATCCCCGGATGAAGCACAGCAGCAGCAGCAGCAACTAGAAAATGGAATAGGAAATTGAGTGTGTGTAATGCGTGCTTATGGCGCCCATTTTAAATGCATTTCTCGCAGACATCCCGAAGTTAGCAACAAGTGATATGGCATGCACCTTTGAGGGGGCAACACACATGACATACGAATGTGTGTGTGTGCTGCTGCTGCTCACTGAGTTTGTTCTTTTATTAAAATCGTGTTGCCTGTCAGAATAAACTCGATTTCCCAGCTCCTAGCTCACGTGCAGCGCCCTCTAGGAGTCATTTGCATATTGTCGCTCAACTGGAACTTGGCAAATTTCTTTCATTTCTCATATGTTTGCCCAGGTTGGCGGCTGTTGCCAACAATACTACAATATTAAAGAAGTTTCATTTCGTTACCACTTGCCATAAGAGACGGGTACTCATACTCATACTCATATACTATACTACTCACAGTCAGACTCATACTCATACTTGCATTTGTAGTCGCATGTCTCTGTTGCCTGCTGCTGTTGCAAATAAATTTGTCAAATTGCATTCCCAATTCGCTGTTTTTTGCTCTTCTCTCCTCTTCTCTTCTCTACTCTACGCTATCTCTCTATTTCATTCTCTCCATTGCCGCTTATGCAACACCAAGCTGTCAGTTTGAAGCTTGGAGTAGTTCAGAGTCAAAGAGGAGAGTTGGGGTGTTGGGTGGATAGTCTGCAGCAGCCACAAACAAGCGACAACACAGCAATATGGTTTTGGTCTACACTGCACGTCCACGTTCGTGTGCTTCCTCTCTATCTCCCTCTCTCCACACCACACATTATTCTCCGCTCTCTTCGCTCCAGTTCACCACTGACAGCTTTTACACATTTCATTTTATTGTCACGTACGCGTTCATTTCGCAGTTTCGTAGTTTCTCTTTATGGTAGGTCGCTACTGCTGCGCTGCCGCTCTGCCGCTGCGCTGCTGCTGCTGGTTTTTCCTCCAAAATTATTTCTATTGACATCCGCCATGTAAGGCCATGGGCCCAGAGTCGACGGATTTTACCTCAACAACACTACGAGTAATTTATCATTTTTGTCGCACGTTGCTTCTTCGTTTCATTCTTCTTTTTTTCAAAAGCTTCATTTACATACAGGGTGTTGCTAATAAAATAGATGTCAACACCGCAACTTGGGATTTGTTTAGGATTGTGTGTGGATTGGGAAATTTGAAAGAAACTTCTAACGATTGAATAATCATATCAAATTGCTTGTGTAGAACTTGTAATTTTAGATTAACTAAAAACATAACATATTTTATATTTAATTTTTCATATAATAAAAGACATAAGAACAACTAAGTTATGAAATTTATTTTTAAATAATTAAACTACATAGAATTTACTTCTGCTGAGAAAAAATAGCACAAACTTTTCATAGAGTATGAATTATTATAGAATATTATTTACTGGCACAAAATTTTCAAAGATTATGAAATATTATATTATTATTATTTATTTACTAAATGAGAACAAATTTTATTTCCATGATTACATTACTTTTAATTTATTCATCTTTGACATTCCGCAAATATTCCGAAGGATTTAATGATATATTCCCATTTCAATTTTACTACTCTACTTTTTATGATTTTTACTAGAGCTTCACAAATTATTGATATAAAAAAATGAGGGAGTACAAGTCAATAAAGTCAATTTTATATGCTATTATCTGATGTATTTCCGACATTGTAGCGTACATGAAAAGTTTACGATCTCAAGGCATAATCCTCGTCTTAATCTGTAGTGCTCAATTTCTGATGACAATTTGATTTGCAAATGCTTTGACATCTGCATAGCTCAGCAATTTGTAGTTAGGAAGCAATTAAATCAAACAGAGAAGCCAAAGCTAGGGATAGAAACCAAGAGAACCGATAAAAACTAAAGTCAAAATGAAAGAGAAAGAGAGAAAGAGAGAGAGATGGATAGTGAAGTAGTTTAAGAGTTTAAGCATCGTAAGTTGTTGCAGCTGAAGTTGAATTTGGAGAGCAGCTGCACTTAGTTAATTGACCATTAGAGTTCGCGTGCAATGTTAGCTTTAACTTTGCTAATCAGCTCTGAGTAAATTTTCTAGCAAATGAATTAAAATTCTTGGCAAATGAATTAAAGCGCTCGAGCTTGAGCTGAAGACATAAAAACTTGCCAAGCACTGAGCTTCTCTGGCAAGCAGTCAGGCAACCATCTATTCCTTGTTTGAAGGAGCAGTCACAGCTGGAAAGGAGTGGAGATGGAAGACATTCGTGCCCCGCTAATTCAGTTTGCCGTATCATCTTTCAGTTTGTGTGCGGAGCACAAAAAGTTTCCAGCTGCATCCTTTTTTATTTTGGCAGTCAAGTCCTGGGGATAGTCGTGGATTACACGCAGATGCAGTTGCAGACGATAGCAGACGGTAGACAGCAGACGGCAGGCGACAGGAAATATGAAAACTAACAGACTTATTGCATTACTTACGCTAAATAACCCACTTACAAAATGGTGCACATGAAGAACCGACAGAATGACAAAACGACACGGCGAAAAACAGAGGTGGAACTTGAAGAAAAGCAGAAGCAGCAGCAGCAGGTAAAGCGTAAAGCGTAATGATAATGATAGTGATAATGGTAATGATGATGCGGCCAACTTATTAAATCCTCCTCCAGCGTCAGCTTCAGCGTCACAAATAGAGTTACAACCCGCTGACAGTTGCTACGCGTGCGGCGACGGGGGCGGAAACTTGACAATTGCACAAGGCAGCAACTTGACAGGCCCACTGACAGCTCTCCAGTTAACCAAGAGACAGAGAGACAGAGGGACTGAGAGAGAGCGAGGGAAATGCGAACAAAAGGGCCAAGGCAAAGTTTTGGCATCGCCAGTTGAATACCTGAAAAATCAGAGATACGTGCCACGCACACACACACACAAATACACACATACACACAATCGCATATCGTATGTGCAAAGCTGGCATTCAGCATACGCATGTGAAAGGCGGATCGATGTGAAAATGTGGTTTGTGCGCTTTTCCATACCCTGTGTTCCAATTACGCATCGTCAAAATGGGGTTTTCGCTTAACGAGTTTATTACGCGAGAGAAATTCGATCAGGGCATTATTAAAGTGTATTGCTTATCGCTTAATTGAACGCTTTACATTTCCAACGGCACCTTTTTCCATGAAATGAAACTTTAAGCGGTTTCTTAAGCATTTAAAATTTGTTTGCTGGCATTCTAGGGTAACATCTAGTCATGCGTGCTTGCAATATGTTGGCTCTTTGCAACGCTTTTCTTTGCGTAGCATTGCCGGGTCATAAAACTTGCATTCAGAGAATGGTTTTTTGCATTCTTCGGTTGTTGTATTTGTATTTTTTACGCTCCTGCGGCTTCAGCTTCAGCTCTTGCTGTCCTTTGTTTTTAACTCGAAAGATTCTGAATTTTACATAAAGTATGACTTTACTGTTCCGTAATAATCTGAATGCTTGAAGAGAGATAGAGAGAGGAAGAGAGAGAGACTCGCATGCATGAATGTCTGCTGTTATGTATACAGTGCGTATACTTGTTTCTTAATTTAAACTCGCACAAATGTCGTATGAATGTATGAAAGCTTCTTTTGCATATGCGAAGAGAAAGAGAGAGGGGAGAGAGAGAGACGTCCGGCGGGAGTTGAAAATGAAAATGAATGAAAATCTAATATGGCAGAAAACCCAATTAAATTCAGCACAAAGCAAGAACAAGGCATCTGGAAATAATTCTGTTTACGCTGAGTGCAAGACAAGTTAAATCTCCTTGTGGATGGCTCACAGCATCAGCATCAGCATCAGCAGCAGCAGCAGCAGCTGTGTGCACTTTGCAGCTCTAACTGAAGCCGAAGCTAAGCCAGCGACAGGACGAATGCTGCTTGCGCCTGGGGGTAGGCAATGAAAAAGCGCAGCAGTTCACATTTGATTGGATTTGCAGTTTGTTGTGCTGTGCTGTGCTGTGTGTTGGCTAAACTGCAAGCCCAAACAATTTGATAACAAAAACGAATTCCACAACTCAACTGCAAACTCAACTGCCAACTATTTTTAATTATTTTTCTATTTGTTTATTATTTATTTGCAGATGTGCATCTAAACAATTAAGCGACTACAGAGCGGTAAGTCTGGTACATTAGATTGTTTTGCAGTAGTTTTTCGGTTTTTGGTATTCCAGTCACGACATCCTCGATGGGCTGCCCAAAAAAGGAAGTCAGAACAGCTCAGCGCATTTTTATGGCAATCGTCACAGTTACAAGCGAAGTACGTGAGACTATTTCCCCAGCTACGCTATACGACTCAGAGTTGATCGTTGTTATACTCTGCTCGAAGTTCCACTACAAACATACATTTGCAACCACTCCATTTGATTCTCACTCCAAGTAGATGGTTATATAACCCTTGCGCCACGTGTGAACTGCATTTTATTTTACAACTTCTGTTTTAAATGTAAATACAATCAGCAAACGAACGAACGGAACGAAATCATCAGGAATCATTTACTCAAATCAAACACAAACGTAATCCTATTTGTTGACGCTTTCTTCTTTAATCTCTCTGGCAATCTCTTTAGTCAGAGGTTGTCTTAAGCACAACACGAAAATCGATTTAACTCAAGGTATTTCTAATGAGTCTTTGTGTGTTTTTGTTGCTGTGGTTTATCACACTTGTGCGTTTTTCTTTTCCCCAATGCGGTTACATCAGTTGAGCCACAACAAAGTTTAGGCTTTAAGCCAGTCGAAGTCATGCAGAAAATGCTTTAGTCAAGAGTGCTTGACTATTAAATTTATAAATTAAATTAAATATTAAATATACTGCTTTCTTTAAATTCGGGAAAAGGCAATAAATAATTTTTACACTTTACTAAAATCTTTCCAATTATTCAACTGAAATAAACATTGAATATTTATTTGTTACTACTTAAATAATTGCAAGAATTGTTTAGTTTTTGGTCCACTTGGTCTCTCCATTGGTGTTTAATCAGTCACAGGCTTTTGACAAATCATTTTATATATCGTAATGCATTCATTTTTTTATGTTAATATCCATATTTACTAAAATATTGAGTTAACCAAATTGAATAATTAAAAAATAAATACATTAAGCTGTTATAACTAAATTTTGTCTCAAAGCTGCGTCTATAACAGAATTTTTAAACGCGTTGGTCGTATGCACTGCTATTTCAAAGTTCACAGTTGTATATAAAAGATAATGCCTTTACTTATTTATTTCTTTTCAAATATTGATGTGCTCGTTTATTTTGGTTGAATATTATATCTCATTACTATTACTCATTTCTAAATAAATGTAATTTCTCGTCATCAATGTACCCACGTTTCGATTACAGGGTATTGCAAAACATTTAAGTATACATATGTCAAACAAAAGTTCTACTTTTGTGGTGTTGGAAAAGGATTAAGAAAGCAAACGAAGCCGCAGTCAAAGAGCCGAGTGCTCGTACTTATTCATATATAAAATCACACTCGCACTCACATTCGCACTCGCACTCACACTCATGCTTAAGTATGTGGCACAGTGGAGCAAAGCAGAGCTGTGAGTGTGTGTGTGTGTGAGTGGCTTGACTTCGCCTTTTAATACGTACGTACACTCGTAATTGATGTCAGCATTTGTGGGCCTGCAGCAAATCAATGCGAGCGTGTGCCGTGGTGCATATCAGATATAGCACTTGCTGCTTGCAACTTCCCTCATGCCACTTGCCACTTGGCAACCACCATTTGGTGGCACACTTGCTCCACTTGGTTCACTTTCCATTTTGTGGCATACATAATTCACTTGTTGACCGACTTTCGATCGATGTTTTGACCGGGGCTGAAAAGATTTCTTAGCGCGCTTAGCTTTAAAATCGAAACTTTAAAAACTCGTGTTGACTCTCAACAATGTAGATGAAGGCGGCTATATCCTTTGTTTTTATGAGAGCAATGCGTTGCACTCTTTATGCCTGCCCCGGAGAGTATCGACAGCGCAGCATCTACAGTATCTACTGTTTGGCCATAAAGTGTCGAGCCAAGAACTAATCGGTGGCAGCCATAAAAGTAAAACTGCCGCAGTTTTGGACCACAAAAGCAGCAGAGAGAACCTAAGCGTGAACAGAAAAGTTATTGGCCAGTAAAAGTAGAAGGTGAACAACGTTGAATGTAGACAGAGAGAGATAGAGAGAGTGAGAAGCTGCAGTGCCACATGTGGCAAGCGACCGTCTGTGGCTGCAGTTGTGTGACATCTTAAGTGCATTGGCCGCATCCCGAAGGGGGAATCCCATGGTCATAGCTGTTGCATTTATAGCCACATTTTAGCAACGAGCCAGACAAAGTCAAAACTAAAAGAGGAAACACACAACACACAACATACAACAGGCAACAGTCAACAGGCAACAAAAAAAATCCATGTTCTGCACTGTCGCAGTGCAAAAGTTTGTTCGCTTTTTACGGGCATTTTTATTAATTTGGGTACGCTCATGTGGGTCGACGACCCACAAATACCACAGCAGAGACGAGAAGAGAAGAGCAGAGTGGAGCGGAGCAGCTCGACTAAGAGCTCACAATGTGGTTTTTACGCGCTAAAGAACAAACACGGGAGCGCGGAAATCCTGAACAGATTTATGAAAAACTATATCCGCAAAGCTTTTATGCCATGCATAGCGCGGCAGCCAACAGCGAGGACTGCGAGGCTGTACATTAATTTTAAGGATATTCTCATATGTACGTACGTACGTACATTCGTGCCATACCCAAAACTCTGTCAAGCATGTCGAAAGTTATGCACAGACCTAAATAATGCACCCTCGTAAATGTGCTTAATAAACCCGGTAATGCATTATTTATTTTCATTGTTTTCCGCTTCGGTCCCATTGCTCTTTACATTAAATCAAAGCGTTAAACTAAAACGTATTCAAATGCAACTACTTTATAAATAATGTTTTTTTTTTTTAAATTTAGTTTAGCTAATTTACATTTACATCACAAATTCAGAAATGAGTTTTAAATTGAAATTAACTATCTTAATAAAATATATGTTAATTTTGTTCTTTTACTATTATTAAAACCAAAACCAGTAAGTGAGATACAGAGAGCGTGATTTCAATAAAAACAAAACTATTTAGTATTATCATTTAAACCAATTAATATTCCAAAAATATACTAAAACACATCGAAATGTATATTTAGTGTATTTCTCTGTCGGGCATTCAGTTTTATATATAAATAAACTAATAAGCTGCAAATAATAATTTATAAAATAAATATGAAATCTACCAAAAATTACCAATCATATATTTTTGGTAGATTTCATATTTATTATTATTACTGATATAACAAGTGCTCCTAAAGACATTATATCTTTATATCTTAGAGTCCTTAAAATCTAGTTTCACATACGGGTAAATGGACAGACAGACAGATTTAAAAATAAATTAACAGACATATTGCATAATAATAATTTATAAAATACTGAAATAAAGGAAAATATATATTTGGTATATTGATATAACAAATCCTCTAAAACACGCTTTTTTCTTTGAGACCTTAGTGTACGGTCAAACGGAATTATAGTCAGAATTAAAAATAAATAAATATATATGGGTAATTCTCTGAGGGATGTCGCGTGCGAGCAGCTTTACAGAGACAAAAAAATACATATTCTGAAACAATTTTAAAAATAAGAAAAGGTTATTTTTATAGCTCTACATTAGTACTTTAATTAGAGCTAAGAATGGTTTTGGAATTTTTTTTCAGTTTTGTTTTCTATTCTAATAATTGCAAAAATTAACAAATTCGTACGCAAAACCAAAAAATGAATGAATTTATATATTCTATCGTAAAACAAAACAAGTTCCTAAAATCAATCTTAGCTCTAAAAATAGCGCTAATCCAAAGCTTTAAGAATACCCTTCACTTATTTTTCAAATTGTTTTAGTTTAGGTTTTTTTTGTCACTGTTAAGCTGTTCGCACGCGACATTTATCAGAGAATTACCCATATACCAAATTAAATGATTGGTTTATTAATAATTAACGCTATCAAAAATATTATGTCTCTATCTCCTGTAGTCCATGAGTTCGTGGAACTTACAAGGAATGGTCTAACATACACATATATGTACAAATAAATAAAATAAATAAAGTGCAATAATAACTTATAAGGAAATATGTTATTAAAAGTGCTTAAAGTTCTTGAATTTTATATGATTGATTTCGGCTGATAGCTAGCTATCATTGAAGAATTATATAGTATATATTTTTTTGCCACTTGTTATCTTGGAAAACGGCAATAAAAATTCCCCCACTTTTTCTTTTGCTGCTCCTAACGAATTGTATTGATGTGTTGCTATCAAAATATAGTTTTATTTCTGAAATATGGCTAAGTAGCTTAAAGGCTTTCTGTGCCAGCTTCGCATTTTCAACTCGCTGCTTACGAGGGCGGTTTCAAGAGTGCTTAAGAACATTTAAGTTTAACTTCAAATAGTCCTTAATTTATGCGAAACTTTCTTAAGCAGCGCACAATGAACTTGAGCTTCAATTTGTATCTATTTTTGGTACATCAAATAAACCCTGGGTTTATTTATACACTTTGAAGACAACCCTCGTTTGTATGTCTCTATATATGTATAGTATTTCATATACTATTGCAAAACGTTTTGCCAGCTTATAAACTGCCAACGCACGTTCGTTCTCTGTTCTGTGTTTTGTGTGTAGTTCCGCAAAAAAGTTTTCGGCAATAATATATGAGAAATGCTTTCAAAAAGAATTCACAAAATTGTCTCTGCCGTTGTCGTTGTCGTTGTCGTATGTCCCCCATCTTTATTACATATTCTTTCACTCGTCACAAGAGAGCGCACAAGTTTTGCTAATAGAAGCGTACGAAAGGCGTATACAATGCCAGAGGGAATTTCTGTATTTCGTCATGATAAATTGCCAAGCATTTAAAATGCTGGCGAGATTAAAGTAGTAGCTGAAAATTCATAACTCGAAATTTTATCGAATTATGTGAATTTGGTTTAAATTTGAATGTTGTGCCTCACGCAATTCAATTGCGCCTCTAAATGGTCGAGGGTATATTAATTACTTCATGCTAATAGCCACAAACATAACCACAGTCGACAGCGAGAACGAGAACGAAATCCCAAATAGCCAATTCACTGGGCCCGAGTCCCAAATTGGGGTAGGTGTTCAGAATTGTGGCCAGTCATTATGCTGGACGTTGGGAGGCGTTACAGCTGATGACCAAGGCGGGGTCATATGCCAAACCAAAGAAAAAAAGAAAATAAAAATGAAAGGACTGAAAATAAAGAAAGCAAGCAACGGATGAAGCGTCGTCCTTTCGTGCCATGAATGAAACTTATTATCTGCGTCAGTTGTACACAAACACGTACGTCCCACAGTCCGTCTGTCCGTCCGTCCGTCTGTCTGTCTGTTCGTCGTGGACTTTACTCTGCCTCTCTGCGCCCTTTGCTTGGCCATGACTGGGCGCAATAAAATCTTATTAAGGCGCTTTACAATAAGCGCACAAAGGGGAATCTGAGGCTGCCACAACCACAACATCCAGAGCACGGCCAGAACTCTGGATGTGCACGGCCATAAGGCAAGACGACCGACAAATATTTCGATTTTACAAATGTGGCGCCAAACATTCCGAGCGGTCCCCTCCGAAAATGTTTATGTGCAGCATTCGCAACTGTAATAAAATATGAAAGCGAAAATATTGCGCATACGCCGCATCGTGCGCAAGCCATCGAGTACATTTCGTTTGGGTCCCCCTGACCCACCAGTCATTAATAATATATATCTGCTTCCGGTCTCCGCTCCACAAGCTCAACCTCGTCGACTACCAAGTGCGATAAACCGTTTAGCAATATCCGGACAAAACACAAGAGCGAGGAGAGAACGTGGCAACTAAACAACACACACCCACACACACTCACACACACCCACACACACGTAATACAAATAATTGCAGTTTTACTTTTAGTTATCGTATTGTTTTCTTAGTTTTTCTCTGCGTGTAGTGTCAAAGCATTTTGTTGACCCAACTATCGAACGTTTTATGGGCCCCATTCGATGTTGTTGCGGAAATGAATATGAAACTCGTATATTTTGAAACCTCTCTAACGCGTTGTTGATTGCAGAATAAATGCAATTTAAAATGTTTTATTGCAATCGAAAAACAGAATAATTTATGGGCGTAATATATATTATTTAACTCTCGAATAAAATACACAATTCAAATATTGAAGAAAGGTTGTTTATTATTCAATTTAGTTTATTAATATGCAATATTAAATGTTAAAATAAAATAGAAATTCAAATATTAGAGAAATATCGTTTATTATTCACTCGATACTTGCAAAAAAGTCCTGAATTTAATCATATTTACAATTTAATCATTTATTCATGGAGATTATGAGAAAATAAACTAAAACATTTTTAAGTTTAATTGAAGTAGCGGAGAAATGTAATTTATTATTGAATGTAGGAACTCAATACTTTAAAGCAAATGAAGACACATATTCACAATACTAATAATTCATGGAAATAATAATAAAATGAAAATTGATCAATTTCAATTAAAGTTGTCAGGATAGATAATTTATTATTGAATGCAGGAACTCAATACTTTAAACCAAAGTTATCAATTTAAATAACATATTTACAATAATAATTATTAATGTGAATAACAAAGCATTTCAAATAGCTTTTAGCAATTTTCATTGCAGTCGTAAAAATATATAATTTATTAGGCAATTTAGGAACTCGATGCTTGAAAGCAAAGTTTTGAATATAAAACACACATTTAAAATAATAATTATTCATTGAAATAATAATAAAATGTTAATATCAATTTCAATCTAAGTAGTAAAATACGATATTTTAATATTAAATTTACGAACTTGATTCATTCTCATTAAAGAATACAACATCTTCTGGTAAAATATCAACTATTTACTACTCAAATACAAATCAAATGGCATTTATAAAGTAGTTTATTATTCAATCTAAGTACTCAGTTCTTTAAAATAAAGCAATACTCAAAATGTAATCATGCAAATAATGTAATAATCTAATACGTAAAGAAAGATAGTTTATTATCCATTTCACCAACTCAATACTTTCAAGCAAACTTCCCAAATTTAAAACACATCTTTAAGAGCTATTCATTTCACTTGAGTAAAATAGCTGTCTGTCAATAGTGTCATGTGACAAACCCAAATCAAAAGCTCACATTCGAATGCTTCGAGCTGACTGCTCGAAATGTATTTATTTAAATTCCTCATGGAAATTGATTTAATTTTGGCGACGGGCAACTCAACAGATTATCAGTTCTTGTTTGCCGATAAGTCTTGACACTAAATTCAGCAACATTTTGTGCTAAGGACATAATCCTATTACCAAATTGCACACCCCGAGAAATATATATTTGACTTTTATCTGCAGGCAAATCGAAGGCAAAGCACATATGAGATGATGACATCGATTCGAATCGAAGTCGAAGTCGAGGCAAGCAACTGTTGAATGGAATCTAGAGTGCAATATTTTTGGCTGTAGTTTCCATAGAGTTTAAATGGCAAAACACAACAATGGAAACAATAACGAATGAATATATATTTTCTTTTTTAAGAGAGAGAGAGAGAAACACTCGCATATGAGAATTTTATTTATTTGATGCGAATTCGCATTCTTGCTTTATATTCATGCTTATTTATGTATTGGGTACTTTGAACAATGCCAAAACTTTGCCGACAGCTAAACACGCACACCGTCATACACCCGCACACCCCCCTCACACACACATACACACACCAGCATCGATATAGAAACTCACTCTGTGATACCTTGTTCGTGTTTTCGCACATCTGGGCTAAAAGTTTTGCCAATAAATGAAAATAGGAAGCACACGACGGATAACAACAAGATGTTGAAATAGGTTGTCAACCTAACGCCCCCTTCTCGCCACGCCTCCAGCTCTGCTGCTGCCAGTTTCCGTCTTGAAAATGGCGACTGTCGACCGTCGAGCTTCTCCCGTCGACTCTCGACTCTCGGTTTGTCGCTTGTCGACGATAAGCGCACAACATTGATAAACATGCCCATTCAGTATCAGCAAGCAAGGGCGACTCGCTGCTAGTTTTAACACAGCGCACCAAAAGGAAGAAGAATGATGATGATGATAATGATGGCGATGATAATGCGGTTGTCTGGCAACGCATCAGATCGTTGACAACGCTTACACGCAGACACTTGCAATAACAGATGCAACTGCAGCAAATACAATTGTGTATTGCGTCGAGTGAAGTTCTTCTTGGCACGTTTGTGCTGCCTTTGTTATACCCTATACAGGATAGTTCAAGGGTTGTATCTACTAAGTAAAGTAAGAAACTTAAGTATATTGATGGGAGTTTCAGGCCTTAGTCGATTATTGCAATAAGGAATGGTATTCGTTATTTCAATAAAATAATAATAATAACAATGAAGGTTTAAAATACATTTTAAATAAAAAATGTATATTCATTATTTTTACTATTTCTTGTGGCTCATTTTGAGTCCAACAATTTGTTAAGTGACTAAGGATTATTTTTGAATGTAGATTTATGTATTGAAACATTATATGATATGATATATGATACATATGATTTCTTAAATGGTTTTCTAAGTATTAGTATATTCCATATATTATTCACCAACTTATACGATATAAAATCTTAGAAAAATAAGATGTGGAGAACTTTCTGGACACGAAACTAAGTCATTACATATCACCAACAAAAGATGCTTTATATATTTATATAACTTATATGCTTACTGAGACATTGGAAAGTGAAGGATCTTTCGACTTATAAATATTATTATCACTAATTACAAAAATCTTAGTAAAATTTTTGTTAGCCGATTACTTTCGAGCAATTTAAATTGTTGTATGTTGTATTTTGCTCTTCATAGTTTGGTCAGAAGATTAAAATTATTGAAAAATGGTTTATAAATTATGTAAGCTAACTTAAAATGTAGTTTACTTTTGTTTTTTTACTGCTTCCAAACTGTCAAAGTGTCACAACTTTAAATCGATGGCTATCTTAGCGAGTGCGGAGTAACTGCAAGTTATTCATACTCATTGTTGCATTCGCACATTGTTGGAATCGAATTGAGAAACGGTTTGCACGTCTTTCTGTGAGTTATAGAGGAGGAGGGTGGTGAGAGGCGTGAATAGAGAGCAAAGTGTGTGCTCCACTCGGGCAGCATTTGACTAACGACAAAGCCGTAAATTGCATTGCAAAAATGTTGCCATAGTGTTGGTAGACTTTACATGGGGCCAACTACGAGTATGATGAATAGTACCGATTTTCACTTGATTGTAAATGTATATACATATATACACGTTATATATAGCATGCAGATATGTGCGCGCATAGTTGTGCAGATGCTCATTGTCAAGCTCAACAATAGTCAGAGTAGGCGTAGTCTATAGAGATGAATGAACCTTTCATCTGCACACAAACACACATAGAAAATATAGTATAGTGATTGCGATATACGCGTATGTGTGTAAGCTGGCAATCGATTGATAACACAGACGTGTGCATATGTATGCTACACATATGCCTATACAATTTTGTTGGAGTTCATTTCATGCCGCTGTCGCTTCTCTCAGCTGCTGTCAGACCGATAAAACTCTCGATATATGTGTGCGTGTGTGTGTGTGTTTGTGTTTAAGTTGTGTTTTATGTTTTCACGTTTTGCGGCATCAGGATGAAGTCGGTTCAGGCTGATAAAGTTTTATTAGCCGCCTGTGACAATAGGCGGAATCAAGTTACAGAGACAAGTCAAAACTGTGGATGCAGCTCTGATGTTGTGGCCAGGCACTACAATGATTGTCACTTTACCACACACACACACAAACACACACGCATGGGCAAATAAATACGTTGTAGCAATCTAATACGTATACGTAATATGGAGTATACGCATATTGAGTATACGCCAGGTGCGTTCGGATTATGAACACCAGTCAAGCACAAACTATCCACAACATATATCACACACACACACACATAGCCTATGTATATACTTACTTAGTATGTCTAATGAGTGTGAGCTACAGTTGGGACACTCAACCTCAGACGCCTCATCAGAATGTCGCAGGGGAAGGGAGAGAGAGAGAGAGGGACTGCAAACGAGCTTGCTTGTGGTATTTGCCTATATGCGAGTCAGTGTTTGCACAGGCCAAGTAACTAATTACTCGTATCTCGACTAACAAATCAAATTAGTTTGTTCAACTCCAATAAAACTTAAATTGCAGCAATGCGACTAGGAGCAGGGCTCAATTCGGAGTTAGCCCCAGTTGACCTGTCTACAAAATTGGCAGCACAAAGCTCAGCAGCTCTAAAGATGGAAGAAAATTGCATGAATTTTATTACGTTATTGATTCGGCATGACATTTGCGTCACACATAATTTATTTGATTAATTTGGCATTAGTTTTGTGTTTGGTGTACTCAGTAGTAACTTAGTAATTCTTCTGTTTAGCATATTCAAATTTATGTTTCCTTTAACTTCATTTCATTTCTAATTGGTTTCCTTTTTCGGTTGATTTTATAATTTTCAATTTTATTTTCTACCTATATATATATTTCTATTGGTATACTACAACTTTATGCTAATATAAATTGACTGTAACAAAAAAAGGAGGTACCCCTCTATAATTATATTATATATTTTTAAGTAGAGTATAATTCTACTGTAGTCCATAGTTTAGTATAAAATTCTACTAAATGTAGGCATCTTCATACATACATATGTATATATGTTATTATTTTATGGTATAATAATAATATAGCAATAGGTAGCTAGTATCTCGAATTGAGTTTTCTCCCTTGTACAGTATATCATTATACTAAATTTAGTCATATGTGTATAACCGTATTTTTTGGTATAATAAAAATATTGCATAGCTGTTATCTCGGCTGTATTTTTTTCTCTTTTATAGTACATTATTACACCAAATGTTTCTATACGTATATTTTAGTATTTTTGGTACAATAATAATTCTGCATTGGTTAGCGTTTATCTCGACTTTAATTTGTATAGTATTAAACCAAATATAGTCATCGGTATATTTTAGTATAGTAAAATTTTGCAAAATGAACATGTACAATTTTTGCGCCTTTTTTTAGACAAATGATGGACGACAATTGAGTATTACATTTAGGAAGACGAACAGAGAAGAACAGAGAACGAGTGCAAGAGAAAAGTCTGGAGTGTGCATTGAATTTGAGTACTAGAGTAAATGGGTATTGTTATTCAATCTATGTGCACATGCTTAACGTAACATGGACACAATCACACAAACACACTTACAATCACACACTTGAGGCGGCAACAATGACAGTAATGCCATCATCATCTTCATCCTGTTGTCGGCGACTGCATTGATAAAGAGACAACAAGCAGCAGCAACAAACAATGGGATGAACAAAATGTGACAAAACACGAATAAACGTAACGACACGAATTAAAGTTAAATCCCATCTCTCTCTCTCTCTCTCTCCCTCTCGCTCTCTTCGAAACTTCATTAATTATCATCAAAGTGTTGCATTTTATTTGCCAAAACCACAAAAAAGCATGTTGCTGCTGTCAACGCCTGAAACTTTTCAGCAACAACTGCAAACATTTCATTAAATACAATTTGTGATTGTTATTGCTGCTAATCCCAGGCAAAGCAACAGCAGCTGTTCAAGTGCACTTCTAAAGTTCATGCACAACTTATTTGCCAATTTGTTGCCATGGCAATGCAATGCAGTTTATAAGCTCTTGGCTCTGGTATCGTAGTATTTATTTACTGCTTCATTTGCAGCTTCATTTATTTTGCATTGACATTTAAAGTCGATTCGGCTCGATGCTCAGCATCCGAATGTGACCTTCGGCTTACGAAATGGCTAAAAAAAACAACCGCAGTGCTCACATGGATTTTTGGTGATAGAAGCCCGCGCGGCCAACAAAATCAGCAAAAACGTAAACAAACACTTGGCCTTAGGCTCAAACTGTGTGCGTGTGTGTGTGTGGAAGAAGCAAAGGTGAAGCGAGGTGAAGGGAAGCAGCCAAGAGCCGAGGCGCTGGCTCGTGAAAGCTTTTTGTGGTCGACGCAGGCGCAAGATCTCTCTCTCTCTCTCTCAGTGCGAGAGCGAGGCATAGCAAAGCTTTGTGCGTGACGTCAGCTCCCTCAGCCACCCTCCACAACAACAACAACAACAAGAGCAACAAAGGAGTCGCCAAATGCCAAGGACTCTCACACGGATTCAGACTCGATTTCGACTCGGCAAATAACGCCAATGCCGCATTCGCTGCCGCTGCTGTTGATGATGATGCGGCTGCTGCTGCTGCTGCTGTTGGTGACGCTCAGTGCCGTTCGAGACATTCGCCAAGTGAGACGTGAGTGAGTGCCCAGTGAGGAAAATATATTCAATTTACACATACATTGAATACACGTATGTGTGTGTATACAATTTGCACGTGTATAAGTGCTGCGTGGGTGCTTCAAGTGTCTATGTGTTTGTGTTTGTGTGTGTGTGTGAAAGTGGATGCTTTTGAGCGTCAATAAAACAAACAAGTTTGGCAACCAACGAACGAAGCTGCCAGCAAGCACAATATCAACACCAATAACAACAGCAACAACAACAGCAACAAGGACAACAACAGGAGCAACAGCAGCAGCCACAGCGACAACAAATACAAGAAAACTAACAATTAGCGCTTCAATTGCGAAACCAACAGAAAACGCTTGTGGTTCAGCCTCCCAGTTCGCTCCCTCCTCCTCCTCAATCCTCCCCTTTGCTAGCCACAGCAATATAGCGTTCAATTTAAAGGTAAATTGGTAAAGCAGGGCTTCAATATATTGCGTTGTTTGTGTGCTTCATTGCTGCTTATTGCGTTTGGTTCTCATGCGTTATTTACGCACTCGCTTTTAGCCCAAATGCCGCAGACAATGAAAACAGCCAAACATATATTCGCGTATAGTACAAAAAAAACCACACACACACACACAAACACACTTGAACATATAAAAATATGGCCAACAACCGCACGAGGCGTCGACAACGACGCCGACGACAAAAAGGCGACCAAAACACGAAAACATGGCCAAAATTCGCCGAAATTCGGTCAATATTTGTGTCTGACTTTGCGTATGTGTGTGTGTTTGTGTGTGTATTAAAAGTCTACTGACTACAAAAAAAAATACAAAAAAAAAAAAAGCAAAGGCGAAAAGGGAAATTTTCAGCAGTCTTGTGCTTTGACAGCGAACAGCGCTGTGTGTTTGCAACCGAATCTGTGTCAGCATAAATTGCGACGCAACGCGATTCTGTTTGAGCCTGGCCAAAAGCAAAAAAAAAAAATAATAAAGGGGGTAACACAAAACACAAAAATAAAAAAAAGGCTAAAGCAGAACAAATGACAGGCGAAGCGCGGCGCATAAAGCAAATTATTATTTATGCAAGTTATTTCCGCCATAAATTATAACGAGTGCGAAATGCAAAAACGGCATTATAGAAATAATAAACGCATTAAAGCGAAACTGTGTGCAAGGAAATTCAATACGCTGAAGTTGAGGCTTAGTTTAAATTGAAGTTTGATTTAGCAACGAGGTGTATAAGTTGCTTTTGATTTGAAAATATATAAAATAGTATAAATTGCTTCAATGCACATTAAACAATTCAAATTTAAAATTAAGAATGCTAGAGGCGACTATGAGATATCCGTTAGCCTTTTTAAATAAAAGAATAACATTGCTGAATTATTGTTAAAATATACTAAATGAATTTAAAACACACCGTAGGCAATAGTTGGTATATCGATATACTATTACGCACCAAATATACCATAGAATACAAAATATACCAGATTGTCAACTAAGATCCAAATTAATAAACCAATAAAATTAATAAAATATTCCGTAGGTTTTGGTATATCGATACTATAACTTTCAATATATACCAAAAAGTACAAAATATACCTCATTGTCAACTGCCTGTTACACACATTTGCTGTAGGCTAAAAGTTTTAACACCCTTCTATCTAACATGCAAATCTCGTTTTAAATATTTACAATTTATGTTTGCAAACTATGTTATCAAAGCACTCAGTTCAACATTATATTTATATTGCAATAGAATTTACAACAAGGGCAATTCACTTTATTAAGCCTGCAAGTTTTAACTCAATTGAAAACTATTACTTATCTTTGGATATTTAATAAATAAACAGAATTTATTTCCGCACTCAATTAAGAATTCTCAATATAATTCAAGTAGCAAAGTAATTTATTTTCTTTCTGTATTTAAATAAAATTGAGTTGCCAAATATTGAATAATACAATTCATAATTCTTTTGTGTCTCTAGTCAAGTTAAAGAAAGTTTAGTTCTTTTTCAAATTAAATTAATACAAGTTCCTGGCATGGCAAAATAATCAATCAATTGTCAGTCATTTGTCAAACAACTTCCAATTGAGTTTTACTGACAAATTCAAAGCAATATTCTTTCATGCATTCACTAATTTATTTCGTAGCTCGCAAAGAAAACTTAATTTAATCACAGAGCCAATTAACTCTAATTATTATTCGAATTTTTGTCTGGGCACGCGTGAAATGTGCGTTGTGTAAATTCCACAAATTGTTTGCATTGCTGATGTCAATCAAGGCCACGTGTTGTTCTCACCTGTCCGAAACGACAGTTGTCAGGCGTGTCACAAGGTGATTCCCGTCAACGTAATCGCTTTCTCATTTTTTATATGGTTATATACAGTCTTTAAGTAGACAGGACATGACTATCATTGGATCAGGAATTCATATCCGATCTGTGCTGCGCTGTGTCTGCGAAAAGGATTTTAAAGGCGAAGCTGTGAAGCGTTTTATGAACATGTTATTAAATCCTCTCGACAAGGATATGCATGCGAATGTTTTATGCTCGTCAAAGAGAGCGCACATGTGTGTGTGTGTGTGTGTGGCATGTATGTGTGGTGGCACACAGGCATGGAAATAGCGAAATATTGCGTGCATTTTATTACAATTATTGTTACGCATACGCCATGTGGAGCAGCCCGTTGCGCGTAATAAATCGCTTGACAATAATTCACCCGACCGAAGGAATGAAAACGCCATCAAGGTGCAGAGAGTGAAAAGGAGAGAAGTAGAAAAAGAGAAAGAGGAAGCAGAAAGAAGAAAAAGAAGCAGGCAAGGCAAGGCAAGGCTATTAAGAAGAGGGACTTAAAGTATTTCCCAAGTGGCAAGCTGTGCGCACTGCGCCCTTTTGGGGATTGTCGCCAGCACAGCACAGCACGGCATAGCAGTCAGCCAACCAGCCACGCCCCTACACATATATATATATACATATATATAGCCAAGAGATAGCCAAGCAAAAGGCTCACACATCCGCTTCATGCCTTGCGCCTTGTGCCGAACTGAGTTCCGCTTCCTGTTCCTGCCGCACACAAAAACAAAACGCAGACTTAGTTTGTAGGCTGCACAGTGTGATGCCACGCACCTTCCTGTGTCGTGGTATGTGGCTTGTGTGTGTGTGTGTGTGTGCACGCACACTTGCTGATTTGACATGCTCTTAATGCCAAACAAAAACATAAGCTCAAGGACATGAGTGCAGCTCGTTTGCCGTCGGCCCCAATCTTCTTGCCGCTGCTCAAAGTGTGCCTCAATGTCATTATGTGTAAATTTTTAATGTTGCGAGCCCAAAGAGGTTGCAACACCAAGTGTAGCAACAGCAGCAAGAACAACCCCTCGAAAGTAGGTTATCAAATTGTGTATGCAGAGGGTTAGGACTCTGGGGGGCTGCTGCCAAGTTGTTGCACTGAATCCTCCGCTGCCACATCTGCCGCAAGACACAAGAAACTTTTACTTATCGCGCACACACACAGACAACAACATTTACACAGACATTTTAATGGCAAAATCATTTACTGACCCAAGATTACACAGCATTAGCAGCAGAGCTCATCCTGCCACCTTCGAGAAGGATGTCAATGCGGAGGCGGGGAAGGCAGCAGAATGAGGCATCAGCTGAAATATTTTGCATGTTTTACGCTACGGCTCGCTGCCAATTGGGTCAAGCATTTTCATTTCGCGCCTGGCAAAAATATTTAGTCTACCCAACACACACACACACACACACACATTCGTAGCTTACTCACACCTCTAAGCGTAAGCAGAAACGGAAACCGGAAACCGCTTGCCAAACTTGCTTAGGGAGAACAACAAGTAGAAAAAGACAGAAAAAGTGGGAGAGAAAAATAGAGGCGAGAACAAGCTGTAGCCGCATCTATTTAGTTTAATGAAAAACACAAAGTTTTCGTTGTTCTCCCGCCACTTGCCACTTGCCACTTGCCGCTTGCTGCGCTGCGTTGCGCTGCCACAAATTAATTGCAAACTAAATGAGTTTCTCCACTCAAACTTTGACTTCTTCTCTATCTTGTTGAAACACACAGATTGCAGTCAATATACTCACTCGTACACACTAATTGTGTGCAGTCGGTTTAATGAGTAGATGAGGATCTCGTTCTAATTGAGCCACTCGGCGTATGCGCAATATTTCACAACTATCAACTATCAACTTTCAACTTTGCATGGAAAACACAAATAATTAGATGATAACTTCATTTATGGCATCGACGTTGAATATTCAGTTGCTGCTTGGAATTTATACGCAAAAAGTTTCCAGTTCCACACGATTATGAGGAACTTTATGATGTCGGAACACAAAAAGGCGAGCAAAATATGCTAAATGCTTCAGCTACTGAATGGCTAAAGCAATGTATGGATGCAAGGAAGGGAACATTGAGCCTTTTGCCTGAGCCTTCAGAATAATTTGCATATCAATGGAAAACATTACTTTAGCATGACGTTGATGTTGTCGATGTTGCTGGCTTTGACCTGCTTTAACATTTGCTCTATGCGTTTTTAGATTGAAGCAACTCGATAAGGATAATCGAGTAGAAGTAACCAGTCAACAGGAAATTCATTTCACCAAATGAAAAGTGAGTCATCAACTTGAGCTGGGGATATTCAAAACGAGTCCAGTAAAAATCAATGCACATTAGAATTGTGTTGATGGACAGTTCGATGTTGTCAGTTGTCTGTTTTTGGCGAACTGCGTTTACTTAACTTATTAATTTGCAATTAATTTCCATGTCAGCGTCAATTGCATGCAACAGCGAAACGAGCAGCAAAGGGAAGCGATGACAGCCAGCGGTAAATAGAGAGAAAGAGTAAAAGAGAGAGACAGGTGAAGGTGAAGCCACTTAATGCTGCCTCGTTGACTTTTCAGCTGGCACATTTCAGCAACAAATTTTGAAAATTTGTTTTCTGTGCCATTTGAATGCAAACTTTGCTGAGCTTGACTGCACCGCAAAATCTGACAGACAGCACGACGCTGCAGCTGCAGATACTCTCATGCATAGCATAGATACAGATACAGATACATCTGCATGTGTGTGTTTGTGGGGTGTGGTGTATGTGGTTGTGTGCGTTATTGTCTGCGCAGAGATTGTTGACAGTTCGCTTGGAGCAAAATTCATAAATTTGCAGATTTTTCAAACAAAGCATATTTATGCAAAGTTGATGCTGAGTTTATGTGCAACAAAATTGTGTGTCTGCGGAAATATAATTATGCAACTTGTGTTAGGGATAAATTATGCACCTTGTTGAAGTCGAATAAGATGAGTAAACATAAAGATAAAGCGAGGTTGCATAAGCTAAACACACACACACAGATTACTCTAGGGTCCTGTGTTTAATTGAATTACACAGACACAGTTCAAATACCTTCAGCGCACCTCTCGTCACCCACAAATGGGTCAAGTATTTAAGTTGAACTTGGCCAACACATATATGAATGCAACCTGCCAAAGGCAAAGCCAAAGCCAAAGCTGTTGTTCAACTGTGTTTGGTTACTTTACCAGCTCAAAGCAGTCGAAGGGGGCGAAATTCTTGAGCTGCATGCGAATATATGCAATTACAGTTGAGTGCACATCCTTGCCAGAGTCTTTTGCTGTCTTTGACAGTGACTGAAGAATGGGCTGCCTTTGTGGCCAGCCAGCCAACCAGCCAACCAGCTCCACAGCACCATAGTTTTAATGGCCAGGCAGGAATATAATCAAAGCGCTCAACACTGGAGACGCAGCTAATTATGGCTTATGGTTGCCGCTTTGACATCAATTTCAGAACACTTTTGCTCGGCTCCTTTTGAATCGCGCATATTTAAGGCAAATTGCCCTGACCTGCATTCAGTTTGCCAGCAGTTGCCTTTCAAGTTTTGTGGTGAATTTGCGATCCTGGGAGGTTTAGCAACTGCTTCATTTATTCACGGAGTCACGGCATGTTGATAATTGCGCTCTAGGTTTTAGAGAGACGCATTTTGCTGATGGTTCAACCACAAAGAGCGAGAATATAATATGTTGCCACTGCCTGAAGTTGACAAGCGATTTCACTCAGTTTACGTTATGCGTTGGCTTGATGTTTGATGTTGCCCCCCGCGGCCCACTTCAGAAAACTAGTTAATGTGCTCAAACTTTGCGACGCATTGAAAAGTCCTTTAACTTTTGGTGCAACTTTTTTAAGCCTCGACACGGAATGAATACATAAAAAAAAACCAAGTGTGCTATGAGTTCGTGTTGAAGTGACAGCGGCAGGAGCAGAGGATGACAGGCACACAGGATCTGTCGGTTGGAAATATGCCCACCTAACCGGATGTATTGCCAACTAAAAGATACTTCTGCGTTTCCGTCTAACCTCATGCTGTCGTGCTATGCGTCGCAGATAGTTTCCGTATCGCAGCAACTCGCAGCGACTCTTCACCTGCTCGTTGTGCCTTCTCAGAGTCTCCAGGCGCTCGATTAAATGCCGCTCACGCCGTTGCCGATGCTCCTCCATATCGCTGGCCAAGTGCTCCCTCGTTCTGAGCCAGTTCTCCATGTGTTTCGCGTGGTAATCAGCAACCACTTGCCTCACTCTTTCCCCTTGCTGCTTGAGGCATTCGACGCGATCGTTTAGGAATAGCTGCCGACGCTCCTCGACTGCTTGCCTCTTTAATTTGGCACTACGTTCACAGAATTTGCGTCGATAGTTGACCACATATCTGGGATAGTGTTCTTGCCGCGCATTCTCACAGTGAATATAGAAAGATACGCTTGGTTTCACATCCGCTTTGACTTCTTCCTGACAATAAGTCTGATATCTGTGAGAGAATGGTGACATAGGAGTCGAATAGACGACATCTGAGCACACGAAATGCGGACTAAAGTGCATTTTTGTTTTTCTTGAATTTTGTACGGGTCTTCCAAAATGATATTTTGAAGTTTTAAGAACAGATTGATGTGACCCGAAAATGTAGAATTAAAATGAAAGCTTGTTGTGCGTATGTTTTTCATTAGCAAAGTTTTGTGTCTGCAAATTGCAGATGGCAGACATTCTTTTAGTTGAGTTCCGAGATTAGTTCATGCACAAAGCATATACACGGATTTAACCCAAACAGAGGAAAGTTGTGTGTGTTATTATTATGATGATTAAAGTTGCTGTTTGTGTAGCACAGCGCCGAATGTTGGAGCTTGTTCCTCTCTGGGGTTTTGAGTGGGTCGCCACCATAAAACACATTACTATTAGTCCCATTTGAGGCTTGTATTTGGGGTAGGAGATTCCCCCCTTAGCTTAAGTTCCCTAACTGCAACAACTGCGCACCAAACTGTGTGTGGCTGTGGTCATGTTGTGCTCATATATGTATAACATATATCCATCCTCCATTCTCCATCCACAGAGAGCACACATATGTTTTGTGGTCTGGAGTCAAGGTGCAGCCAGGTTGGCTTTACATAAGACTCCTTGTTGTGCCCGCTGGGCAAACCTATTGCACCACGAGTAGCCCGCTGCTTAAGCCTGGTATTTATGGTATTATTTGTCTGACCAACAACAACAACAACAGCAGCAGCAACAGCAAAAAAAAAGACGGAAAATAGAAGAAAACCTCAAACAACATCTTTGATGGTGCGTTGTTATTGTTTTCTTCTTTTTTTTTTGCTTTTTTAGCTTCGCCTCAATCGGATTAAAACCTCAACTCAGAGCTCAGAATTGTTGTGCACATTCACAAATATGAACTCGACCACAAAACGTTTCATATGTAAGCAACGATTCGGTGAAGCAAAAGCCACAACATTTATTTATTTGACCTGAAATTAAACTTTCGTAAAAGTTGATCAAACATGGCAAGCACGTAATAACCAAAGGAAACACTTTAAATAATTGAACAGAATGTTTTTTAGCATTAAAGTTCTACGACATCGTAAACGATAAATGAATAAGTATGATGCATCGCTTCATAAATTTCGCACTATTGCTTTTAGTTGCTGATTGCATAATTACGCGAAACGTCAATTAACGAACGCTAATGATTTATGAAACATGATTTTTCATGGGCCTGTGTTGTGCACTAATAGCAAACTCAACACTTCTTCCACGTATCGAGTTGAGCAAAGTTTTTCCGGCTGTTCGCAAACGAGCAATTTTCCATTTCCATTTCCATTTTCATTATGAGCTTACGACTTTTGGGTTTACTGCTGACCGGGCATACAATACTCGTACATACAAACATACACACGTAGTGCAATGCAGTCAAACCGATGCCTGACACGCAAGACTCGACAAAATGGCCGCAAATTGAAGTCATGACTAGCTCCCTGCCTGCCTGCCTGGCTTGAGTGTGTTAGTGTTGGCATGTGTGTTCTGTGCGGAGCAGCAAAAACTAGTTTGCAGCTTTTACGACCAACTGTAAAATTGAAGTCGGCAGACGGAATTAGATTTCCGCCAAAAATAAGTTCAATTTTCTCTGTATATATATACATATACATAAGTACAGGCGCTAGACTAGATAAAAAAGATACCAGAATACACAAAAATACTAAACAATCAATAAGTGATCGAAAGCAAAACAAAAAAAAAATGGCGTCGCTAGCTTCAGTGTTTTGGTCACTTTTGTTATCGATAACTTGTTCAAGTGCAATCTCTCATCGCGAATGCAAATTCCATGCATAAATAATTAGGCGATGGATACGCCAGCATTATTGTGACATTATCTCTATATCAATGAAATTATTTGTCTATCTGTGAGTGGCAGCTTAGTGAAACGATTTCGTTTTTTCAATTTATTTGCAGATGAATTTGCAATTGCCGACGACGACAAGCGAGAATCGTTAAACGCAGAGGTTGAGCAATTAAAGGATTAAGTGGAAGTGGAATTGGAAGTGGACGGTGAAGGAGCAAGGATAACCGAATCGACGCGACGCCCCAACATCCTGCGGCTTATCGGGCGTGTCTCTGTGTACGTATTCCCTCGGTCACTTTGTAACGTAGTCAGAATCAGAATGTTAGAGCGGGCTGCGCATGGTGCAAATTGTGGCAGTTGAAAAATACTCGTGTCAGTCAGTCGGGAACAGCACTTGTATTCAATACACACACAAGCAAGCAAGCAAGCAGGCAAGCAAGCATACTTACATACAGGGAGTACTAACTGGGCAGCAACTAAAGAGCATAGTGAGCGATAGACAGACACGGTCGGTCAGCAGCTGCTGCTTCAGTGTGTGAGTGTGAGGTATGCAAATAAACGGTCTCGCTGCCGGACCAACCATGGCCGCATCAGAGCCACCAGAGCCGCCGCCACGCAATCCGGATCGCATAAATGCCTCTCTGCACAAGCTCGGCGAATCCGTAAGTACACCAAGTACAACAACCCGAAAAATGTACAAAAAACCTTAAAAAAAATACGAACACCCCCGTCAACACCTCCCCCCGCTACCACTCAAAATAAACCCGCATGCCTCAGCCCCATAGCAGCAAACCACAAAAAAAAACGAAAAAAGAAGAAAAATCCAAAAATACGAAAAAAGAAGCTCCCTCATTCACTTGATGTTTAACCTAATTGGGCCTCATTCATTTGCTTGTTAGCGCCACTGGAAATCGGGGTAGGGGTTGAGGTCTAGGGGGTGGAGAGAGGTAGTAGAGGTGGGGGCAGGGTGCAGGGGTTCTCTACAACATACAATTTGCATGCCACTCTGCTCGTCATTCTCTTGGAGCTGCTCCACTTTCACATGCTACTACTTATAATGTATATATGTATTGCTCACTAGTTTCGGCACAATTTCCATTCCATTTCCACTCTCCGCACACACATTTTCATTGACTAATTGACTTGATACGGGAGGAGTCTGTCTGCCATTAGCTTCACTCTCTTTCTCTCTACTTTTCTCTCTCTCTCTCTCTCTCTCTATGTCTCTTTTATTCTCTGTTTTGGCATTTTCTGCTATCCTAGTTATGCATATACTACACGTAGAGCTGCTGCTGAATCTCTGATTGAAGTGCATCCATCCACTAAACACTTGCCTAACTTTGCAGAAAATTGTCAAGTCGCTGGACTCGAGTGTCACGGCTCTCAAAGAGAAGTCCGTCAACAACAACAAGCCCGTTAAGCCGCTGCTCTCCCTCGACAGCAGCAGCAATAGCAACAGCACGAATACACGAGACTTGGGCGTGGCCACCACCTCAACGACAACCACGACAACAACATCAACAGCGCCGCCTGCCAAGCCGCCCGCCACACTGTTGGCCAACAAGCGGGATCTGACGCCCTCCGCCTCCGACAGCAGCTCGCCGGCCAGCTCGAATGGTAGCTCGTCAAATCAAACGCTGACGCCACCCATGACCATCGACAACCAGAATCGAATGGCCGCCAAAGGCGACACATTGGGCCAGAGTCAAGCACAAGCAATTGGGCTACCGCAATCGCAATTAGTGAATGGCAGCGGTGCCATTTCCATCTCCACAGCAGCCATGATCCATGCGAATAATTCCAATTTGATTGCAGCCGGTCACATGGCACAGGTCTCCTCGCCCAGCAGCAGCCAACTCAGTGCGGGTAAGTAAGAAATTTTCCCTCCTTCATCCTTTGATTTCCATCTCGACGACATTTCAGCTGCATTAGCTGTGCAACATTTTCGAGGGGGAAGGGAAAGATACACACATGAGTGGACGCAATTAGCTTGACTGCAAATGTTTTGTGGGATATTTATTTTATATACGAATTTTGTAATTTTTCAATTTGGAGGTGAAATTTAAAGCGACAGCAAGAAAGATTGTCTGCCATTTAAATGTCATTTCATTATTTACCACACAAGAACAGACACGAAGAACGATATTTAAATATTTGCATAATTTATTAACATTCGAAAGCCGCGCTTCCGCTTTGGTCACATTATTCCACACCACCTTCATGGATGCGGGTCACACCTGTCCAAATGTCCTTCTTTGTGGTCATATGCTGTCTCCTCGTAATGGTTTAATGCCAGCCTTAAGCTTATCATTAAATCATTTCGCATTTCAAGTCCGTAATTGACTGAACGCTTATTGCGAACACTGCGAAAAAGTTGTGATTCAAATTACCTTAAAAGTTGTTGCTAAAAAACCACAGAGAGAACTTGCTGCAAGTGCAGCAATATTATTCTATAATTATTTAATTCAACAAAGAAGGTAAAAAAGTTTTCATCTTGCAAAGATAATACAAGTTGCCGTAGAGAAGTCATAGAGTTTTGTTCAACAGAAATCAGAATAAAATAAAAGCTTTCGTTTACAAAGACTTCTTTGAAGTTTCCGTTTAATGGAAAAGAATAATACAAGTGCTCTAAATACATTCAATATTGCACAATAGGAATATTTCTCTTAATGTTCTCTCCATTTAAAGCTTTAATATAATATAAAAATGACTGAAATCAATGCTGCTTTAATGAATACATGTTGAAAATGCGACAAGTTCTCAATACAAGCAAGTTATTTAAAGCACATTTTCTCGGGCAACTTCTCAGCTGCAGCAAAATCTGTTGTGTGTGCGAAATGTACTTTAAGCTACTTTTGACATTGGAAACTTGAACAATTCCTTTTCGATCAGACTCAAGCACAAAAAGAAGCAGGTAGAGAGTTAGAACAGGAGGGGAGGCAGGTGGTTAACCGGAACCCAATCTGTTAAGCTGCTACGGGTCGAATTAAATTCCTGTAGCGTCCTGCGGCGATGGGCCATAAATGTCGGGGACATGCAGGACGAAATCCGGACAACGACCACAAAATGTAGCAACCGTATCCGTAGCGCACGCAAAGTATGAAAAACGCAAATCTGCGGCATTTCTCAATGCCCGTTCTCAATGCCTTGACTCGCATTAGAAGACTGCAACTGGGTGGGCTCACTCTGTGCCACATCGCATGGGGCAAATGTGGCAGCAAATGTGTGTCTGTCGTCTGCAAGTAAAGTGCAGCTTGTAAGCCGCATTTCGCTGTGCAGTTGCCAGTGTGCCAATGCGATGGCATTTTCCTTGCCCGTCGAGGACACTGAAAATGCTCGAAATACGAACGAAACGAATACGATTGCGAATGCGAATACGAATTGCAGAGCGGTGGCAGTAAGTATGCAGAAGTAGTTGATGGCATGTGCTGGCCATTTTGCTACTCCTTGTGGCATTGGCAATCGCTTTAATGGCCTACCAGCCAACGGTTATGATGGATTGTGAAGGCCCAACACGGATCTGTCATCAACAGCAGCAGCAGCAGCAGTTGGAGTTGCTGTTGCTGTTGCAGATTGCAGTTGTTAGTGGAATGCAATGAAATGACGAGGATGCATGCTAATGGATATGGTTGTTCTCGAACAAGGCGTGAATGTGGTCGCATATACAATACAATAACTATATACGTACAGTATATACATATGTGTGAGTGTAAAGGCTGATTCACACAGTAATGAGTAACCGGAATATTGAATCTCAATCAGCTTTCTGCACGGTCTTTGATATTATTAACGTTGAGTATGACCGACAGCATAAAATTAAATAAGGATAGACATAAAAATGTCATTTAAATTGCTTATACTACTTGACAGCAAGGTAAATCATGTTGCCAGTAATAAAATGTCTCATTAATAAGTTAGAAAGCCGAAAGCACTCAATTGTAAGATTTTCGTTCTCCCTAATTTCAATAAAAGCAAACAAGCGCGGTGTTATTGTTAACCCTACACAAATTTACTAAAACAAAATATACTACAATATACAAAAAACTGTATTCTGGTATAATAATATACTACTGCATTCAAAATATACTATAGAATACAAAATATACTAGATGGTGAACCAAATATTAACTTTTAAATTCCATAAAACCTTACAAAAGCACCCACAAAGTTAAAATGCCCTATGGGTAGCTGCTATTCTGGCATATCAATAACCTACAATATTCAAAGGATACCATAGAGTACAAAACATACTAGATGGTTAAAGAAAAATTAATTCTTAAATATTTTTCTTAAATTTCTTAAAACTACAAAAACTCTCGCACCTTCTACCCTATGGGTATTAGTTATCAAAACGTAAAGTTAAATAAAGATTGGGATAGGAATTGTATAGCAGCAGTCTTGTAATTAAATTGAAAAGAAAATTCTGTCAGAGATAGGCACAGATAAATTGAAGTTGTTGCAAGTAATCCGAGTGCAGTTGACTGACATTTTGCACAACATGTAGTGTAATAAATACTAGAAATTTAAAAACTTCACATATATCGAGCGAATGTTGTGATTCAATAACATAATTACTACATTGCAACATGTGCAAATTGAATGGAAATGCCACCGAGAGTGAATGTGTGGGTGTTTAAGTTGTGTGTAAACATGATGTGTGCACATGACTGAGCGAATGTCGAGATAAAAGATTGCATTTCTGCCAACCAAAGGGGAATATATACATATTTCTACATACATATATTCACATTCGTGTTTGGATTCGCATTCGTATTTGTATTCATTAAAATTGTGCATCATAATTATGCGCTCAACATAGATAAATTGTGGGTAAATCAATATTATTGTTGCTGCAACTCGTAAAATCTAAAAAAAAAATACGTACATATAATAATTGTTGTTGTTCTCGTTGTTGTTTATTCAATTTTCCGTTGTCGTTCGATGTCCTTTTGTACTTGTTTTACTCCTCACGGCATTTGATTTCACTCATTGTTTCCATCTCCTGCTCCTGCATGTTTCATGCTCCCACGTGTGCGTGTGTGTGTGAGTGTGTTGTTGTATAAGTGATCCAATCAAACCAGACACACACACTCATACACTCCCACACATATAGACACCTACTAAACACGAACAATTCATTTGACATTGCTATAAATTCATCTTTTGCAATTCGTCATTATCATTATGGTTATCGTTGTTGTCATTATGATGATGTGCTTAAATCGCTATAGTTGTTGTTGTTGTTGATGTTGTTGTTTATTTTGTTAACACTCGACTCACACCAATCCAACCCAATCGAACCCAACTCCTCACTCTGCCAAAAACTGGATCAAACTCTTCAACGCAAATCACGAATTCGACTGAATTCCTCGGTTTGTCTCTGTCTCTATCTGTGTGAATGTTTCTGTATGTGTGTGTATATGTATCGGGGGAGGGGGGAAAATTGCGAAAATTCGCAATATAAATACAAGAACTCAGCAACTACAATACGAGTACAATACAACATCATCAACAACAACAACATGAACTACAACAACAACTACAATATATAAATGCAGTCGACAAGAGAAATGCCAATGATGTTTGCTCGATTGTGAAATTAATGGAACCAGAGCTGGCCACGGCCACAGCGGGCGCAACCTCATTACCAGCCATATCGAAGACAATGAAAATTAAATCCACAACAGCAGCAGCAGCAACAGCAGCGGCAGGAGGAGGAACGTTGTCGATGCCTGGCTGCATGCCAATTCCTTCACCAACAACAACAACATCGACATCATCATCATCCACCTCATGCCTGGCGCATTCCCCAACAGCCGCTGCCTCCGCGGCGCTGCTGATGCTGGAAGCTGCCACCACGACAACGACAAGCATGAGCATGAGCTGCATTCCAGATGGCAATCACAATCGCAGCGGCAGCAATGAGTCAAAGTTCACGTTTCGCTCAGGTAAGTCGATTGAGTTCCTCACGTAGTCATCAGTCACCATCTCCTTCTGCTCCTGCTCCTTCTCTCTCTCTCTCACTATCACTCACAATCACTCACTCTGTCTCGCTCTGTATTTTTAATTGGAGCAGCAAGCACTCGCATTAACATTTAACCCGCATGTCTTCACTCCTTTTCCTCCTCCTCCCCCTGCTCCTCCCCCATCTTCATCCAATTCCCAACTAGTTGCACTTGCTATTTAAGTTTGACTCGCTCCGTGAACAACTTTTGCTTTTGCTCGATTGTTGTAGTCGTAGTAGTCTTTGTGGCATGCAAAGTGCGTCCAATTTACAGCGGACTGGGGGGAGATGGGGCTTCAAATGGGATTTCTAAGGGTTGCTAGCTGCTTATTGGGAATAGTCTTCGCGTAGTCTTCTCCACTCGACATTTGCGACAACCACTGCGTCCACACCACAGCTTCTCCACAGCTTGAGCTTGAGCCTAGCGCGGCACTCACACGGTCTCATCCTTAACACACATACACTAATCCCTGATCTATTGCAGAGTCGGCCATCAAGCTGCGCGATGAGAACGAACGCCTCAATGCCGAACTGCTGCGCTTGAGGCGTCTCCTCGAGCACTCAACAGACGGTGCCGTGGGTGGCATTGAACCCAGCGCTGATGTCGATGAAGTGCAGCCAACAGCAGCCGCATCGCAGGAGCGTATCGAACGCCTTGAAACCGAGCTGCGTAGCGTGAAGAATCAGTTGCTGACCATGCGACTCGAACGCAAGAAGCTGCGCACAGACAAATCTGATCTTCTTGGTCAGGTGAAACAGTTGTGCGCCTCGCTGCAGGAGAAGGAACAAGAGCTCCGTGACTTCATACGCAATTATCAGGAACGCGTTCGCGAAACAGAGTCAACAAATGCCAAGCTGTCCGGTGATCGAGATCGCGAACGCTTTCAGCTACTGAAGCAGGCACGCGATGAGGCCGAACGATCCTTGGCGCTGGCTCAGCAGCTGTCCTCGCGGGATCTGCAGCTGCAGCGACTGCAAGAGCAGTTGCAGGAGGCGCGACGTCAGCTCAGCGGTTGCCTCTCCGATCAGGAGAGTTTGCACTCCTTTGCGCCGCTGACGCCGCCCTCGGCTGCCTCTGGCATGCTCAGCCAGCTGGCTGGCGGATCAGGACTGACGGGTGCCATGAGCGGACTACGTACCGCTGACGACAGTGGGCGTGGCAATTCGAATTCGTTGTCCGCATTCAGCGGGAGCTTGAGCGGGGGTTCAGGTGCCACAGTCGGCGATCGCAACTCCTGCTCCAATGACTCGGGACTGCGCAACAGCAGCGATCGCGAGAGCACTGGCGGTGAGCTCAACTTTAGCGACGGCACCTGCGACAATGGACCCTGCATCACCGTCGATCCCGACAGCATCTCTCTAGTCTCCAGCCAAAACATGTACCAATGTGAGTAAACAGGATTACACTTAGTTTAATCGGTTAATGATGACGTTCTTCACTTCTCCCACACACAGTTGGCACGCCCAAGGAACGCAGTCCCACATTGTCGCCACTCAACTCTGGCGCATACTCCAGGTGAGCAAATTGATTAGAGGTTTAAGTTTACTTTATATATGTTTATATATGTATATAAAGGACATAGCTGGAAAATATAAGTTTAGTATTTTTTGGTGTTAAAAACTGTTTTCAATTTCACGTCTTTTATTCTTTTTTTATTGGGAAGTCATATTAACAACAAAAGTTGGGAAATTAAATACAATGAAAAGGGCTCTATGAAGTTTGTTTAATAGTTTATATGCTACAAATTAGTTATTTAATTTTGGCATCTAAGATCATTGCTCAATCATAAATGAAAAAGTGATTTGAAAACTACTAATTTGTTTGCTTAAGAGTTTCTCAATACATAAATTCAAGTATAGAAATTATATTGTTTAAGTAATATATATCTATATCACGTATTATATATCTAATATCGTATATATAATAATATTTATTTGAGGTAAAAGTGGCTGATCTATTTTGGTGCATCTATGAAAAATTTTATATATTCGCATATGCATCACATCTTTCGTGGCTTATTTTATTAAAAGTTGATCCCAAAAAGCTCCCTCTTTACTATTCAATATATGTACTATACATACTATGTACTTATATATCATATATGTTTAATATTTAATATTATAATCCACACTAATTACCCTTTCATCTTCTGTAATATAGATCTGTGGAGCAGCTCTCGCCAGATGCAGAGGGACCAGGCGGCGCCGGTGCCATCACACGCAAGTTCGGCAACAAGAGTGGACCGCTGGGCGCTCGCAATGGACGCGGTGGCACCTGGGGCAGCATCTCCCGTGTCTTTGCACGGTCGCGCAACAAGAGCAAGGCGATGTCCGCCGATGGCGTCACCGAGTACAGCGACTACTCGTGGAATCCGCTGTCTGAGGAAGGCTACGCTGAGAAGCTGCGACTGCTGCGTGAGGCATCGCAGCTGCCCATTGAACGCTGGCGGGCGACTCAAGTGCTCGCCTGGCTGGAGGTGGCCCTGGGCATGCCACAGTACAGTGCACGCTGTGCGGAGAACGTGAAGAGCGGCAAGGTGCTGCTCGAGCTGAACGATGTGGAGCTGGAGGCGGGCCTGGGGCTAGTGCATCCCATGCATCGCAAGAAGCTGCGACTGGCCATCGAAGAGCAGCGACGTCCCGAACTCGTTCGCTATCCACTCATCACCCAGCTGGGACACACTTGGGTTGCATCCGAGTGGCTGCCGGACATCGGGTTGCCGCAGTATGCGGAACCTTTTCTGCAATCGCTGGTTGATGCACGCATGCTGGACACGCTCTCGAAGAAGGAACTGGAGAAGTTCCTCGGCGTGACGCGCAAGTTCCATCAGGCCAGCATAGTGCATGGTAATTGGATATATGTTATTAATTAAAATAAATAGATATAGATGGATATAGGGTAGAAGGACAAAAGGAAATGTATTTACAATTCGTTTGTGTAAGGCATCTACAAGCGAAACGATATGTCTGTCTGTTCGTCTCTGTCTGTCCGTATGAACACCTAGATCCAGAGATTATAAGAAATAGAGTTACAAATTTGTTGACGCTCTTGTTATTATTGCATGAAGATCCTAAAAACTAATAGTAATTTCAAAGAGCGGGCTGCGATTTTTGGTACATATAGTACAATAAAAATCATAATCGTTATAATCACACCAAATGAAAATCATGGAATTAGTTTGAACAAGTAAGAAAGCTACAGTCGAGTGTACTCGACTGTGAGATACCCGCTACCCATTTTGAATAAAAGCAATATATTTTGCGGTGTTATTCTCAAAATATACCAAATATACTGCAAAAATACTAAAAATATACCGAATGGTATATGTGGTATATCGATAAAGTACCGCATTCAAAATATACCATAGACGGCTCAATATACCAGATTGTCAGCCAAAGTAACTAAGACCCCTTGTAAGTAGGCGGTTTTGCCCATACAAAAGTCGTAACCAAATTTTCAGGAATCATAACTACTATAGTTATTATTATATATACCAAAATTCGCAACTCTAGCTTTAAAATTACGCTTGTGATTCGATTTTTTTGATTTGCGGGGGCGGAAGTGGGCGTGGCAAAAATTTGAAACAAACTTGATCTGTGTGCAAACATAACAAATGCTGTCGAAAAAAAATTATAGCTCTATCTCTCGTAGTCTCTGAGATCTAGGCGTTCATACGGACGGACGGACAGACACACAGACGGACAGACACACAGATACACAGACGGACAGACGGACATGGCTAGATCGTCTCGGCTGTTGTCGCTGATCAAGAATATATATACTTTATAGGGTCGGAGATGCCTCCTGTTACCTGTTACATACATTTCCTGTCGGCACAAAGTTATAATACCCTTCTACCCTATGGGTAGCGGGTATAAAAAAACGGCTGCAGTTAACGAGTCTTTATTACTTTGGATGAAATTTTGAATTATTTTCAACTCCTTGGTATGTTTTGGATTGAGTAGTATATCGATATAACATATTATATATAGCCTCTAGTATACTTTGGTATATTTTATATATATTAGTATATTGATATACAAAATATATTTTTCGGTATATTAATTTGGCATATTCGAAGAATGTGATGATCGTTATTATATCAGAAGAAATTAAAAAACGGCTTCAGCTGTCGGGTCTTTATTTCATTGGTTTGGAATTTGGTATATTTTGTACTCTTTGGTATATTTTCGGATTAAGTAGTACTAATATGATAACATTTAGTATAATTTGGTTAAGGTAGTATATCGATATACCAAATGTAATTTGTTTTTTGGTACATTAAGTTGGTATATTCTAAGAATACTGTACTGTTTAAAAACGTGTAGCGCCACAGTTGAGCACATTCGCTACAGTCGAAGATTCCTACTTGTTAGTAATACTAATTTCGTGCTGCTTTTTTTCAGGCATCCATGTGCTGCGCATCGTCAAGTACGACCGTCAGACGCTGGCCATGCGACGTGTGCAGTCGGAAACGGTTGACACGGATCCCATTGTTTGGACTAATCAACGCTTCATACGCTGGGTGCGCTCCATTGACCTCGGCGAGTATGCGGACAATCTCAAGGGTGAGTTTGCAATTGACCTCGTCTCGATAATATACGGCATAACATCGTATCTTGGGTGTACAATTTCATGAAACGCAACCATCCATCTCTAAATCGCTTACAGACAGCGGCGTTCATGGTGGCCTGGTGGTGTTGGAGCCATCCTTCTCGGGCGATACCATGGCCACGGCTTTGGGTATTCCGCCATCGAAGAACATAATACGTCGACATCTGAACACGGAATTCGATGCCCTCATCCTGCCCGCAAGGTGAGTGCTCAAACCACGCCCCCCTCTCACAATCCCCTGCATCCTATCATCCTGGCAATCACGAGCACATCATATGTGTGTGTGCGTGTGCAGCCCTGGTATAATACAACTACTACAACAACAGCTATTATGAATTATCCCTCGTATTGATATCGTCTAAGTATGTGTAGCGTAATACAACCTTTTGATTAGAATTTCCTTTGTTTCGTACACATTTGATTGGTTTGTTGTATTTTGCATACTCTCACTCACTCACTCACTTGCTCATTCACTCTCACTCACTCACTCGCTCACTCATCCACGCATTGTTAGTCGTATACGTAATTTGATTCGATTTTATTTGTTTTTGCCATTATGCTTTAATGCTTTTGTGATTCAGTTGGGTCAGTTTTTATCATTCCTGCACGCTTCCCATAATCAACATCATCATCATCACTCACTCACCAGTCACTCTGCATTCATATTCATATTCGCATTCGTGAATAGAGAGGAAATAAGTGAATTGCTTTCGCATTTCCATGACAACTTCTGCGAAATCGAGTTATTGTTGATCCTGTTTAAATTATGGCGACAAGCCAAGCACACTAAATTCATCCTGATTCGATCAAGTTTTCCAACTCATGAATTAAAGAAATTATTTTAAATTAACTTGTAAGGAAAAGATGAATCTCCTTGAATGCGAGTAAAAGTGGGGAATAATATGCAAAGCATTAATCATATTTATAATACTAGTCAGTGAATCATGGCTAAAATCGTTTGCGGTTCGTTGACTGCTCAAAACACGATTATTATTCATTCTGCAATCGATTTGCAATAGGAAATAAATACAGAAACACACTCACACACAATGTTTGTCGTCTATTGCTTACATTCATTCATTATTCACATCATTCGAAACATGCAAACATTTGTGTAAAATGCTTTTCTTGATTTCAACTTCTGATTTGCATAAATTCTAACCAAATGCTACTTAATTGCATTTCATCGAATAGTCAAAAACGCATACTATATGGACTGGCTGCTGAAACGAGTACTCACATATACTCACAACTCATTCAGTCCATCATCATCGTAAATCGTAAATCGTTTGTCGTATATGTTGTTTATCATCTATCTGTCTCTTCTCTCGTCCATACAATTTGTACTACTTTGTGAACTAGCGAATAAATCAAATAAATATATTTACTATATAATCGTATCATCATCTAGCATTTAGCATTCAGTATTCACATACGTATCAGTATCGTTGAGTCTATAACGACTCAATAACTTACATATTTTAAATGTGTGCCGTGATTTTTGTGTGCGTGTTTTAGAGCATGTCTAAAATGCCGTCAAATGCCGCACTAATTGGCTTCTGCCTCATTTTTCTCTCTCTCTCTCTCTCTCTCTCTCTTTCTCTCCCCCCAAATTTCTCTCTTCTCTTCCAACAACTCGATATCAAAAAAATATATATTTTCTAAAAAAATGCAGATACATTATTTACTGTCAAATGGAAGAATTTCAAATGGAAAACTCCCGGCAATTGGCCAAATTACAGGGCCATTAAATCTCACATGAAAATAATTTAACGACACAAAAAAAAACAGAAAAAATCATCTAGAAATTATATCATAAAATCACATGAAACGATAAACGTAATACGTGTGGCAAGAAAATATGTATTTGTAATGAGAAAACTCGATGGGATTCAATATACAAAAATTGTGTCTAGCTAAGCTGATTGATAATTCTAGAAAGAGAACAATAATTGGAGCACAGCGCTAATCAAATCAAATCATAATTACTCGTAAACCTAAACGTAATTATAAACGTAATCGTAAACGTAATACTCGTGTAGCATAGTAATAAATGAATTCGATATATACATAACAAACTGAAGGATCAAATCGTAATGAATCGAATCAAAATGAATCACATTCTCTTCGCAATCAAACCGAAATCCAAACCTTTCCCCAAAAAATCCATTTAAAGAGTGAAATAAAGAGAACTTAGTACATAAAAATTAAATAAATACTTAGCACATATCGGGATTCTAAAAGAGCTTTGCGTTATCGATATGTCCATACATTAGATACAGAAAAGATCTTAGAGCAAATCAGCTGTTGATGTCGATTTACACCAAATATATAAAACGAAAACAACCGAAACTTTTTGCATTTAAGCCAAAACACCAAAAGTAAAAGCCGCCAAAGAAAAAAACAAACAAATAAAAGCGACACAATAGCAAAACAATATTAATTGCATTCATAGCTTAAGTATATCAATTACCAAATTTAATATTTAGTAGACTCGAGATACAGAAACGGATACGAGATACAACAATAGCAACAGATACAGATACAAATTCATTTAATATTTTAGGTATAGTGGGCCAGCAACTTTTTCGGGTAGAGAAATTCATAGAATGTGGAGCAAACGTATAAAAGATATAGATGTGAAATACATGTATTTAATTATACTTATGCAAATTTGCAGGTACCGAGAAATTCGCATTGCATTCTTTAGATACTTATTAGACACATACACACACATACATAGTATTTAATGTGTAGCGAAAACATTCTTGAAGCCACTTGAAATAATTGTGCAAATTGCAAAACGCTTGGCTTTGTAACTAATGTGGGCAGCCGTCCACTGTGATACAGATACAGATACAGATACAGATACATAGAGAAACATTACTGGCACATGCATACACAGACATTACATGCATACATATATTTAGTACATATGGTAGAAGCAAATGCGAATTGGATTTATTTGCACACTCGAGAGCAGTTTAGCAACTGTAAAGTAATCCATAAGATAAACCACATACAACATGAACCTACATTACATACATATCTACTCACATACACATGTACATTGTAAAATACACACTCACACGCACACATTTAGAGCCAGCCATAAATTAGCTTGTTTTGTTCTAGATGTTGCATACTTTTGAGCGCTTCAAAAATGCCGCCGTTGTATTAGCTTGCGTTTGCTTTCCTCTTTTGTTCTCATTTTCGTTGTCTCCCGCCCCACCTCCATGCAACAAAGAAGTGAAGTGAACTCTTCCCTCTCTCCCACACATTCCCCCAGAGCAATTTGCCTCGTCTCTTGATTAAGTCATTTGTTCAGAATGCAAAGCAATGTCAATTGTAAGTAACATTCGAGTGATTTTGAGTATAACAAAAAAGTAGTACACACACTTTTTGCCTAAGTATAACACGTAACCTTTATGTCTATGTCTATGTCTATGTCTACTATATAATTATGTAGTCTGACTACACACACACCCACACATACATGCATACATGCATTTATCTCCTACTATTTGTTGGGGCCGCATTTCATCTATCCACTTTACATATATAAATAGACATATTGGTACTATATTTAAGAATTTTATTATAATAGTTATAATTAATTAATTTTGTTGTTTACGCTACAAGTAGTCAATTATGCAAATGCAATAAAACAAAAGCAAAAAAAAAAAAAAAAAGATACAATCGATACACACTAATTTCCTTAATATTATTAACCGTTTTTTGTCTTTGTCCCGTTTCTTTTCTACTTTCCATATTTTCACATCTTTCTTTCCATTTTGTATTGTAAACTCAAACTCAACGGCTTGTTGTTGCTATCCTTGTCTTGATTGTTTACAATAATGCATAATACAACACAACAACAACAACCACTACTACAACTACAACTACAATATCAACAACGACACTGTGCGTGTGACTGTGTGCGTGCGCGTGTGTGTGCGCTTGCCTGCCCGCCTGCCTCTCTGTCACTGTCTCTGTCTCTCTCTCTCTCTCTCTTTGTCTGCCTGCCTGCCCCGTTATGTGTGTGTGTACTCGTTACTCATTTGTGCCAAAATGCAACAACAAAATTGTGAACAATGCACATACATGAATACACACACCTTACTCCCACACACACACACACACATCGACTCGCTCACTCACACCTTGACACCCAAAACGAAAACAATCCGGTTGTATTGCAATGTTTGTTGTGTAGAGCAACTTTGGGTCAAGGCATACGTTCCGGTTGCGGCATAGTGCCACTTACGGGACCCGGCGGACTGCAGCACTATGCCACAACAGATCGACGCTCGAGTGGCAGCCTACGGGTAAGTCTCAACTATATCATACTATATATATCTATGTATATCTAGCTATCTAGCTATACTATCGTACTCTACTTGTCTCGCACACATCTCACAAGTGAAACTCTAATCTCTCATCTCAAACTCAAAACTCAATTGGTTGCCTACGCGTCAAAAAAAAAAAAAACAACATAAAAAAAATGCTCAAATATTTTCGAAACTAATCTCGTACTCGTTTCTGCCTCTGTACTTATCTTAGCCTGATTTGACGTGAAGCTTTTGTTGTCTCTCTGTGTCTATGCCTCTATATATGATTATGATTACTCGTAATACTTATCGCTTTCAATACTTGTGTAGAATGTCAAGGATCATACTATTCGTATTCGTATGCGTATTGATATTAGTTTTGCTCACTTTTAAGTTTCTCACAACATGACATGGATAAAAAAAGAAAACATCTCAAAACAAGTACTTTGAGCACACAGTACAACGATGTTTCAACACTTATAGCGTATTTACCTAGCATTAATATTCCAATAAGTATCTTCAGAATACGAAACAATACCATGATCTTATACAAGTCTAAGGATAAGTACATATAAAAATATATATACAATAACATATAACTTAAATAGCTAAGTATCTTTTATCTTTTCCAAATACTATTTTGCATACTCCTTATACTTTGGCATGTTTATCGAAGATATATACTTTCTGTGGACCCAAGACTTCTTCTTCACTTTGCAAAATAAACCATACCACGCATTAAACATTCATAGATACATACAAAACGATGTATTCTACAAGATACTCCAGTTAAAGATACATAAATAGCAAATGGGGAACTCAAACATAAATAAATTGGTAATGGTGTAATTAGGAATTAAGTTAATATCATTTTGCAATGCTCTTTCTGCCAACATAAAGATGCATTTTTAGTTTACAATGAATTGTACTCAATTAGCTAGTCCAATTATTTAGGGTCTTTTAACGCTATAGCGTGTATTTAAGTGAAATTAAAGAAATATCAGAAGAACATGAAATAGGAACATATGATGTAATGTTTATTAAGTGTGGCAAAACGTGAAATCTATAATTTAAGCACGCTAAAACACTATGGTTTAAGCAGATAAATACTATACGAAAATTTACACATACAAATATAATCGAAATTATAATACTTACACGTAAGTAAAACAGTAATAAATAAAGAGCATTTTGTAAAATGCACCAACTATGGAGAAATAATTAAACTACATGTAAACTGTTCAAATGAAGATCTTTTATTTAATTTCGCGGGTTCAAGTAACATTTTAAACGACCAACGAGACCAGAAGTTTCACGACAAATTCAGAGATAAAAGAGTTCTGGACAATTGACACTAATTCGATTGAGCGGGTGATAAACATATATGAGAGTTGAATACAAAAACTAATTTATAATTTTCTCAATCTTGTCTTCCCATCTTCTGTTCTTGTGCTATACAGATTTCGGCATGGAAAGGATCTCAGGTAATGATCATAAATTAGATTTGAAATATCAAATTCTAATTATGTTTCCATCCTTCGCAGAGTTCTCTTTCAAAAGCCTTTCGGTTCAACACAAAACCCAACCGGGCCGGTGATCGCAGCTCCTTCGGAAACTCCACCTCCCCAACGCCATCGTACAGCAGCAGCGAGGGCGGCGGAGGAATATACGCTACCATAGGTCCTCACCAGATGCAATCGCTTCATCATCCGCCTCACCACTTCCTTCCACCACCCACAACCGCACCACCACCCCCACCCATCTCAGGAGGCGTCAACTATGGCCCACCACCGGCCGGACATCGTGTGAGTGCTCCTCCCGTAGGCAGCATCCTGGATCCCAATGGGCCAGATGGTCATCTGCTCTACGAGCAGAACAGTCGACGCGTAAAGAGCATCAGCGACATCGGTGTGGCAAGCAGCGGCAGCATGGGAGCATGTAGTCTAGGTGGCATATCGGCTTCATCCGATTCGCCAGCATGAGCTGATTGTAGAGCGTTTGTTGTAAGTCTAGATAGGTGAGCAATGTCAGAATTGTCGTAGTATCTTCATTCCCTTCGTGTGAGCTTGAATTCCAAAGAGAATAAAAGTGATAAGTTAGGAGTATATGATATATATATTAAAAAGATAGAAATATGTATATTTAAACTGGATTCAATTACATTCAACACAAGACCCACCTTATCAAAGTGATGCGAGAAACACTTGTGCATTCAACGGATACATATGTCAAGATACAAATACAAACAAAAAAACACAACACAAAGAGAAACAACTAAGCATATTTGATGAAATCAGATTGAAACTACAACACAAACAGTGAAAACGTAAACATAATTAATAATAATATTCATGGATATTTATGTATGTATGTACTTAGCTCTAAGTTCGACTCGAATGCATGCAATTAAATAGGAGAAAAGGCAATTCATTAATTAAATTAATTCGGCATGAGGCGGCATTCCGCCTGCAGAGCTGCAACTGCAAAATGCAAATGAAAACAACTTTATTAGGCTAATAAGAACGTATTTAATTGTAAATTTAGTTTTCAATTGATTTAATTATACATATAATTATACTCGATGATATTGCAAACGGCAAAATGCACACGACCGAAAAACAAATTGTTGTGTGCGTGCGCAATAAATTTTAATTTCCGCAGATTGCATTGAATTGGGATTTGAAATAATAATAAACTGCTTTTGTAACTGCAATTTAGATAAATTGAAATTATTTTGTAAGCTAAACCCCATTTCCCCAAGCCCAAAACCAAACCTTTTCCAACCACCAAAATCCCAATTTCAACTTCCAATAACAAACGTAGCTAAACAAATAAACCCTGACGAATATTCAAATGTAATAAAGTGCAGAAATGTGCAAAACTGTTAATGTGGCTATAAACAAACATAAGTATAATTTATATGGAAATAGCTAAGTAAATATTTATATATATATATATAATTAATGAAATAATAATGCAAATGTACTCCAATCAATTTGAGATTAACGAACTTGAATCGCAACAACCAAACCAAATACCGCAAGAGTCAAAATAGTTCTCTCCCTCTAGCTCCAGCCGATAAATGATATCCTGCATTATTGTCCTTCCTACCATTGCAATTCCTAAAGCATATATTGTATCAATAATATGAGATGTTTATTTTTAAGCAGACCAATTTAACTCTAGCATTACGAACAGGTAAAACTATCGAATAAAACAATGATCAAAACTAACGAGTCTGGACTTCATTTATTTCTCAAAACACTGTGAATAATGTTCAAGTGCGTTTATTTCAAATATTACACAAGTAAAACTTCAACAAATTGCATTTTCTCCAATCCAAAGCACTTCACCTTCACCTTGATAACATTTGTGCGTGCATCGCGAGTCTGCTCCTGTTGGGTGCAGTGGACAGGAGCATCCTGCTGGGTTTGCTAGCGTCGATCTTCGATATTATCCGTCCTGGGACGACGAGTGGTGTTCGGACGACCCTTTGGCTCTGGTCCCGGCTGAGGAAGCGGCTCGGCGGCCGCCATGGAGCCAATGCCACCCACAAGGGCCAAAACACTGAGCAGCAGGAACAAATTAAACCACTTCATATTAAAGTCGATAGCTGGTCGAAGCTTTGCTGGAGTCACTTAGTCGTTAACTGATGACTGCTGCCAGCTTCAGCGTCGTTTTTATGGTCCACAGCGCAGAAGTTTATGTCAATGGCGATGAGAAAACCTATCAACATCATTTAGTTTATGTTCGAAGATCGAGTAACAAGATTTGCAAAATTGAGTTGTAAATTTCGTGATAAAAATGGGCGGACATTCATTTAGGTAATTGACTGCAACAACATTGAACAATTGTTTGCCGAATTATTCACATTGTGCCGCGCACTCACCGTGAGATTTCTGGCAGAGACATTTCTCTAGATTCTTGACAGCTTGACACTTAAAACTGACACAATTTACGGCATTTACATTTGAGGTATTTCGATATCGCATTGTATTTGAATGTTTTTACAACGTTTTGTGATTTAAATGCAGTGATAGCTTATAGTTACAATAATACATCGAAATTACATAAATAATAAATATAGAATAATATAAACGTGATACTATGCAAATGACAGTGTTGCGATGTACAAATTCCATCGAATATTTTCGGAAGTACGCCGAAAATTGGTTGGTCAAATATGTTAATGCATACAATGAATACAAATACAATAGTTGACTAACGGGAACATTTAAGAAATACGCGTAATTTGTAAATACAAATATACTGTCCAATTGCGAGTATATCTATTAAATAACTAATAATAACCGAGCGTTCTCTAAAAACATGATTATCATTAACGAAACATTTTTCAAAAATGCAGTTAACGAAATGGAAAATATATACAATAACAAATTTTATTATAATTATTGAGAGTCCATGCAATAATTGTTGTGCAATATTAGTTTCTCCTGAAAGCATTGCATGAACATGTTGTTTTCTCGCTCCTGTCTCAGCTCCTCGCCAATCTGCTCCCACATATTCTCAAATCCACAATCCCACTGGGAGCTGCTGATGTCATCATCGTTGAATGTGTCATCAAAGCAGAAAGAGTATTCACGTACGTAATCACACATTTTGAATTTGTAACTGAAAGAAGCGATAACAAAACGGTTATACAGCATTAATCGATAAGTACAGTTTTAAAGCGATGCCTATCGAAAGTGGGCAGCCCCACAACTAGCGCTGTTATCACTGCAAAGCAATCACAGCTGTTGAACGAAGATGTCGCGCAAGAATGTTTTAAACTTAATCAACACGATCGTTGGTGGCTCGTAAGTAGCAATTATTATCAAGTAACCAGTTTATCGAGTATAATTGTTGTATAATTAATATAGATGTAAGTGTCCCGCCCACTCGCATAATTATGGATCCACAGCGGCGGCCGCAAAGCAAACGGGATTGAAAGAGTATGCCTTCGAGGTAAGTCTTCTCGCTGTCCAAAGTCCAGTTAATTAACGAGATAAACTGTAATCTAATATATAATTTGCATGCCGCAGATGTCGGCATCGACAGTGCGCTTTGGACCAGGTGTGAGTGCAGAGCTGGGTGCTGATCTGTCCAACTGGGGGGCAAAGAATGTTTGCCTGGTGACGGACAAGAATGTGGCCAAGCTGCCATCGGTGCGTGTTGCCCTCGATTCGTTGGCCCGCCATGGAATCAACTATCAGGTGTATGACGAGACGCGTGTGGAGCCAACAGATCAAAGTTTCTGGCATGCTGCCCAGTTTGCGCGTCGCAATCAGTTCGATGCATTCGTCGCCATTGGCGGCGGCTCCGCCATGGACACTGCGAAAGTAGCGAATCTGTTCAGCAGCGATCCAGCTGCAGAGTTGCTAGACTATGTCAACGCTCCCATTGGTAAGGCGAAGGAGGTAAGTCGAGTTGTGAAATCAACAGCAGAAGAGTTAATTTTTTTGTTTTGTAGATTTCTGTTAAACTGAAGCCTCTTATCGCTGTACCCACCACATCTGGCACTGGATCAGAGACCACTGGAGTGGCCATATTTGACTATCAGCGTCTGCATGCCAAGACAGGCATTTCCAGCAAGCATCTGAAGCCGACGCTAGGTAAGCAGCTGCCCCCCTCAAAATTCCATTTGTCAACAACTCTACACGTCTTCATTCCGCAGCTATCGTGGATCCTCTGCATACGCTCTCGCAGCCGGAACGTGTCATGGCATTTGCGGGTTTTGATGTCTTCTGCCATGCGCTGGAGAGCTTCACGGCTGTCGACTATCGCGAGCGTGGTCCAGCTCCCTCCAACCCCAGTCTACGCCCAACGTACCAGGGCAGAAATCCCATTTCCGATGTCTGGGCACGTTTTGCCCTCGACACCATACGCAGCAATTTCATCGACGCCATTTATCAGCCCGACAATCTGGCAGCCCGCTCTAGCATGCATCTGGCATCCACCATGGCGGGTGTAGGCTTTGGCAATGCAGGTGTGCATCTTTGCCACGGTCTCTCGTATCCCATCTCGGGGCATGTGCGAAACTACAAGCCCAAGGGCTACTCTGACAGCCATGCTCTGATTCCACATGGCCTCTCTGTGGTAATAAGTGCTCCGGCTGTATTTGAGTTTACAGCTGCTGCATGCCCAGAGCGTCACCTCGAAGCTGCCCAGCTTTTGGGTGCTGACACCTCAGGCGTTAAGGCCGCTGATGCCGGGCGTCTTTTGGCGGACACAATGCGAGGTTATATGCAGCGTGCGGGCATTGAAAATGGCCTCCAGGAGCTGGGCTTTGGCAGTGGCGATATTCCAGCACTGGTTGAGGGAACGCTACCCCAAGAACGCATTACGAAGATGGCACCACGTGAACAATCACGTGAAGATTTGGCCAAACTCTTTGAGAATTCAATGCAAGTTTATTAAACACTTACCCTCTTTTTTCTTTTTCGCTTAAGTTCTTTTTCACTGGGGAGCAAATGTAAACTAACGGATCTATTTAGTGAAGTTGGCTGCATTGATTAATTTCAGAGATTAGTTAATGTTCAGCTGGAACCAGTTCCACAGCGAGCATAAAACTGAAGTGTCAAATAATTAGTGTTAATCGACACATATGTATATTTCAAAATGTAATGTTAATGTGAATGTAAATAAACCAAAACTTCATTTGAATATCTTGTGAAGTGATCCATTTTTCTATTAAATTTCAAAGTTGACAGTTTATTTGTTTTATAAAAGATAGAAAATGTAAGTGTTATATCGATGTGTACCCAATATACCGAAGACCAAGTCATAAATAAGTATATGTAAATTTTTGTATTTAACACATATGGAATATGTATTTGTTGTACATATATTATAGATACTATATCATATAAAGATTATGTTCAATTTGGTTAAAATAATTTATTGATTTCGGAAAATGTGTGTTCAAAGTCCAACATTTACTTGATTTGATTGAAGGGATAATATAAAAAAGACTTAACGTAGTTTATTAATATGCTTTGCGTCATCATCATATCATTCTTTGCCCAGAATAGAAATCAAAAAGCGATATTTTTAAGGGGTCTGACAGGTTCAGATCGACAGTTACAGTTAAAGATAGAGTTACAGTTACAGTTACACACATCCACACTTTGCCCAACCGTTTCAATATGACTGATTGCCAGTGGTAAATATTCTTTCATAAAAAATTAGTATATCTCGATATTATTAATTTCGGCAAAATGGCACTTAAATCCTCAAATCGTCCGCTTTCAAAATAAAAAGTTGGAAAACACAAATCTATTGATCTGCATCTTGAAAAAATACAATATAAAGTAGTAGGTCTTTATGTCAATACGTTCTGACGAAGAAGATGTTAAGAATACGGCGACTCAATCAGTTTAAAAGTCCGTTGCTCCCGAAACGGTTGCTAAACTGTTCGCTCGTGATCTCTGCCTCTGCGTAGTGCCATCGGTGCAGTCGCTGCAACCGGTTTAAGTACAACAATAACTATGTGCTATATAGATAGTTTTCCTTTTGTTTTCTCTTCTTTTCATATATGTTTTTGGGGTCTGGTGGAGGGAGGGGGGGTTTGGGGCATTCCTCAGTATTTTCTTCAGTTTTTGCTAATACTTTTTCGCGCATAACGCCAAGAGATGACTCTTGATCTTGCTCTTCGCTCCGCTTCTAGCTCTGCTCTTTGCCAACGGGTTATTTATCGTTTCATTCGTTTCTTATTGTACGGTTTTATCTTTTGTATTTCTTGATCTGTTGTTTTTGTTTTTGCAAAATGGTGTTTTATCTATGAATTAACTTATAAATTAAAAAAACAGCGCAACACACTCCCGCACTCGACGAAGTCCTTCTCGGAGCTGCTCTCTCTTTCTTACTGTGCGGTACGGTATGGACTTAGACCTGATTGATTGGCGCATATTTGTGCACCTTTGGTTGTTTTGGTTCCTTGCTAACCGCCGGCTTAACAATGTCCTCGGAGAGCTTCTGGTACACAAAGGAGTTCTTCGAGGCCAGAATGGCCATGCGATAACGCTCGCCCCGCTTGTGCAGAACCATCGCAGCGATCTTGAAGAGACCGAACAGAATCATTAGCAAGCAGCAGACGACAATGATCGTGGGCGCAATGTATTTGTAGCTCATATTGTAGACATGACCACGCTGAATGAAGATCTCTTCCTCGTCCTCCTCGTCGCTGTTCTCCTCTTCGCTATCAGATCCTAGTTTATCTGCAAGATAAAAATATACAAATTAGAGATAACGCAATGAGGACTATTAAACAACTACAAACACGAACCTAGCAAGAACTTGTCCTTAGTTTCCTTGGACAAATCGATTTCCTCGACCTTAATGCCATCATAGACCTTGGGCTTCAGCACGGATTCCATGTACTTCTGGAAGGCGGCATCACTCTTCTTCTTTTTGTCGCTCTTCTTAGCATCGTCATCTTCATCACTGTCGCTATCATCTTCATACTCGCTGTCTTCCTCGTACTCGCTGTCATTGTCAGTATCTTGCTCCTTATCCTCGCCACCATTGTTCAAGTCCTCCTCACCACTCTCCAAGAGCTCGGAATCGTTGTCCTTGTTGTTCTCCGTGCTCAGAGATCCCTTCATGATCTTCTGCATATTGCTTAGCTTATTTTTATCTAGCACACTCTTGTCCAGCACGCTCAACAGCTTATCCTCATCATCCTTCAGCTTGCGCTCGGTTTCTGCAATGCGTTTCTCGAGATCAAACTCCTTATCGCTAATGGTGCCATTGTGCTTGCACACCTCCTGAGCCAACTGAGTCCAGCCCATCTGGTACTGAATGTTGATCAGCGAGACATCATCCAGACTGGATAATACTGGCGCCTTCTTCGACATTACTTTGTGCAGCGACACGTAGCTAATGAAGTTCTGGAAATCATCGTTGCAGTACAGCGGATTTTGGGTAAGATCCAGAGAACGCAGGTTCTTGAAGGTCTTAATGTCTTCGGCAGCAACGTATTTAATCAAATTGCCAGAGGCATTCACGCCACGCAGTGTCTCGAAGATCTTAAGATCCTTGGCCAATCCCGTATCACGGAACATGGACAACGAGGTCAGCTCGCAATCGTTGACATCCAGATAACGCAGCTGTTGCAGCGGCAAGAAGAGTCCCATGGAAAGACTGGTGATGGGATTGCCAGCCAAATTGAGCTTGGTCAGTTCGCTGTTCTCCTTGAAGACAAGTTCGTCCAACTTCACAATCAAATTGTTGCTCAAATCCAAGTCGATGAGCTTGGTCAAACTGGCGAATGTATCATGTGGCAGATTGTTAATGTTGTTCCAGGCCAACTTAAGCGTAGTCAGATGTGGCATTGTAGAGAATGTCTTGTGTCCCAAGGCGCCAACAGCGCAATTGGACAGATCCAAATAGTAGACGGTGAAGAAGCCATTGTAGCTAAGGAAGCCATCGGTTGGCAGCTGGCTCAAGCGTGGATTATCATTGAGGCGAATGACATCGAGCTCAGAGTTCTTGAAGAACAGCATGCTGGATACTTGATCCAGTTCGTTCATCGACAGATCAATGTGACGCAGGCTCTTCAGCGTAAGGAAGGAATCAGGCTGAATCTTGGTGATGCCGTTGCCCTTAAGATTCAAATTGGTCAAGCCGGGCATCTTGTCGAACATGCTGTGACGCACATGGACAATGGAATTGAAGCTCAAATCCACCTGTTGCAGTTCCTTGATGCCGAAGTGCAGATCACCAGTGAATGTGTTGTACTTCAGATGCAGAATCGACATGCTGGTGCCATTGAAGAGGTTGGCCGGCAGTTCCTTCAGCGAATTGTAAGACAGATCCAATTCCTCGATGGTGTCAACCGATTCAAAGAGCTTCTCGGGAATCTTTTGCAAGTTGTTCTGCGACAGATTAATATACACAATGCTGGACAGTTTGGAGAAGGCGGTGGGATTCAGTTCCATCAGGTTGTTGCGCGACAAATCCAATTCCTCAATGGTGGAAGACTAGGAAAGCAATTAGGATATAAGTAATGAAATCTTAGCTATGTATGTTCAATATAATACATACTTTGAGCAGATAATGGAGGCTAGAAACGGCGCTCAGATCGTTGCCGGAGATGGTGAGCATGCGCAGCTTCTTGTTGTGAGCAAAGGTATCGGGATTGAAGACAGCGAGTCCAACATCGGTCATATTAACAGCATACAGGTCGTCCAGACCAAGGAAGGCATCGGCATGCATGTACTGAACCGTGCAATTGGCAATCTTAATCGAGGCCACAAACTTCAGTCCCAGCTGCTGGAAGAACTTAGGACCCAGTGGAATGGGATACTTTGGACCGACATTTGTCACCACCAAATCGGTGATATCCGAGCCGAACTTCTGTGTGCCCAAATCCAGTCGGGAGCAAGTTGCCACCAGGTAGCTGTTGATGTTGCGAGAGCAGGTGCAGTATCTAGGGCATGGCACATTTTCGCTGAACACGACCTGCTCCTCATCCTGAATTTTGTCGGACTCATCGTCATCATCGGAGCTGCAAAGGAAAAGTTAAAAGTTAACAAATGAATTCATACAAATAAGGAGTAAGGAGTAAGGAGTTGTAAGTAATTTGGTTGCGTGTTTTACAAAATTGTTGAATAATGTATAAAATTAATGAATACATTTAAAATGCATAAATCTGAATCTATCGAAATAGAAAATATGAATAGGAAAGTAACTTCATAGCTAATTTCATTGTTTGCTAACAACGCTTAATTTAATGCAGATAGTATTTAACTGACAAATCGATGGGACTACATTATAACCAAATTATTGAATCTGTCGGCGCGAAATTTAGTGAATTCATTATGACAATTGACTTGTTTTCCACAGTTCGATGGATGATTCATTTATATTGCAAATGATAAATGCAAAAACTTATCTTGCTTTTAGTTATCTAAACTCTGCCTGCCAACAATGGAAAACAGACCTCATGGCCAGCGCTTATCAGCAGCCTCAAAGCCTCGAGAGATTTGTTTGCAATGAATCGGATACAACGGTAAACTAGAAGGACAGGTAACGAGATAACTGCTTGGATAACTTACTCGTCTGCGTCGTCGTCATCATCATCGTCGTCTTCGTCGATGTACTCGTCGTAACTGGCGTCAATGTCATTCTCCTTGGTGTCACCATCGACATCCTTGCTGATCTTGGCCTGAAATGGATTATAGTAAAGTTATTTAGGATTTTCGAAGTCACCAAGAGCAACACCCACCTTTGGCTTGGCTGTTGTGCTCTCCTCAATGGGATACAGCTTGGGCGTTGTGGTCTTGACAACCTTGGTCTTCTTGGTGCGTGTTGTGGTGCTCGTCTCCTTGACCACATTATCCGATTCATCTTCCTCGGAGCTATCATAGTTCTCCATCTCATAGTCATAGTCATCATCGTACTCATAGTTCTCCTCAGTATTATTCTTGATGCTTGTGGCATTCTCTGAATTCACACGATCGGGCAGCATTTTGTTGAATCGCGGATCCTCAGCCAAAGCCAGATTGTGCTTGGCAGCCTCGATCAGATCCTCCAATGTCTCATCACTGACTGGATGCTTTGCCTTTGGCTTTGGAGCTGGCGTTGTGCTCACAGTTTTGTTTGTTTCAGTGTCAAGCAACTCATTGGAGTCCAATTCTGTGCTGGCAACGTCATCGTTGAGTAGTTTAGCTTTGGCTGCAGGAGCTGGCTGCAGAGCACTGGAGTGGCTCAGATGGAGACCCACCAGTGAGATGACCAGCAGCAACACCAGTCTTAGCTGGCGACCCATTTTTATCGATCGTATACTAAAACGAAATAAGTTAAGATGCAATTCTAAGTAATGTTTTTGTTTTTTTTTTTTTTTAAATTCCGAAAATATATGAGAAAACAGTGCGACTTTCCGGTGGAATAGAATACTTATGAAACTATTCATTCTGATACCAAGAATACAACAACTTCTGGCATTTTCAAAGTTTATCTTATCTCGCACACATATATGAACAGAGTGCAGAGATAAGGGAAAATAACGTAAAACGTATAACGAACGAGAAAACGCTTATTTAATCAGCCATAACGAACACGACTCTTGCATACCCAGTTGGAACTGCAGTGGGCGATAATGTTAACCGGATCTGGTTGAAAATGTCACTTCAAATTTCAGACACTTGCCTAATGGACAACCGTAGTCAGTCTACTGTCTGTGCATCACAGGTAACCCTACAAATATATAGTTATCGATATAGTAATATATATACAACTGCTCAACTTCTCACTCGCACTCTTTGTTTGCCTCTCTCTTTCTCTGTTTCTCTCTCTCTCTCTGTTGATGCGCCTAATTAGCGCCTCCTGAAGCGATGCGAAAGAGTTGACATCATTGGACTCAAATGCGCTTGCTAATCTCATTGGCACATTTAATTCAACACTGTTAGAGACCCGTGGGGATTTTCGCTCAGTGTTCAAGTTTTTATTTTTTTTTGGCTCTCTTCATTTATTTGCTTATCGACAATTACGATTTGTGTTTTTGTTGATAAAAAAAAAAATAAAAACAAACAAGTTATGATTCTTCGTATATTTCGAATGTGTTACTCAGAAGTTGACAAACATTTGCTTTCAGTTTTTTTGGTAATGTTGTGAAAACTTTATTGAATACTAAGTATATTCAACAGGTAAACGAGGCACTTGAGGTACTTCCCCCACTTGCACTGAGTAATTTATCGGAGGCAAATGCTAATACAAGTCAAGTGCTTAAAGTATAACGATGGCAAGTTCAAGTGCTTAAAGTATAACGAATGCAAAGAAATGAGAAAACCCACAAATTGCACCAGGTTGAAAAATGGGTTTTCCAAACAGTGCAACGACTTTATTGAACACCTGTTATTCCGATTGTGGTTATAAAGAATCACACAAAAAACACGTTGCAACACGTTTTTTTAGCTCAAAGTTTTATAGAGAATTTTTTAATTTTTATTTCAATCTGATAAGCATTTTGCTAATTAAATCATTATTAAATATTTTGTTAAAATCTGATGATTATTTTTCTAATTAAGTCATTAAATATTATTAGGAAACTATACAAAATCTTTATATTCTAATTAAATGTCACATTTTTATTATGAATTTATAAGTATTGTACATATAAGCATATTTTTAATTAAGAACATAAATACTACACATGTGCACCACCAATAAATGTTTATTATTAATACTACTTCTGTAATTGTTATCCGCTGACTTTTATAATTTTAGCTGTTTGCTCAAAAACAAGTGAGAAAGCTACAGTTGAGTGTGTCCGACTCTAAGATATCACTACCCATTTTGAAAATAGTGCAAAAATTAAAATATACAAAATAAATATTCTGCAAAAATACTACAAATATACTGAAGCATACATTTGGTATATTGATATGCCAAAGAGTACAAAATATACCAGATTGCGTCTTTGCCCATACAAAAGTATTTACTTATGTAATAACTTCTACAAATTTTATCTGAACGCAATCAAATTCGCGACTCTAGCTAAAAAATTACGCTTGTTATTCAATTCAACATCGATTTTCGGGGGCGGATGTGGGCAAAAATTTGAAACAAACTAAAATTTGCAAACAAAACAAGTGCTTTCTAAAAAATATACATTATATACATTTTATAGGGTCGGAAATGCCTCCTTCTGCCTGTTACATACCCTTCTTCTTATGGGTATAGGGTATAAAACAAAAACAATTATGCCTCTAATTTTCTTACATCTCATTTCTGCTATCGAAGCTGCCACAATAACCACTTTTGTTTGCTTAATATAATATTAGTGAATTGGATTCCTGAAACTAATTAACAATTACGAATCCTAAATGCCACCGCATATTAATAAGTCGCAAAAAACCAGTTCGAAAGAGAGTTGCTTAGGGAATTCTCGCACTCAAATCGATTGTTTTGTTTGCCAAACAGTCGCGAGGTTGAAGACTATTTGTGTTTCCTGCTTTTGCCATTAATCTAAATTAACTTATACGAAGTACGAAGCACTCGACACCGTTTCCAATTCAGCTCCTCACATTTCAAACGCTATTAACGTCACTTTTCAGTGCAATTGCACAAATGTTTTGTGTGTGTGTTTTCCAAAGAAGCTCCTTTGACAAAAGGGCGCCCAGCACGTAGACCAAAGCCATAAACAAATGAATAAATATGCATAAATATTATTTGCAAATGACGTAGAATAGTAGTAAAATGCCAGACGCATTTGCGCTCTCTTTGCCTGAAATTCGAATACAATTCCCCAATGGAGTGTTTGGTTTTTTGTGAAATGAAACAAAAGAGAAAATTTTGAAAATAATTCAGTGTAGTAAACAAAGCGCTTTTCAGTTCAATATAGTAATTGTTGTATTCTGTATTTCGTTTGTTGTTCAGTGGGGCAAACGTGTGTGTGTGCGCAAAATGGAAATGCGCAGTTAGATTGATTGCGGCGCCATCAGTGAAAATGTGGCATTTATCTATATAATGTATGACCATATCGGGTGATAATGCACACACATGCATGTATTGCATGGCACAAACACACACTCGCAACGATCGAACTCGTTTAATTAGAGGTGGATAGATACAGTCGTAGCTGCAGATACTTATCGTTGTATCCATGAAATCGCTTTGAATTTTTGTCTTGCCCAGTTTGTCTGCCACAAATTGCGTGGGTGTCAACTTGAATGTTTGCAACGCCCGAGTGAGCGTCAGAGAGAGAGGGAGAAATATATTTATGTGCAGTCAGAGATGCAGACGCAGAGGGAAAAGTGCGCTTTGGACCGGCATTCAAACGTGTTTAGGTTTTTAGGTCTTAGCCACGCTTATTGCCAGCATTTCGTCGAGTCACGAACTCCATTCGGAGTTGGCTTTAGCTGGCAACTGGCAACTGGTAACGGGGCAACAACAGCTTCGTCGCATTGTCGCCAAGTTTCAATGGAGGAGCAGCCGCTGCTAAAGCTGAAGCAGAGGCTGGTCGATCAGAGGCGCCGTCGCCGACGACATCGACAGCGACATCGACACGATACCATAATTAATTCCATTTGCTATTGCTATTGCCATTGCTATTGGCTGTAGCGATTGCTGTTGTTATTATTGTGTGCTGTGTGTTGCCATTGCAGTGCTACGAAGTGGATGTGTTCAAGTTTAGAAAATAAAACCGGTACCGCCACTGGCCATACTTGTACGTGTATGCAAATCAGTTTGCGAGTCGGAAATCATGAGTCAACCAATTCATCATATGTACACCGAGTATCTCTTCATTTTTTATTGTCTTGTTGTTTTTTGTTATATTCCTCCCATTTATTATTGGCACACGCTGCTGCATCTCACAACTTTACCGACAACCGACAACTACTATAAAAACTTCAACTTCGCTGTTACGGTCAATGTCTCAGCGACCAATTTGATTAACTGTCTCTCAGAATGTTCTGTTTTTGTTTACTCTTCCAACCGTGTGTGTGTGTGTGTGTGTGTATATGCTTAGATGATATGAATAAATAGAACCAAGTGGATTTCAGTGTTTCGTTTCGTTACGCTCACAAACATTCCGATCAATGTTGACAGAGACAAACACTTTCCAGATCTCCGACAGCTTAACGAGTTCATAACAATAACGCCCGACACTTTTTCAACTTTCATTTGGCATTTATCGAGATCACCTCGACATGATGTAGTAACAACACTTCCGCAACAATACAATTCTTGATATTATGTAAATTTATTTTAATCACAATTAATTGATAATTTTAGTGCGTCTTATGTAAATATATGTATGTGTAAGCATATTCATAAGATGTTTGTATTTCTTTCTGTCGATTGGTTTATTATTTCCAAAAAACCAGTCGCTTCGTATTGAATATATTCTGCAGTCTGGTTTCGTAAGCAGCGCTAAACCGGTTCAAGAAGGACTCGTAACCGGTTCTTGGATCGATTATTGGAAATGCAGCGATGAGCTAAATAACAATATCTTGCATTGAAATATGTCATTGCCATAAAATTATTAATATTTCATTTGATATCTAACATACTTTATGACACTATAAAAGAACTTCTTTCATGCTGTAATGATTTATAGCTCCCCATGAATTACAGTTAAAAAAAAATATCATGTTGTATCGCGTGTCGAGAAAGGAAAAAAACAAAACTGCGATTTGTTCGTGGTATTGCGATGAGTTTGAAATTAGTTATTTATTTGATCACACAAAAATGATACTCGGTCTGGTCTGGTTTGCTTTGGTCTGGGCGTCAGTTTGGGTTTTGTCAACAGACCGCATTGACCGATCGACATTTCCCATGTGGCTGTGGCAGCCAACCCGCAGTTGGGTATAGCATTCCCTTTCCCCATTCCCCAACGATCGACACGAGTTTCAAGTTACAAACAACAACAGACAATAACAAAATGTCATCTGGCGCTGCATGTGGAGCAGCAGCCGAGAAGAGCAGCTGGTTAGTGACTGCCCCATGAAAGTTATCAGTGATCAATTTTTGGGCGCAGTCGCAATCGCAGTTGACAAGTTGAATATTGGAAATTGGGTGCGGCGATGTTGTCCAAACAATGCTATGATCGATGCTCTAATGGCAGCGACAAACAGTTATCTAAGTATGCGTCACAAGGTCGCAAATTGCTGAACTCAGGATAGACCATGGCTGCTTCAGGTAGTTTCGCCTTGACTTCGGCTTAAGATTTCACTGCTGAACTCGTCAAGTTCAAGCGAAAAAACCCTCAAAAGACATGTGTGTGTGGGTGCTGTTGTGTCTCGATTGAGCTGTATCGTTAAAAATAGCCGGGTCGACGTAAGTATTCGATTTAAAACAGGAAGTGAAATGAGAAACGAGTCACTTTTCAGCATGTTGTCGCTTTCTGTTGAATCGTATCAAAAGCAGGTAGATAAACCATTTGGCCACCCGTGTTCCTTTTGGGCGATGATTAAAAAACTGCAACGGAAGTGTTTCCGCACAACTGCAAGATACTAAAGTATCTCAGGGATGCAATCGAGCGAATATCAAATGAGAGAAGGAGAGCGAGAGTGAACAAACAACAGCACAGCAGCTTCTACGCGTTTAGATATCTGTCGAGTTGAGTTCAGGTTTTCACCGCACCTTGATCACGACTTAATCTCGTTTATTGACAGTTCATTAGCAGCCCCAGACAGCGTGATATATTTTATAATCGGATACTAAGCCGAACCTCGTAGCTCTCATTGCCACCAAAACATATGTAAGTCAAGTTGCAAATGCAAAGCAACTGCACATCTGCCACAAATGACATTGTATACTACACTATATACATTATACATATGTTAGTTCGACTTTAAGTCATAATTTCTGCAACGTTAACGTTTTAGTTGCAGGAGCGTAACACTGCAAAAGACTTCGTTTTTTTTTGTATTTGTGGTGTACAATGGAAAAATTGCTCAAGGCGTGCACATAAAAAATGCCGACATTTGACCACACACAAAAGACAGAGAGCGAAAAAAAATAAAGAGAGAGGGAGAGAGAGAGAGACTGGCAAACACACAACGAAAAAAGGGGGAAACTGTTGTGAGACTTGAACAACAACAAGAAAGCGGCTTAAAGAGATGGCCAGACTGGTTTTTGGCTGGAAATTGCGACTTCGAAGCGTCAACAATGACCGCCGCAGTAGCCAAAGTCGAAGCTAAAGTAGAAGCCGAAGTCGAAGTCAGCTCTCGACCAGCTGCCCAAGTTGCCAAAGCGAAAACAACAACAACAACAACAGAGTTACAGAGCCCGAAGCTCAAAGCTGAAGCCAAGCCCCAGACAGATGATATTCTTGAGTTTTGAAATTCTTGGTAAAAACAATTTCAATTTACTTTGCAACGATGAAGAAACTACCTAAAAAAGGCATATCTGTCATTGTTCAAGCCAAGCTTATTTGCTTTTTGGCCACACAAAACTATGGAGACATTCTCGTAGTCGTATTTGTGTATTTGTATTTGTATTTGTGTGCTCATCATGACGTTGATAATCACGATAATCATGTTGATGGTTAGCAGTCATGTGCTGAATTTAAAAAAGTGCCATAAAAAAGAGTCTATATCGAAATGGGTTTTCTGTGAAACAACATTCGAGCCTTGTGCAAAGATGTGAATGTGCTAAGCAGAGCTAATGAATAAAATGATTTAATAATTGTGTAGCACACAAGTTGGTAATCAAAATACTATAATAAATCTATTCCAAAAGTACGCAGCCCAGAGAATAGAGAATTGTGTGTTTATTTGAAAAACAAAAGCAGGGAAATTCTTTTATTGCAATTGTAGTTTAAAAGTGTGCATTAAATGAGTGCAATGAATTATTCAAATCGATTTGAATAGCTGCAACTCACGTCATACTCGTGTTTTTATTTATTTCTGAAATATTTTCAGAATTGCGAAATAAATAATATGCATTGGAATTTGTTGCGTTTCCACCAAGCTGATGAAATTGTAAGTACTACGCGAATATAAGGTCTTTGTTTGTATCTGGATTCGCCATTGTTTTTTGCTGACACTTCAGCATTTGTTTATAAGACTGAGTCTGGCAGCTGTCAACAAAATGTAGGGGGGCTTTGCTTATCGTTGAATGATCCCTAGCAGAATGAAGTCGACATAGATGGCTGATGATGGTTGACGACACCACATCACTTGTGATTAATCGAGCTTACAACTTTGATTGCCCAGTGAATTCTGCTGATAAAGTTGACTCTGTTATCGGACCGTCGTGAAAGGAGCCAACAGGTTTTTTCTTTCTCCTTCACCTTATACATTTTGTACTTTGTGGTCAGTTCAGGTTCGATACTTAATTATTTTTGGTAGTACTTATTAAAGTATCTTTAAGTGATTTCGTCAATTTTGGGAGCGATAAAAGCAGAATTTATGGGCGCTTCCTTCGATATCGAATCGAATTGCGATTGCCATATAAAGCAAGTCGAATTGATTGGGCTTTGTTTTAATTATAGCCATATGCATATATGCATAAGTGTATATAGACATTGATTCTTTCCAGGAAACAAGGCATAAATTAAGTGCTGGCTAAAACTGGCTTCATTAGTGTGCACTTGAAGAAGTGTCTTGCCACTCCCCAACGACAGTAGTAACAGATGATATATTGACTAGGAGTTGAGCTAGGCATGCATATTCAAAACAGTTGTCATTGCTTGTTCGAAACTTTTCCACAACAAAGTGCGAGATTTTCCAGCTGAGCTTTGCACCTGAATTCCAGTTTGAAACAGATTGCACAGGCAAACTGCCTGCCTTTGTTTCGACGACGACTTTGTCGGCGGGCTAATTTTTGCCACTTCTGAAAGGTATATCATTCAACACTTTGAGTGGCCTGTCAGCACGTAGGTCTCCCTTAAGATTGCAGATTGCACGGCCCGGGGGCTTTAGGTGGAGTTCATGAAACTGTCAACGTGCTAATGCTCACACGTTGCACTCGCAAATTTATTGACGTCTTTGTATAGTATTTATTGTATTTATAATATTATTTCCCTGTCAAATTGCTGTTATTATCAAGCAAGTCGAAGTCTTTTGTTTAACATTTGCATTTACATTTCTCTTTTGCTGCAATGGGGCGTGGACCCTGCCCTTCGATTGTCGCTTTGGATTTTGGTTTTCTTTGCCATATTTGCATTGGCATGCTGTGTGAAGTTGAATGCCGCGCGATTGCAATTCGACGATCTCTGAATTAATTAACTGCAGAAATGGAATCTCAAATGTCTGTCTTTTTGAGCTGCCAGCGCAGGCGTGCCACAGTCTGAGAGCCACATTCAACGGCAACGCCGTCAGAACCAGGCCCAAACACAGTCGACTGCTGTTGGCCACGTCCACATTCCTGGCACCAAGCAAAGCCGCACGTAGCTGTTGCCGGTTCCCAAATTGGACAAATCGACAGACGGACAGACGCGTAGCGGTGCACGTAACATAACATATAGTAACGTAACTCACTCCTCCCACTCTGAGTCATTTGTTGGCCCAAAGTCGGAGCTGATGCTGATGCTGTTGCTGTTGCTGTCTGGCTGTTGCTGGAGGCAACTCTGCGCGTCTGACGCAAATCAAATTCACTTCATTTCATTAGCCTTCCACACACACACATCGAAATCAGAGCCAAGCCGATTGACTGCCGCCTCTGTTATGGTCATAAGAGCATTTCAGCCAAGAGCTTGTCATTGGCTTAATACGTTATTTATGATTGCATGTGGGGCCAGCAACGAAACTAAATCGAAATCTACTATTCGTTCGACCATTTGTCATGATCTTTGCTGAGAAAGCTTTAACACAGTTGCTCTGAAACACTTCGCTAGACCTCCCACATTTCAGCTCGACACAATTAGAACTGTTAGAAAGAAAACTGTAACACCTTTAAAGTGTATTCATAATGATTCGTGAATAGGTTATCAAAACCAAGCCAAGTATTCACTGTTAGAAGCCCTCGAAGCACTCGATTGAATTGAATTCACTATCAAGTAGTTTCCGGAATTTATGGCTTAGGCTAAACCCAAGCTATTTGCCCAGTGAAAGTTGAGAAGTCGTTGCAATTGAAATTCAATTTGTGCTGCACTCACTCGCTTATGGGCATGGCAAATCGAATACCTTGCCACACACACACACACTTAGAGAGCTACGTCATGCTTGGGGCATGCAATATGAATTCTTGTTTGTCACTTGCCTTGATCAGATTGAAGCCAACGAGCTGGAGAATGGTGTTTCAATTTAGCGCCAAGTCCAAGTGTCGACCATCTGACAGCGTTTGGCGGCTCTAAGAACTCGTCTGTTGCAGAAAGTGATTAATGATCACGCTCAGTCTGTCTGTCTGTGCGTCTGTTCATCGCTCTGTTGGTCGTTCGCACAGTCAGGCTTGATTGAATAAGCCCAGGGTTAAGGTAAATGTCACAGCAACATACATAGTTGCGTATTGCGGCTATGAAATTTCACGGCTCATTAAACAAACGTAAATCGAAAAAATTACGTATACGACATAGGCCAAAAATAAACAAAAGCAATACGCAAGCATCGAGTAGAGCATTGAGGAAAGTGCATTTGACTTTAACTCACTCGAAACGCGCTTTTAAACTCTCTGCGCTGCTCCTGTTTGGAGAGGCTTACAAAACGAGTGCGAGTAAATTTTGAATATGACATCATTTGCCAGAAGAAACACTTCAAAATCACTCAGAATATGTACGTACGTACTTAGTTATTTTAAGAATCGCTATTTTGGCATGACAGTCATGCGCCGATTCGCTAACTAGGCAATAGCGACAATAAACAAATGAGTGCGCTGCGAACGAAGCTGCTCAACTTTATGAACACCCTGTACAAGTTGCTGAATTATGCATTTCTCAGTTTTTATTATCAACCAAAATACTTAAGATCATTCCCATTCATGAAACCCAGTTGCAAGATATTTTAAATTCTCAATCAACGCTTAATAGGCGTGATCTGTTTTCGTAAGAAGCTCTCTCTCTCTCGAGTACATTAACTTAATCACCTAGTGATTGGTGCCAGGCTGTGCAGGGTATGTGTACGCCTTGTCATTACGCATACGCCGCATGTGCCGACACTTAAAGTTGCTGTTGCTGTTTTGTGAATGCGAAAACAACTAGCAACTAACCGAGTTTGCCTACACACAAAGTGCGCCAGTTGCTGTTGTATACACATAGTACTATATGTAGTTATTGTAATTGCTGTTGTTATTGCTGTTGCTGTTGCTGTTGCTATTGTTGTTGTTGTTGTTGTTGTTGTTGTTGTTGTTGTTGTTGTTGTTGTTGTTGTTGTTGTTGTTGTTGTTGTTGTTGTTGTTGTTGTTGTTGTTGTTGTTGTTGTTGTTGTTGTTGTTGTTGTTGTTGTTGTTGTTGTTGTTGTTGTTGTTGTTGTTGTTGTTGTTGTTATTATTGCTGGCAGCTCGTTGAACAACATTTAGTTTTGCCAAATGTTTGTCTGGCACTTTGACGAATTCGTTAAGCTGATCATAAAGTTTAAGCACAGTGTTCATAATTTACCCACCTCCTCCTCCTCCCTAAATGTGGAGTTCAACAAGCTTCACTTTGTCTCGAGTTGGACTTCGTCTTGGCCTGCCATAATGTTTGTTGTTAACAACTCTCAACGCGCAGAGCTGTTGACACAAGTACAGCATAGGCATCTAGTCAATTACCGCTGTAATCGTGTGGACCAGAGGTCTCGTGTTGGAGCCACAGTCGCAGTCGCAGTCTCGACCAGACCCGAGCGCTTTGACCTCATTAGCTCGGCACACGAAACGATACTCGGAATCGGAGCCGCAGTCGCAGTCGATGTCGAAGTCCGAGACGGAGTCGCAGTCGCAGTGGGTTTACTCTATTTTTACTGTATGTACTCGACTCGCTTATGTTTGCGCCGTCTTTTATCTGTGGGCCGGCTTATGGCAACATGCCCAGATTAGATAATGTCACCAAAAGACCTGGCGACAGTCCCATGATGGAAAGGTCTCCCCTTCTCGCCATTCCTTGATGAACTTTTCAAATGATCGTAAGCTCATTAAAACTAGCTAACAAAGTTGCAATCATAATTTTGATTACAAAACTGGGTTGTCGCTGGTTTGGCGAGGACTTTCTGTCCGGGTTAATTGACTTGTATGCGAATCAATTTGCATACAGTGATTTCAGCTTGTATTCGTGAGTTTTCATTGCATTGCAACACACCTATTTTCTGTCTGCCTATCGTAATCATGTCGCACCTCGAAACTGTCCATACAACTTGCACACACACTCTTACACACACACACACACTCATGTTGAGGTCCATAAATTCATATCTCTTGATGGGGCATTACTTTACGAGCATGTACGATTATGTGGTGTATTGATGGTCTTTGTTATACTTCACTCAGCCATGAAATTGATAAAAATTCTAACCGCGAGTATGAAATTCCAATAAATACAAATGCCACATTAAAAAACTGTTCAAAACTTGTTTTGAATTATTTATGTACATATATTTTCGAATTTGTTTTCGATGCCGATGCCGATGGCGATGTCGCTCTTTTTGCTGCCAGGAAGCGCTATTATTAAAGTAGGCATTAATTTGTTCGATTAAAACCAAGATCTGAAATGTGAAGTATTTCGAAAAGAAAAACTACACGAGAGTCAGACGAATGCATTAATTATTCTGATGGCCAGCTGCAGTTTTGTCGTTTTTCTGGTGAATGTCAGCGAAATGCTAAAGTCTATATTGAATCGGGTTCAGGTTTGTCGGGCGTTACGAATGTACGAAACGTCTTGGCAAATGCCTCTCTCGAGTTTCGTACACAATGCGAGCATGTAAGTGAAGAAATAAATGAAGGTGACTTCTTTTCGAATGCATTACCGGTTTTGCTTCCCCTCTCTTTCTGCCACAACCCGCAGAGTATCGTCAATTCGATGCTCATCGGTTACGAACCCCTTACCCAAAGAGCAGAGCGAGAGTCGCGTTTTAAAGGAAAGAGCAAATACTTACAACAGAGAGCCACTCACACATACACAGAGTACTAATACTAGCGCACTCACAGGTGTAATCTTATCTACCTTTACAATACCCTTGCAGCGGGTAAAACAGCTTTGACATGAAGCAGACAAAAGCTGTCTATAAAGACGCGACTTATCGTGCTGAGTCAACATTATTGCTATATTGCATTAAAGCACGAATCTGTTTTCACCGTTCATAGTCTTAATTCAAGGATGTGTCATCTGAATCATAAAGAAATTCATTTTCTTCGTTTTTGTTGTATATCATTGAGTAGAACTCTAAAATTATAAGAGTATGATTTCGTCGTGGAGTCGACGATAGATTTTTTTTCAGCTGCCGTTCGGCACTTTTGAAATTGTGAAAATAAAGCGCGTTTTTCTTTTACGCGGACTATAACTGTTTGTTTTTCTAGATGTCTGCTCAGACCTCGCGCTCTTTATATATGTACATACAGTATCTCGAGTGTCTTGGAGATCGGAGACAGAGCCGAAATGCGAATGCAGCAGTTTTTGCAGTTCGCTGCAGCAACTGTATACACCTTGATGGCCTCAAGCTGAGAGTGTGTGTGTGTGTATACCGTAAATGCAAGAGTGTGTACATAAGTATAAGAGAGTCAGATGTCTGCGAAGTTTATGCTTGGACTGGTCTGTATGCTGATAAAGCTGTGAAATTGCAGGAGAGAACTGGGCCAGCCAGCGACAGCAAAAAGTTTAGATAATGCCAACATAAGTTGAAAATTTTATGTCACCCAATATACGAGTTGGAGTGCGAGTGTGTGTATATATACACACATACAGACAGACGCTCTCACAAATACATTGCAGCTGTTGGCTTAGATATGGCACAGCAAAGGTAGCCGCGGGCAGGTAATGAAGCCACAGGTAGGTAGACGACAAGCCACTAAACGCATACATATTCATTCACACATACACACACACACACTTGCCCATCTAGTATATGCGACAGTGGCTTGGAAAGCACGTGCGGTAGAGCGAACACACACTAGCTGCATGATCTCTGACCGCGCGCAGCCTGTTGCTGTCACACTCTTTCATTTTGCGTTTACTTGTAAATGACGAAATCCCATCCCTCAAATTTCCATTCAAATTCAATGTCTGGTTTGAGCCAGAAAACTGCACTTGCCCCAGCTCTGCATCTTCATTGGAACAATTAAAGAAAACACTTACCGTGCGTTTTTTGTAGGCTGCGCAAAATGCGTTGCTCTCGAATGATGCGAAGTAATCCAAATTTCAATTTGATCGCTAAAATAAACACAAAACGAAAACAAACACAAACTTAAGCTGAAGGTTTTATCTTCCACTGCACATGCGTATGTGCATATATTTATATTTTGTATACGCAATATTTTCTAGGTATTTTTAATGAAATTTTTAATTTGTCACGTTTTTAAAAAACTTAAGTATGCAGATAGATATTTTATCTGATAAATAAGTGAAACGAAGCCGTTACCGATATCTCTCGTATGCGGCAGAATTCCCGCTTCTCTCGGAACGAAATCGTTTTAACACCTGTTGAAGTTCAAACTCGACTGATCGTCGAATGTTGTTGAAAAGTGTGACTGCGACTTGGTTCCAAAAGATTCTTTTTTAAAGAGATACTAAAATATACCATCCCACTTAGTGGTATAATTAGTATTTTCAAATCTACGCGCACAACCATTGCAATTATTAAAAATACCGTTTCAATGTTAAAAAATAAATCTAAAAAGAATACGAAATCAAATGAACATTGAAAATTGTGCGGTTGTGTTACAAAACCCTAAATACTTGTTAAACAATAAAACAAAATATGTAATTTTATCTATGAGACACCCTATATCTTAAAACTTGTTCTAATGAACAAATCAATGATTCCATACTTTTACAATTATATTATTGTCTTCGATTCGCTTTATTCTTAAAGAACTTCTTTAAAAGAAGCTACTAACTAACTATTAACCACTTAGTGATTATTCAAATAATTTTTTTTTATTAAGCAAGTGCAACACAAAACTGTACAGTTTTATGAACACCATTCCCAACGGCTGTGCAACAGCCCACATAATGGTTGCGAATTATGAATGGATGAAATTAATAATTAATCTAAATGGCAGCCCTTACAAATAAATTTTTGTCACACTCGCTATATTTGACAATATTTTGTGATTTTAGTCAAATCAATTTAAAACGAAGTATGTTAAATTTTTACAGCTGTTCGCAATGTGACCGTATGCTAATTTTTAAAACTTTTTAATAAAAAAAGCGTATCAAAAAGCAAACAGTAAGTGCGCCAAAAACGGAAATAGAGCTTTTATAGAATGAGTTTTAATGGTCAAAACACTAGAAATTGCAAAAAATTAAAAATCCACTATAATTCAAATTCACTCATTAGGCGCGCTTGCCACTGAATGAGGGTTACCACACAAGTTCAGGGATGCAACACGGACGCGACTAGATTATGACATTTTAGCCTGTCAAAATTTTTTGTCGTCCGCTCGCTCCGATCTGAGCCTGTTATTGTAATTAAATAAAAATTTTTGTATAACTCGAGAATGTTTTCTGCCAACACACACTCTGTGGTAAGTGCAGGCCAACTACGATACGTTTATCTATTGATTGGTTTTGATTTCACTTGCTATCTCACAACCAACAAGCATCACTGACTTTTGGTTCTCATTCAATGTCAGCCCTACCTATATCTGGGTAATTTTAGTCGAAAACCCCACTATTACACAGTGAAGCGCACAAAACTTCAGGGTAATGCCAGTGTACCACGCTTCTTTGCCGACAAATCGAAGTCATCCAGCAGCGTCAGCAGCAGTAACGGCAGCCCTGGACAGGGGAAGAGACATGACCTCGTGCTGGACTTTAAGAACCTGATCGTAAAGTCGGGTGCCAGCCTGCAAACAGTTGTTGAGAGGGCCGCTCGGATGAATGGCATCTTTGACAAACAGCTGGTCAGCGAGACAATGGCCAAGGTGACGTCGCTGTTGTCGGGAATGAATGATATACACGTCACACTCGAAGAACCAGCGGCACAAATCGGTCGTAGCAAAATGCAAAATTATAAGTTTGAATTGGCTCTGAATGCACCACAAGCCAACAGTAGGTGAGTTGATCATTCGATGCAATATTGTTTTGATTTAGTATTGATTATTACGTTAAACTTACAGCAATTTATATCCAACTGTGATGAGAGGTCTGCTGACACCACTATATTCTAGCTATCAAATGTAAGTGCACCTCAATTATATTAGAATTTGAATTGAATATAACATTTCTTAATACAGTAAACAATTGCGCGGCTTCAAAACGGATCGTTCCATTGAGGCGGAACAGAAACGCAATCCGACGATGTCAACCAGACTTAAATCAGCGTTTCAAGGCACACCACAAAAGCCAGATGGAGAATTCCAAATTCAAGCCGATAAACTAAAGAGACTCATTGCTAAATCCGGCGAAAGTGGCAGCGTTCAAAATGCGGTAGGCTCTTTAGAATAATACTTGCATTACAAACTCCCTTACTCTCTGATTTCATTTGTTTTGCAGGAAAACATCAAAATTGCATTTGCTGAAGGTTACTTGGCAGCATCGAATGCCGAGGACTCGCAGAAATCAGGCAAAACAATGAAATATCTTAAGGTAAGTTCAAGCCCTTCTTTCCAAAGCTTTTTCCCAAAGGAGTTTGTTTAAATGTTTTAATATTCCTATCTATTGTGTTTCTTAACCTTCCTCGTTGCTCCCTATCTTGTTCAATGACATTTAAGTGTTCCCTGTTTATACTATCCCAGTGTCGCCTGTTCTGCTCCTTAGTGTTTTCAATAATGCTCAGTAATTATCACACAGTTTTTCCAGACATTAATAGTTATCGTTGTCTTCATTGGGATCTTCTTGAGCTTTTTCACCTCATCGAATGGATCGGTGTTTCGGTAAGTTTTCAAGCCTATTTCACCACCTCGAACATCACTTACACCATCTTATTCAGCAGTATACAACTGGGGAACCAGGTCGAGGTGGATCCTGAAGAAATACACGTCACATTCGATGATGTCAAGGGTTGCGATGAAGCCAAACAGGAACTGAAAGAGGTTGTCGAGTTCCTTAAAAATCCCGACAAGTTTTCCAATTTGGGTGGCAAGCTGCCCAAAGGTGTTCTTCTTGTGGGCCCGCCCGGCACGGGAAAAACTTTGCTTGCACGTGCTGTCGCTGGCGAAGCAAACGTTCCATTCTTCCATGCCGCTGGACCCGAGTTTGACGAAGTTCTCGTTGGCCAGGGCGCCAGACGTGTGCGAGATTTGTTCAGTAAGTTCACACAATATATATTAATATATTCCATGATCTAACTTATTATTTGTTAATGTTTACAGAGGCAGCTAAAGCCCGCGCTCCCTGCGTGATATTCATTGACGAAATTGATTCGGTTGGCGCAAAGCGCACAAATTCCGTTCTGCATCCGTATGCGAATCAGACCATAAATCAATTGCTCTCCGAGATGGATGGTTTCCATCAGAACGCTGGCGTCATTGTTTTAGGTGCAACGAATCGTCGAGACGATTTGGATCAGGCATTGTTGCGTCCAGGTCGCTTTGACGTTGAAGTCATGGTCTCGACGCCAGACTTTACAGGGCGCAAGGAAATTCTTTCGTTGTATTTGGAAAAGATTCTGCACGATGACGTGGATTTAGACATGTTAGCGCGTGGCACCTCAGGATTTACTGGTGCAGATTTGGAGAACATGATAAATCAGGCAGCGTTAAGGTGGGAGAAATGTGTTTTGTGCTGTGATCACTTATATTTAATTATTTTCTCTTTGTAGAGCGGCCATTGATGGAGCTGAGACTGTGAACATGAAGCACTTGGAGACCGCTCGCGACAAAGTACTTATGGGTCCAGAGCGTAAGGCGCGTCTGCCCGACGAGGAAGCAAACACAATTACCGCATACCATGAGGGTGGCCATGCGATTGTCGCCTATTACACCAAGGAATCGCATCCCCTGCATAAGGTAACAATTATGCCGCGTGGTCCTTCTCTCGGCCACACCGCTTACATCCCCGAAAAGGAACGCTACCATGTCACAAAGGCGCAGCTGCTCGCCATGATGGACACAATGATGGGCGGCCGTGCTGCAGAGGAGATCATCTTTGGAACCGAAAAGATCACGTCGGGAGCGAGCAGTGATTTAAAACAAGCTACGGCAATTGCCACTCACATGGTAAAGGATTGGGGCATGTCTGAAAAAGTCGGTCTGCGAACCATTGAGTCTGCCAAGGGTCTGGGGAGCGGAGAAACACTGGGACCCAACACTGTGGAGGCTGTCGATACTGAGATCAAGCGCATTCTAAGCGACAGTTATGAGCGAGCGAAGGCGATCCTGAAGAAGCATACAAAGGAACACAAAGCACTGGCTGAGGCCCTGTTAAAATATGAGACTCTGGATGCTGACGATATCAAGGCAATACTGAATGACAACCAGTAGTAGAAGACGTATTTCGAGGAGTGGAATTAGTTGGGTCATGTACTGCATACAAACAAACATATATACATACATTAATATATATATATATACGTATATTTTAGTTACAATATTATAAACGTGAAAACACACTGCGAAAGAAATACTATATACATAACAACAACAAACAAGGTCGGGACGCAGACGGACAGTTAAGAATAAAAATGTTATACATATTTTTGTTATGTTTTCAATAACACCATCGAAAGTTATTTTGGAATAAAATCTATAAATTCACTATAGAATGTGTAAGCAAATTAGAGGTAGTGTTTTTATTCAGTCGTGGCATGATGAATGTCTAACAGCAATAGAAAGTCACAAATACATCACTAGAATGATTAAATTTAAAACTACATAGAATTAATAGTAATTTGAAACCATGGCAATCAGAACTAATATAAATTTATTATTAAAAATGCATTTAAATTGAAAACCATGACACTTAAAAAAAAAATTCTGTTGCAAAATGTTATTGAAAATAATCAGCAGTTTGAGAATCATTGAATAAGCATCTAGTTATTTTCAGTATTTTTATACCAAAAAGTATTTGATCCCTTTGTAGGCTTACATATGTTTATCGGTAAAACTATCGTTGTTTCTTCACCTCTAGCACACTGATAGTTAATTGATTGTACAAAGTTACAGGTCAGCTTTTCGGCAAGAAAAATTTACGAAATAATCTGTTGCAATGAGTGAATATGAGTTTTCCGAGACCGCATATACTAAAATCATATTCCATGCGGCCAAATATCCACATCAAGCCGTAAATGGCCTACTGCTGGCCGAGAAAAAGCCCAAGGGTTCAGTTGTGCAAATCATTGATGCTATTCCACTTTTTCATCAATGCCTGCAGGTCACACCAATGGCTGAAATAGCTCTCATGCAGGTCTGTATTAAGCCGGAAGACAACAATTGGGGTTATTTTAATAAAACTGGTGCAATTGCAGATCGACTCGTATGCCGACAATGAGGGACTGGTGATTGCCGGCTACTATGCGGCTCCAGAGAATTTTTACGACAATCAAATTGAAAAGGCGCCCGCTGCCAAGATTGCGGACAAAATACAGGAGAATTTCAAGAACGCATGCTTTGCGATAGTCGACAATAAGCTAGTCACATTGGAGCACAATCGATCTGCACTGCAGGTTTACAGTTACTCGAATGATCGCTGGTCAAAGGCCAAGCATTGGTTAACGCAATCGTCACAGACTCTGGAAGGCGTGTCACTGCTCCTGAAGCGTGGAGCGATGCGTGATGTTATTGATTTTGATAATCATCTGGATAATCCTGAGAATGACTGGACCAATCAATTTCTGAATCAATCGCTGAAGGATCTGCAAAAGTTATACTAACTAATGAATATTGTAAACCAATGTGCCACCTTGAGTTAAGTCCTTGGTGTTCCCTGTACCCCCCTAAGTATGTTATAAATTATAGCGAAAATGGTGTTTTTAAATGAAGGAGCAGAGCCGGAATTCAACCTTGCAATTTAATTTATTGTATTTAATTACAATTGGATTTCAGTAATCTTTAGAATAATGCATATAAGTTAAATAACATTCAACTAATTAATAAATAATCAATTCATTCGTATTCGTAATCGGTTTGGAGTAAAAGTCCGTGGGTCTAATGACTCGTCTGTCTGTCCGTTCTGTTTAAGCTGTGTCCTTGTCTGTAAAGTGCGCGTCATTTAAACCTAAAAGATGTTTACAATTACATTTAATAAATACAAATGAAGTAATATGCATAGAATTTTGCGTTTGCTTATGTTTTGTTTGCTTTTTGGTTTTCAATCCTATAAATTTAAATATGTTACAACAATATTGTAATATCGCGATTGCTGATTATACATAAGTACATAATACGTATGTGGATATATCGTCGGAGATCGAAAGTATCGCAAAAACATTTTATTTAATATTAAATGTATTTTTGTATAATTTTCAATATATATAAATGTATGTATGTATATATATATATTATAATTATGCATACATTCATTTTGTCAATAATTTTTCGAGTTTTGAACGCCGAACGAACCTTTATTACATACACAATATATTATACGCGGGGCAAAAGGAACGGGAACTGGTATTTCTTTATAGGTATGTGGCATATAGTATGGTTTTGTTTGCATGTTGATAACGTTTGCGTCTTATTTGATCTTAAGTTTTGCTCTGTATATATATATATATTTTGTTGTTGTTGTTGTATAATATCAATTATAATTATTGTTGCAAATAGATAAATTTATTGTATCGTATTCGTATTTTATATGTTTCTTTTGTATACGTGTTGAACGATATCTGTTTGCTGGTATCCAGTGTATTATATAGTATATGCGTCTCTATAGTCGATATTTCGTTAACGAGTCGTGGATGTGTCTGTAAAACTGTGGTACTTGGAGTTCTACGAGGAAGGGGGAAAATAGGGCGCGTTACTTTTGATTATATCCTAGCTATACAAGTGCACTCGAATACACAACTTCATTCCGATCAATACAATATCTATTCGCACCATGTATATAAGAAGTAGTTGTTGTTGTTGTTGTTGTTCTGGTTGATGTTGTTGTTCTTGTTGTGTCTTGTGTGTTATCAATTCATCCATCAGCGCATGCTATGTTAGTTGATCTATAAAAATGCAATATATGTAGTTAGAGATTAATGCGTGTATCTCAGCACGTTGTGGGAAAAGCAAAGGTGAGTTGAGTTGAGAAGGCAAAGAAAATGATTTGAGTTCAGATTCGACTTGATTCGATTGTTAGAGGATGCGTGTGAAACTGTCGCTCATATCGGGAGTAGACTGTAGTGGTCTGTGGTGGTGGTTGTGGTTGTGGTGTGTGTATGTTGTGGTGGAGTGTGCATGTGTGTGTGTGTGTGAATCAACTACCATATACTAAGTTTATTCTATCTAGAGTTTGCCCACACCAGCACTGATATTTACCATTCCCGAGGACAGAGAGTTGATGGCATCTTCCACCGTCGGCTTGTGTCGATCGATTTTAGATGAGTTTATGGGCGAGAAGTTGTCTACGATAGTAAGCGTGAATGAATATACAACATACACAGATACAGATAACAGATACGGATACAAAACAGATAAACAACAGATACGGTTAACATAAAAGGCGATCGCAAAAAATATACACAAACATATGGAATTGAAAGTGCCAATTACCGAGATCACCACTCGAACTGGAGTCCGTAAAACTGGGTGTGCCCTCTGTCCAAGTGGGTGTCGAGCCCTCACCTGATGCCGGTGGCGTCCAGGCCAGGCCACCACGTGACCCATAGTGACTGCTCGACGATGTGTCCACCGCCAGAAACGTGTCCAAATGCACCTCCGAAACGCTGCAAGGAAAGGAAGACAATGAGATAGAGATCAAGGATTGAGAGTATTTAGGGGAGATGAGTGTACCTAACGATATCCTCCTTGTAGGAGCCTCGATAGGCGGGACCAATGTTCATTTTACGATCCAAATACTGTGGCTGTTGCTGATAGTAATGACTGGACTGACTCGACTGTTGCTGCTGCTGTTGCTGATGGTGATGATGATGATGCGACCTGCGACCCATCGACGATGTGCTGTTCTTGTTCGAACTGTCCTCGGAGATGTCGTCAAAGGCAGGGGGAGGTGTTGAACTGCATGATGGAGTTGTGCCTAGCAATACATGAGAACACAAAATACGATTACAATTACAATGAGTTTCAAAGGTTAAAGCTCAAGAGGGAACAATGGGGCAAAAGGCAAGCGAGATGGAAGCATGTTGCAAGTCTACACTCTACACACAACTGTTGCGTCGCAAGTCAAACGAATCACGCTGTGTGGCACCATTCGATTGAGTGTCCGTGCTCTCGGGTATTGTGGAAGGCGCCGCCTTGGGAGCACGTCGCTTGCCACGTCGTGGCCGCTGTGGCGCCACTAACTGTGGCAGCTGCTGCTCAAGCGTTACCCCTTCCTCTGGTGGCAATTCTAAGGTGGGCAAAGGTCGCTTGCGGGTGTAAGGACTTTCCAGTTCGCGCTTCACCTCGAGAAAAGCGCTGACCGATTGCAGCAGATTGTCCTCTTGATTGTCGCAGGCGGCATCGTCGCCCAGCGCCAGATCCGCACAGTGCAGATAGCGATTGCGCTTCTGCTGCTTGCGTTGCAGCTTCTCTAGCTGCTGGGCACGTCGAGGCGACTGCCGGGTGCTCAGACTACCGCTGAGCGTGGTGCGAGCGGTGCGATAGCTCTCGGCTCGAATGGGTGGAAAGCTGCGGACTATGCTGCCCACTGAGGAACGTTCGCTGCGTGCTATGAAACTATTCTGGCGCTGAAAGATGTCCACGTGGCTCAGCAGACGCGGCTGCTGTCGGCGATAGCTGCTCTCCGAGCGTGCCGTCGAGTAAGCGGACTGCACGGACTCGCGTCGTCGCACCGAGCTGCTGCGCTGCACTGCAGCAGGAGCAGGAGTCGGCGATACATGTGTCGGACTGTCGGCAACGACGAAAAGATCGTGCAGCTCCAGCCAATCCTGCACATTGCTGGGCGACCGTCGCTCCCCGAAATGCGGCACTGCATCGTTGCGGGGCAACTGGAGCGTGTTGTGGCTGGACTCGGGTAAGTCTGTGTTTGAAGTGCTATATGCTATACCTGGCGTGGTCGAGTGTGCCCGACTGTCCTGTGTGTCCTTGCGTCGCGGCGATCCTCGCGGTGGCACTGGCGGCGGCACACGCGCCTTCAGGTTGCTGCTCGCCGCTGGAGCAGCTGCCGATCCGGAGGTGGACGCACGTTGCCGCACTGGCGGTGGCACATTGCTCTGGCTAGCGGCACTCGAATGGCGTCCGCTCTCTCGATCGCGATCACGATCCCGGTCTCTATCCCGATCCCGTTCGCGTTCCCTTTCCGAGCTTGTGCCTGCAGACGTGGGCTCTGTGGTTGGCGTCTTCGTTGGCTGATGGATTTTGCCGCTACTGTGGGAATGCGAAGCTGCAGAAGCATAGCAGGGAATGTTTTGTTGGGGATTAGTCTGCTGTGAAGCCTCTAGAGGATGCTCAACTTACGTCGGATGGCCTCGTTCTCGCTGTCGATGGAGCGTTGTATGGCCTTGGAGAGACTTTTTCTCTTCGACGGCGAATGCTTTAGAGCTGCAACGGCAAACATCAAGGATTAATGCAATACAATTTTAGGGAATTACAATAAATAAATTGTGAAGCACAGAGCAATCGAAGCAATTACGCCAAGCGAAAGTTCTTGAGTGTGAGATAGGATTTGCAGAGAGAGAGAGAGAGATTTGAAAAGTGAACACTAACGTGAGATCGAGAGACATGCTTTGCATCCGGTTTGATTGAACAACCAAGTGCAGGAACAGAAAAAACATCAATTAAAACTTAATACACTTAATAATATTATCAAAATTAATCAAAAATAAAGGCTGTAAATACAAGTTGTTAATCGTAATAAAAATGAATAAGAAATGAGCATTAGAGTGGTGATTGTTATTTGTTTTGTTGCTTTACCTATATAACTGGTTACCAAGGTACGAAATTTTCTGTGATTTCCTTTGATCTCTGGGAGATCCACTATGCGTACAAGTGAGTAATGCATTAAACGTAATAATCAATAAAGAAGAGAAGCAGAGAACGGCATATTGTTTTTCGTTTTTTCGATTTTCGTAAAAATACAAATTCAATTACTGATTACAATTGAGTTTCAAAAAGAGATTTAAAGAGTTTTGACACTAGCCGACTACCGATAGATGGCGCTCGCGGGGGCAAGTGTGTACATACTATATTGCATTTTTGCTGCTGCCCAAAACTGAACTGAATATGAAAACCATAATTAGCGGCAATTACCAATACTCATATACAAAGTCTTACAATTATAGTATGTGTGTGTGTGTGAGAGAGAGAGTGTGAAGGCTACGCAACAAAAATAATCGACTACAGAAAGTCGGTCAGCAAATGTGTGAACATGTTTAAGGAGCTGCTTTTTAGATTGAGTTTGGAATTCCACTGGCAATTTGCCCAACAAACTTGCACACACAAAAATGCTTATATAGTATATAGTGTACTTAGCCCCAACTGCGAATGCGACTGCGACTGCGACTGACTTACGCGATGGTATCTTGCGGAATACGGTCTTGGCCATAAAGTTCTGAAATCTTTGAGCATAGAACGAGGGTCGACACACCGAGACGGTCTCCTAAAGTTGCAAGTTACAAATGAATAGTTAGTATTACAAAGTGTACAATCCATTAATTGCGCACTTACGCCATCGTGTATGATGCTTTTGAATGTGTGCTCCAGCTTCTTCTTGAGTCTGTACGACTGAAGGATGTCGATGATGCCAATGTAGAGCAACAGACGCTCGCCCTTCTCGCTGCGCGCTGGAATGCCACCAGGTCTAGACGAGCAATCGATTAACTAAAACATTCTCTGACTAGTACTTGCACTTGCTACTTACGGCACATCCTCTTCGTCGTCGATGGGCTCGCTCTCCGCCTGAATGCTCTCCATGGCCGTCGAGTGTGCCACGAGTCGCTGTCGATTCACCGATCTGTATGCCACACTATGCCACATTAGTCGTCACATTATGTTGCGTCCAACATCAACTACTTTGCTACTCACTTGTTTCTGCTGATGCCCGTTGCTGTGTCTCGATCCCTGGCATCTGACTCCTCGAGTGGTTCATCCACATCCGAGTCCTCGGCCAGCGGTGCTTTCATCGGCTTCCGGTGCTCACTCTGCTTCTCCTTGAGTGCCACATCTAAATTGTGCACGCCCAGCAGCAGCGAATAGTCCATAATCTTGAAGGATTCGAGCACTGTGCAATCCCTCTGAATGGTTTTGATGAGCGCCGAATAGGTTTCCGCCTCGAGGAATATGCCATTGGGATGCTGTTCCATAAAGTCGAGATCCTTGTACGTTGGCGATTTCTTGGCACGCTCCGCTTTCGATGCCTTGCGCTTGAACGTCGAACCCTTGAGATCGTACTTCAGATGCATTCGCACCGCCGATGGCAGCAGATTGTTCATGACCACCAATCGAATGTTTTTGGCATTGCTCGTCTGCAGGCAGTAGAGACCGAAGAACTTCGGCAATAACGTGCGCGGATTTTGATTCAGATTCATATAGTAACTGCAAAGTGTTGGCGTGTGAGTTAGCGATGTTCCACTGTGCGGAAAATGCTGCTTACCCAGGCAGTAGTTTTTGTAAAAATTCACCCTCTTTGTGTTGCACCGTTTTGATAATGAACTCATCGTCGTCCGTCAAATAGAATATAGAGCCGGAAGCACCAGGATTCGATAATTCGCGCAAAGGCGAAGTGCACATAGACATCTGTCATCATGAAGAGGCGATTGTAGAATGGAATACTTGATATAATAATCAGAATTGATTTACCATAAAATCATCTGGCTGTATGCCAAACAAATCACGAAAATAACGAAAAGCGATGGGTGCATAGATCTTATATCTGAATTCACTATAATGGTGGGCAGGTGTAAGGCTAGAACCCTCTGGCGGAAACGTAATGCTCTCGATTTCCCAGAAGTCCATCATAAGTAGATCACGTTTGGGCTTCGATGCCAAGCTGCCGACCTGTGAATTATGATTCAATTTAATACTATTCAGATATATGTAGTATAACACTTACTGTATGCTGTATTCCCAGCTGTATGGAGCCCATAATCTGCGATGTCTGTATCTTCTTGTAGGTAATCTCGCCACCTTCGCCAACACGTCGATGTCCAAGCTTGCGCTCCTTGTCCGTCTTGTTGACCTGTCGCTCCCGCAACGGCCGATTGCCGAGCTGCGAATAAAGCACACGATAAATGATTCGATATGTATTCTATATATGGTATATGGAGTAATATAAATAGGTGTAATGGATGTACTTACGTCGGGTGACGAGTTACCCACATGGTCGGTGGAGGAGGCTACAAGGTTTTACAAGGTGTATTATTAGTTAAGTATTGTGTTAAGTGCGAGTAGATTCATATGTGAGTGAGAGTACCACTCGTAAATATTATATAGTATATTCGAATTTTGGTTGCTCATGTATAATTTAGAGTTAGTGCGGCACATGAATAGCCAATGACCCAACTGGGAACCACTTCAGCATGGGCTTGAGCTTGAACTTGGGTTAGGTACACATACACTCAAACACATTCATTTACGCACATGAAGGCATTCACACATGCTCACACACACACACACACTCACACACGGGGGGCAGAGCCATAAATAGTTGACAGGTTGTTGGCCGTTTGAAAGTTTCTTTTGTTATCATTCGCTTAACGAGTCTCTCGAAAATATAAATAACAAGTGCAAACGAGTTGGCTCAATCGCTCAATCACTCAGTCGACCAGTCAGTCAGTCAGCAGGCAGTCAATGCCTCAAATGGGGGTGGCCTGCTGCCTGCTGCCTTCTGACTGCTGCCTGCTGCTTTCGTTCGACCCGTGAGACACATGCGCCACGGCCACTTCCATTTGCCATTCATTGATTTTTTTGCGTCTGTTTAGAAAAGTTTACAATGGAAATGCCAATGCTTGACCAATTGCAAGGTTCTTCAACGGTTTTTTTCTTTGCCATTTAAGTATTAAGTATCACAGCCGTTTATCTGCTTATCTGCGCTTATCCGTTTATCTGTTTATCAGTTTATCAGGAAGTAACATTACCATTCGGTTCCGCCAGTTTCGCCTGCGATGTCGAGGAGCTGTCCATGTCAATGGTGTCGTCTCCGGACGCCATGCTGACGCATTTGCTGGTCCTGCTGCTCCGGCTTCTTTTGGAACTCGAATTTCTCCTGCTCTGCAAAAATATTTGCCCACGTTTCCACCCACAAACTCAAGCTATTCGTCAACTAATACTAGGACATGCTGCTCAGCTTGCTTTTGCTTTGCTTTGCTTTTTTTGTGTGATAACGATTACGGACTATTTCGACGTTTGCTTTTGTTAATACTGCTGCTAATAATTCTTTTGCTGCTGCTGATCTGATTCGAGATTATTTCAATTATCCAATCAATGGGCCAAGGGAGCAGAAACCTTGGCTCTTGTCTCTCGTCTCTCGTCTGGCCTATGGCGTCAACTTTTTGCTGTCTACATAAGTTCACAACGATGTTGATTTCTCTTCTCTGCTGCTGCTGCTGCTGCCGATGTCTCTGCTGCTGCCACTACTGTCATTTTCACTGCATACTCATAGGCGCACTGGAAGGCGCGCTGGAAGTGTTCCACTGAGCATGCGCACCAGGGCTGCACACTCGAAAACACAATCCGTTAAATCAGAGTTGCATTTCAAGGCGCCACATGGTCGACTAGATAAATTTAAATCAATTTAAATTTCACAAAATTGATTCTTTCATATTATAAATTTAGAAGATGAAAACTTTCAATTTAGCGATACAGAGCAATAGTTGACAAAGTAATGTTGCAATTCTAGTAATTTAAAAGATGTTATATCTTAGCTGAACCTGTTATTTATTCATTACACATAATTAAATTCTGTTGGCAGCCAATAAATTTGAGGAAATCAAATCGCAAAATTTTGAGAATTCAAATCACTTTTTTTTTCAGATAATCTTCTCAATCTTAATCCACCTAAATTGTCCACGAATTTGAGGAACTCCAAACACTTTTTTTAACATAATTTCTAAATTAAATATAATATTTCCTTCAATGTCTATTAAATAAAAGTTTTCGCTCTCAAACTCCTGATCAACCTGAAATTAATCACTTTTTACCCTTCTTAGCGCAATCTATGCACACAACTAATTAATCGAATGAATCCAGAAATAAGACTGTCGTCATATCCAAATTCAAAACAATTCCACATTTAGATGTTTTCCGAATTAAAGAGCACTAATGCTTGGTTGTTTACCCAGGCGTATACTTAATGTGGGAGGAAAGTAAAAGTGGAGCAGACATTCGTTTAATGCACTTTTAATGTTTTCGTTTTTTATTAGCGTTTCTGTACTCAATTATACCTATACATCATATATAACTATTTATATATATATATATATATATTTATTTATGTGGTAAATATATATGAATACAATAATTTGTTTTAGTTTCTTGTTGTTCTTGTTGTTTGTTTGTTCTCAGCTTCGTTTTGAATGTTTGTTGTGTGTGTGTGTGTGTTTGAAGAGTCTTGTTTAAGTGTCTGTTTGTTACTTAGTAGTGTTTGTCTGTCTGTATTTATGGGTGTGTAAGTGTTGTCTGTTGTCTGTTGTTTGTTGTGTTTGTTATCGTTTTCTCTTACATTTACATGCATTTACAAAATAAGCGCTTTTTTAAAAATACCGCAAAAAATTACGTTTATCGTTAAAAATTCTATTTAAAAATGAGAAATAAAGAATTGTAAACATTCTATACGAACATAAAAACAAATACGTACATAGCCTACAAAAAACACTACCAAACTAACTGCTTAAAGCTAAAGATGCGATCGACATAACTACGGCGACTGTTGTCCATTTGCGTTGTATATTTGTGGCTTTATCTGCAATACAATAATAGAAGATTATTAATTTGGAATGATTGAGGGGGGCATTCAAGTGGTTCCAACTGCCAGCTGCCAGCTTACCTCTACTTACCATAGAAAATAGTCTCCCTGCGTTTGGTATAGTTTGTGCCAAGCAGGAAAAACGCACATGTTATCGGTGTGGGCGATTCGAGTTGATCTCTAGGAATGCGCGTTCGCACTGTCATGCTGTACAGACCACTCGGATTCTGATCCAACTGCGTGAGCACCGAGTCCAGTATGTGTGTATCGAAGCTGTATTTCAAATGGTATCTCATCAATTACAAATCTAATATGAATGCGAGTGAGTTTCACTTACATGACAGATAGAACTGGTTGAGGGAAAACATTTTGCACGGCGCACATAATGTCCACATCGGTCTGTTCGCCACCCATGCGTGCCTCCAGCATGAAATCCGATTCAGGAACTGTTTGCGGATCAAATGTGACCATGGGAATGGGAAGGCGGGCAAAGGGGGAAAAAACAACAACAAATCCGTGAGAATTAATCAAGTGTCAAACTAAACAAAATATAAAAACAAAACTTTCGAAATAACATAAAAAAGAACGAGCGACAACACCAAACAAAAAAAAAAAAAAAAAGAGGACACAAAAAACAAAACACAAATAAAAACAAAAACAACAGGCGGCTGCTGGCTGGTCGCTTATAACCGCAGCGACTGCCACATGACACGCATGCAAATATGAGTCGCACGTGCCACAAACACACACAGTCACATGCACATACACACATACACACAAACACACATCAGTCATCCACTCACACCCCCTCCACATATGGCAACACACCCACCCAACACCTATGCAAACAACTTCACGCCATAAACAGGTGAGGAAACCCAAGTCCGGCAAAGCCGACTACTCAACTGCACTATACAAAGTAGTTTAGAAAGGAAACTTATAGAAATATATGTTAAGGAATGCAGGAAGTATTAAGTTTCACACACTTTGTTCTAGCTAATAAAGAATTGTAAATACTTCTTTGAGAGTATTCAATTAAAGACGATTATAAGATTGTTTTACCAAATAGATTTGTCTTTATCTAACATTTCTTAACAACACTATATACTTGGAATTGAAATGGAAACTTATAGAAATGCATCTAAAGAAAGATAGAAGTTGTCAAGTCCCTTCATTATTGCTGACACCAAATTTAAATCAAATATTTGGAATCTTTATATTCTATCATTTTATATATTTTATTATATTTCCTGATTTAGCATTAGAAGTAAATTGTATGAATTTAATACTATACAGAAATAATTGAAGATAAGTATAGTGAATAAGTTAGACATCTTTGTATGGTAAAATAAATCAGATAGAACCCTTTATTAAATCTATTACTGGCTATAATCTTTATAGATTTCATTGTACGAAAATAATGATTTAATTTTTGTTTGTATATTACCATTAGAACGTACTACAAAATAACCATTCGTAAAATAATTTTTAAATTGAATATATGTAAATGTATATGTTAATATATAATTCCCTTAAATTAGCCCTGACTTTTAAACAATGGACAAAAATACATTTCTTGGTATAAATAATAAATAATATTATAAAGAAAAGATCAATTTAAAGAGATCAAACAAACTCTTCGTTGAAGCACTTGCAACTAATAAGAGCTATACCCCATTGAGTAGAGTGTAAGTTCGTATGGCATAAAAAACAATAGGTATAGCATGTAAATTGTAGAACCCTCCCACACACATACCGATTATTTGTAAGCGGGCACTTCGCTTATCCGTGGACTCAAAGGTTTGCACGGCACAAGTGTATTCCCCCGTCATGTTCCAGTCGGGATTCTTTATCGATATAACACCGGGACTGCCCTCCATGGTGAATATTTTGGTGTCTATCTTTGCTTTCATGAAGCCCTACAGAGTTAATGACAAGGCAGCACCAACAACAAATAAGAAGAAGAAGAAGAGAAGAAAGCGAATTTTATGTTAATTAATTTTTGTGTTGTATGTGTTGCTTGTTTTCTTCTTTTTTTTTGCCGCCGACTACTCTTGACTTTTGTCTAAATGGGGTGACGATGGATAATATGACGGTGCTGAGAGGATGACGAAGTCGAAGACAACGACGGATGACGATGACTCACCATGGCGAAACCCTTTACGGAGGGTATCCACTGATAGATGGAGTGATTGTTGAAGAGCCACTTGAGGACGAAGCCCTTCTCCCGCGGCGCCATTTCGTACTCGCAGTCCAGCACCAGAGGATCGGGCTCATTATCACGTTCGAGTGTGTAGGTGTGCGGCACCCGCAGATTGGTAATGCGCACCGTGTGCGTCACTAGCGAAGGAGATCAAAAAAGGGATTAGCAGAGTTCAATACGTGATCAGAGAGAGAGAGAGAGAGAGATCTCTAGGCTTACCCGTGAGCAGAGTGAGGCCGGCCAGCAGCGTTGCGCACAAGATGCTCCAGCTCCAGCTCGCCATGTGCGCGTCCTGTTCGTCGACCTGATGTTGGTCGTCGTACTTCCTGTTGTTGGTCTTGTCGTTTTGCTGCCGTCCTTAGCGTTCTTGCTGCTGCCTCTCGTTGTACTGGACGTATGCGTTATTTTTTCGTTGTCTCTCCTTGGATGTTTTGCTTTTCGGTTTTTTTATTGGTCACAGGCGCTGCTTCTGGTTTTGGCTGAGGATAAGGTTAAGGCTAAGGCTTTGGCTTCGGCTGTCCTCCGCCCCCGGCAAGTGCGCATCGCTTCAACAGCCTTTGAGGCGTTTAGTCACACGCATTATCACTTTGCTCATTACCATAAACATAACATCACACCGAACAACAGGCCAGCTCTGGACCTGAGAGTGTTGAGTGCAGAGTGCTGAGACCTGGCTACACGACACGACTCGAGAGGGGGTGAGGGAAGCAAGGCGAAGCGGAGCTGCTGCTGCTGCTGCTGCTGAGGGGTGGTTGAATGTTGAAAGTTTTTGCTGCTGTTTGGGGGGCACAAAACTTTTCTATGCTCTATGCGATGAGCTCAGCATTGCGATTGCGATTCCCGTTTGCCGTTTGCTATTTGCCATTTGCCATTTGTGATTTGAGATTGCGATTGCGATTTGTGAACACAACAGAGAAGTGCAATCTATAATTGATTCACACACATCGAGCACATCTTGATATGCTTTTCTTTTCACTGCGCACATCTATCTTCGTATAACAACTATGTATATCGAACTTTTTAGTGAAGTGCAATTGCATTTAATATCGAGCAATTGAAACTTTGCACATATACAACTTGATGTTGGTGAAAAATCGACTTTTTACTCTCTCCCGAGTGTGTGTGTGCGATTGTGTGTGTGTGGGGAATTATGCCAAATGGAGTTTGCAGCTCCGTATCCGTATCGCTTCGTACCGCTAACGCTGACGCTGCTGGATACCAATAGTGTTGGTATCTTCTATTTAACTGTTGTCCTTTTTCCAGCCTAGCTTTTAATGTTTTAACACACACTGGAATACAACGCTACGTAGACCAGAGAGTCACTTGCTTGCTCTCCACTCGACTCGACTCGCAAACTTGTCTCGCGACTCCGACTCAGCGAGTTGCTGAGCTTTTTTTTTGGTGGTAAGCGTATCGCGAGCTTTTCCCTTTGGCGCATACACAACATGTCGTCCTTTTTTATCCTAACCGAAAAGCCACAATCAGCTGTTGACCAACGATTCAGCGCATGCGCCAATTCTGACAGTTGTCCGCTTCTGACGTTTCGTCTTTTGACAGTTCGCCAACTGTCAGTCTGAGCTCAACTGAGCTAAGATGAGCTGAGAACTCTGTGCAACATTGTTACGGTGCCTTTGGAATTGGGGTTGCAATGTTGACTTGTTGCAAGTGTCTCGACTGAGCTAATTGTTGGCCAACTTAATACCTAATTAGTGCCTCAACTCAACTGTTGCCTCGACTCACGACATTTACTGCTGCTGCCTGTTGACTTTAAAATGTTGCCTTCTTTTCAGGGATACAATTAAAGATTGAATTGAATCTGAATGGTTGCCTACATTGCTTGGATTTGTTTTAAATAGTAAGTCTAAAATGCTGTTTTAAATTAATCTTGCGAATTGACTCAGTTAGGCAGGTATTACACATACTATATGCATATACTATATAATATATTTTGTATATTTTCTTATTGATATAATTGAATTGAAATTGATCATTTATTTAAATATTTACCCAGAAATTGATAATTTTGCTACTTCATTATGTGTTGACTGTTTTTTTTTTTTAACTTATTATTCGATAGACATATTTTGTATATACTTTTAAGTGATATACTTTAGGTTCATTCAAATAACTATCTAGGCTTCAACGTAAAAAGGCAATTAAATTTAAAATTCTATTCTATTTAACGATCGATTATGGTAATTGTAGGGAATATTTCTTAGCTTATCTCTCCTCTAAACGAGATACCCTAGCAAACATAGTCTAAATATATATAAACTATTTTGAGTAGTGTTTGGCTAATGTTATTTTATATATGGGACTGCAGCAAAATCGTAATAAAATTAGAATTCCTCAGCCAGAATTTCTAAAAACTATGCAGTGTTTTAAACAACTACAAAGCCAATCATCTACCTTTCAATAAGAGTCAATAAACAATTTTTGACCACAATGTTTAGATTGTATATACATATATATAATTATTATATACAATATTTACCAGGAATATAAAGCTGACAAACTATTTGTAAGACCTGCGAATAAATTTCCAAAGCAAAAATGAATAAAACACTCAATTAACTAATAAACACTGTACTAAGCTCACGATGCGAACTCTAGCTTACAATAATCAATAATGAGATAACAGGCAAATAAAATATACTCGTATATTAAGAAAGAGATTATGAGTTCTTGGAGAGCGTGAAGCAAAACAAAAATTGAAAATAGATGATAACAAAACAGCAACAAAATCACAAATTGCTTTGCACGCAAAACTAAATATGGCCAATTTATTCTTTTATTTAGGTACAACGTTAAATAGTACAAATTAAAGTTAGTTTAAATACTGTGAATTGCCAAACATACAACTAAGGGCAAGGGATATGGTTAATAATAAAATATAAATTAGAAAGAATGCGAGATAATTAAAAAAAAAATCAAAATTATATTATATTTGCGGGAAAAAACAAGTTCGACTGTGAATGCGATAATGAGTTTATTAAGCCTCTTATGTAATTTTACCCAACTACAAAGCTTGATTATGACGTCCTAACAGTATTCGTAAACTGCTTCAATGAAATATAATAGAGTAAATAAAAATAAAAGATTTAGAAATACCAAATATCAATAACACATCAAGAAATATAACATTTTCCAAATGCCTTTTTATACAATATAATATTTACATAAATGTTGATTGCTATTATCTCAGTTATTATGCAGAATTAAATTTCGAATTTTCTAATTGCATATAAGTTTAGTAAATTTCGACATATGTAGGTGGGTAAGGTCAATATATATTTTCAATTTTAATTTATATTTTTAAAATGAAGCTGGTTATATAGTATTCTTTTATTAAATCATTTATTCCACCCAACTTTTTCTCAGACTGTGTTAAAAATCAACTGCATTTTGTTTTCTAATTATACGGTTTATTAAATTTTCAATAACATCAGCAAATCACTTAAGGACTAGACTATATTTAATAGTGTTTTGATGTGATGCGCGCATTGCCATACTCAATACAATTATAATTACAGACACTCAGAGACAGACGATCGGTATATATAGTACATGCACATATATGTATGCTATATATATGTATATGGTAACTCTATAGAATTCGCTTTAAAAGTATGCTATAAATATGTAATTGTTTGATATATGTCTTTGTTGTTGTTCTTACTGGATGTTACACTCAGGTTTAAACGTAATTTAGTTTAAATATATGTATTTATATCGTGCTTAATATACATTTCAAGTGGAGAGCGTTTTACTTGGTCGCATTAAAACTTTCATTTTGGCATCGAATATACATCCCAGGGATAATCACTACATGAATGAGGGGGGTTGGGGGTAATGAGATGCATATCGCGTACAACTAGAGTTTTACAACGTAAAGAAGAAGTTATAATAGTTAAAATTGTGTGCTTAGATCACGGGAATATACACAAGCCGATGACTAACACTAATGCCTAAGACTAAGCGACTAAATCAATCAGTGTAGTTTCAAGCCTAATCCTAGTCACTGGCCGCTCCATCGCTGTGCCCATGACCGATCAGTGTCTCGATGCGAAAGTCCTTGGCACTCGTCTGTCGGGCGCAACGCAGCGTCGCCGGATCGTTGTCCATGTGCAGAAGCGTCGTCCGGCTCAGCGATCGATGCGAGTGCGCTTGCAACGGAGTTGGAGTCGGAGTCAGCGTCTTAGGACTGGACGTAATGGCTAGCGAGCTATTGGACGCCTCGGCATGATGATCGAAGAGCAGCACGTAGGGAGAGGTGCGCTCCGGGAGCTCATCGCGTGCATCAGGATCCCGTGCGCTGTTTGTCTCTGGACGATTCGTGGGATTCGTGCACACCGAGTCGACGGAATCCGATATGTGTGAGTCCTGCTCATGCTCATTGGCACTCTCCACATCGATCTTGTCGCACGACGCATCATCCGCATCGGCATCCACATCATCGTTGTACACATTGAGATCCGCATAGTTGCCTCGCTCGGGATAATCAGCTGCTCCTAGTCCGGTGGCAGCAGCGGACACATCAAACACATAGGGATTCTTGTACTTGCTGGCTCTGCTCGCATCGCTGGTCACGCTGCCAGCTCCACCTCCTCCCCCTCCACTACTGCTGTGAGGCAGTGCATCCGCCACTTCAGCCCGACGATTGATAAACGCGAGGCGATCGAACTTATCGCTGTTGTTCTGATAGAACGATGCCTCAGCATTGGCAAAGAAGTTGAATTTCTTGTCCACACGCAGCGCCGTGTCGAACACATCGCTGGGCGTGTGCATCACATCGAAGTCGCGGCTCCCATTGAAGTTGGGCACATTGAAGTGCACCGGCACCAACGGCACCGGTTTCCGTATCCAGAATGGCGACAGCGTGCCAAAGACGGCGGGAAACGAGAAGCGCTGCATTGCCGGCGCTCGTTTGTAGCGTTTCCGGCGACGCAGGAAGCTTCCGTTGTCGAACATGTCCTCTGCCAGCGGATCCAGCGTCCAGAAGTTGCCTTTGCCCGGGTTGCCCGGCTCGCGTGGAACTTTGATGAAGCAGTCGTTCAGACTGAGGTTGTGGCGAATTGAGTTCTGCCAAGCGGGAAACTTGTCCTTGTAATACGGGAAACTGCAAACGATAGAAGAACGCCTCATTAGTTACTTTAAGATTCAAAGTTTTATACATAAATTGGGAACTCTTAAGGTCAGATGGAAAAGACTTCGTTTTCATAACGTACGTAGTCTTATGCAAAAATTTGCTAATCAATATATTGATGTTGAACTCTTGTTTAGGTAAATTAATACTATACTTGTCTAGTTTATGGTTATATTTTCTTTAGTTTTATCTTATTCCTGATATAATTTACAAGGTAAATTTGTACAACTGTTAATGATAAATATTTAAGCATCTTATCTTGAATACAAATAGTTTAATCTTCACATAATACTTCTTCCAAAAGAGATGTCATAAAGGCTTATAGACACTGTTATTTATTTCCCATAAGAAAAAATAAACTCGACATCGAAACTTGAATACCTTTCTGTATATAATAAAAAGTGATTTTTGAATAAGAATATACGATATTCTTAGATTAGTCTATGAATTAACTGCGAACGAAATAGGTTTTTCCTATTTTCTTGCTATTTGATTCAATATACTTTTTTACAATTATAATTTACTTATAAAAATATATGCACTTCATAAAATTTTATATTGAAGTTTCAAGAACAATTTATAAAATAAAAAATCAACAATAATTCAATTTATTAATCTTAATGTAATCCTTATATTTGTGTTGAGGTTTGGTTTATTTTTATATATATATTTGATACTCCTGTGATGTTAAGGTACTTTAAATTTGCTGTACAGATTATTCACTTAATAAAATTAAAACCGAAAATTAATCTTATTGTATTTAAACAAGAAAATGTGTTAGAATATTCCTTCCTATTCTAAATAAGTTAACGTTAAATATTTAGCATCCGTTTAACCTATAATTTATTCAATCCTTTCATATATTATTCAAAATTTTGAAAATTTAAATATTATGGATTTTATGAAAATGGCTTAAATTCGTCATGAGATTGAAATTTTTAGAGTTTTTCAAAAGTTTATAAGGTAGACTCTGGTATAATCCATAACAATATATAATCCGTAGCCACCTCCTTGAATTTCACTTACCGGGACATAATAAAATCACATATTCCACTGAGTGTTAGTTTCTTGTGCGGCGACTGCAGTATGGCCATGGTGATGAGAGCAATGTAGGAATACGGCGGCTTCACCAGAGGACCGCCGGCTGCACCGCTGCCGTTGTTGGTGCCGCTGCTGTTGTCACCGCTGCTGCCGCCGGCGGCCGACGGCTCAAAGTCGCTGTCATCACAGATCATGGACATTTCATCGGCCACCGCAGCGGCGGCGGCGGCACGCGAGGATGTGATGCCGGCGCCACGTTGGCTCTTGTGCAGCGGCGGAGACTGAGAGTCGCCATCGTGCAGCGCATGAATGGGATCCGTTGTTGTATGCATTATTTGCTGATATAACTTGCTGAGATCTGTCTTTAAACTTGTACTTTATTTATGTATATCGATGAAATTGCTTAACTAAGTGAGATAGAGGACGCAACACTTGTTTGACTTTAGCTCAGGAACTGATTCACTTTACTTATAATTCATTTAAATTGATTCCACAATTCTAGCACATTGCATTAACTGCGCGATTAGTTTTGTTTTAATTTGCGTTATCGTTATCGTAATCGATCGTTATCGTTTCGTTTTACGTTTCCGCATTCGCATTCGCATTTGCATTTAACTTTAACTTCTTGTGAAGCGATTGAGTTTTGAGTTGTGTCGCGGCATCCGTCGGTCTGTCTGTTTTAGGCGGAATCCTTTTGCCAAATGTTAACTGAATCGCAACGAAAACGAAAATCTTCTCGCCCGAAATGTTTTTCTACATAACTCAAACATTTATTTATCGAAACCGCTGCCGCTGTCGCTTCCATGAGCTTTTGTCGCCGCTGCTATGTTTTCGTATCTCGAATAACTGTGATTCTACTGCCGACGTCGTCGTCGTCGTCGTCGTTAGTCCGACGCCGCAGCAATGGCAGCAGCAGCGCAGCCGGCGTCTGCGTCGACGCCAACGTCAGCATCGGCGCACGTCAGGCAGCATCCCCGCTGTTGTTGCGTGCGTGCGAGTGTGACGACGATATGTTGTGTGCTGCTCTCTTCAGGGGATGACTGAGATTGTAAACCAATCTACGGCCAACTGCACACCTCCCTCCCCCCACAGGGGCAAACACACACACACACACGCACAGACTACGTAATAACATAAAATGGTGGAGTGCTGCTTGCTGTAAATGTGATATTTGTGTTTTCCTCTGCACGCCTCGCTTCTTCCCACTGTTGCTGTCGCAGCTACTATTGTGTAATGCAAACGGGACTCAAATTGGCAACGACGACGACGCGACGACAGAAGCCAAAACTCATGGCATCTCTCCCCCCCTCTGCTCACCGATCCCCCCGCAGAGGCTGTCGAGCAACATTTTCACAAATTTAGATACCTTTTGCTGGCTGCGTTGACGTCGTGGCTCTTAATAATGTTTCATTATGTCAGCCGCACACACACACACACACACACATACTCAGCTAGCAACTGAGCGAGAGAAAGAGAGCAAGGTGTATGCTTGTATGTGTGTGTGTATGTGTGCTGATATACGCTCTCGTTCAAATGTTAGCATTTTTATGTGCGAATGTTTTTCTAACCGTATGTCGGGCTCGTTGCTCGTTCTCATTTCAGCACAGCACAGCCTCCTCTCGCCTTTCCCCTTTGCGTCCCTCTTTCTGCTCTTGCTCGACGCCAATGCGCCATTTTCGCAACATCCTTAACACAATTGGGAGGGTATTTTGTATGCCGCTGTATGTGTGTGTGTGAGTTACTGTGTGTGTGTGTGTGCATTATTTCTCTTTTTCATTTTCGCTGTTTTTGTTCTTTAGTTGTTAGACATTATTGTTGCTGTTGTTATTGTTGCTGCTGCTGCTGTTATTATTGTTGCTGTTGTTGTTGCTGCTGCTGTTATTGTTGTTCTTGTTGCTGTTGTTGCTGTTGCTTGCTGCTGTTGTTCGCGTCTTCCCTTTTCAAATTAAACATTCAGTAGTCAGTTTTATTTGTTGTACTTTGTTCAAATTAGTTTTCAGTTTTGCGGAAGTTGCCAGCTCACACACACACATTCATTCACATCTTCACTCTCCCGCACACTCACACACACACACACACACACTCATATACAAGCTAAACAATAATGGCTGGCAGCTCCCACCTCCAGCTTGAGCACCAGGACAATATTGATATCGTTTCATTCTCCTTGCTTGATTTTCATTATTCTATTTTCTTCTGCTTTTTCCCATTTCTATTCCCCCCACTCCTCCTCCCCTTCTTTTGGCTCTCTTTCAGCCATCTCAATCTCCGCCCCATTCGCCAGCCAAAAACTCATTTGGCCACACTTACAAATCACTGATTTTTAGCCAACTTTATGGGCGTGGTAACGCCTTTGTACAAATCCACATCTAGGTATGAGTATGAGTGTGTGTGTGGGTGTCTGTGTGTGTGTGTGTGCAGAAGTCTTTATTGGGTTTAGGGTTCTGGTTGCCGTTGTGCAATTTAGTTGTGGTAAATTTATTGCGGATTTCCTTTGTCTTTTTACGAGCTCAGTTGGACATCGAAGCGAACCCAACTCTGCAGAGTTTCTGCTACCAAACAAAAAAGCACAACCAAAAGTAATAAACTACAGATTTTCAAACGTTATTGATCTTCATTTATTTACTCCATTTTATGGGCAAACATTGTCTACATTCGTTAGATCTATTTTTCTTCCAACTTGACAATTTATGAGAGAAGCAACTGTTTAATTAATATATATCTTCTCTTAATATAATATATATTCCTTTCTTATTATTCAATATTCAGAACGAGTTATTTACGTTCTTATTATGGTCGATGCCTAATTAGGACGGATGTTATGTATATAGAGTTGCCTGATTAAAGATAAAAAGAATATAATGGGAAAATCAAAGAGAACGTTTTATTTTATAAAATAATATAATATAAATTCATCTTATGAAAGACAAATTGTTGTTAGCTAACAAATAATTTTTTCTAAGCTCTTAAAATAGGAAATAATATTGCCTAAACATTGATATCCGTTTAAAAATGGTAAATTAAATTTTGAGTGTTTTATAGAAAAGTATGCAATTGTTACTATTTTGTTGGAATTCAAATTATAAATAATTTATTCAAAACAATAACGTTTTGAAAATAATAATAATTCATATTGTTGAATTTGAGAATTATTTTCTGTTTTAAGATAATTGCAAAAATTAAGAAAAACCAAAAAATTCACGAATTAATATATTTCATCGTAAAACAGAACAAGTTCCTAAAATCAATCTTAGCTCTAAATATAGTGCTAATACAAAGCTTTAAAAGTAACCTTCACTTAGTTTTTAAATTGTTTTAGTTTATATTCACTGTCAGAAAATCACTCATATGCAAGAATTTTGCATCATCTTCAATTGATTTTAAGATTCCTTTTCTGCAAATAAATATATTAGTACCAAGAACATTGAAATATAACATAAATTATGAATATAATTAATTGTAAAGTGATCAAACAAACATTTTATTCCCGTTATGTCGCAAAATAAAACATTGGCGCATATTCACCTCGAAAAAGAGATTGATTTAAATCAATTTATATTTTAAAAATAAATTATTAATCTTTTTTAGATACTTACAAATATATTTCTTTCGTGCAAAACATCCATTCTGAGACATTTTGTTAGTGCAATTAATTCAAGAATGTTGTGTATAATAGAGAAATAATAATTATAGAAAATAAGTTGAACCTAAATAAGTTATTTCAGTATAAGACTTGTTTTAGCAAGTGCCAAAATTAAATTGAATACTTAATTATTCAATAAATGTAGATTATATAATAATATAATTTGATTAAAAACAAATTAAAATAATATTTTTTGTTAATAAATATTTTGGTAGCGCATTAGTCAACCGATTAAGTTGGTCTTATTGGTGGAATTGGTAATTTGTTATCATTTCCGTGAGTACACTTACCGCCATAAGTATAATTACAGTTGCCCCTAGCAGCGCTCGCTTAGAGTTTAGAGTTTACTTTTTTAAAGGCACTCACAGCTTACGGCTAAGGATAACGACCCATATCCCACATGCTCTGTGACAGCCCCTGTCAGTCTACGGTTAATCATCGCTTAAGCACAGCATGGCACAGAGATTGGGACTGAGACTAGGATTGAGTATGACATGGAGTGCTGCGCTGTGTGCAGTGCTGTGGTGTGGTGTGGTGTGGGGAGCTCAAGTTGAGCGTAAGGATGCGATGCATTTAAGCTTTTTGAGGGGAACAATTAACTTATGCGCAAACAATAACGCCAAAGAATGCACGCTGTCAGAGGAACCAGAATCGAGAATCGAGAATCGTGAACCAACTACCACATCCTGCTAAGCGGAGTGAGGAAGTAAACAGCGGGGTAGCGGGGTGCGGTGAGCGGTGAGCGGCAATAGCGGCATGATCCAGCAATAATCCTTCTTTTGTCAGCAAATTTATTGCACACAAACAAACAGGCCGCCCAAAGGACAACGCAAAGGAGATGAATGTTGGCTGGGAGTTGGGCAAACGTCGAACGTTAAACGTTGAACGCCTTTGACAATATACATTTTTATTGCGAAATCTGCAAAAGGCAAATAAAAGATTTGACACTCGAATTGCTTTGACTGGACACTGGAAGCCACTATAAAATTGGTTGTTGTCAAGGCAAGACTGAGACAATGTCTTCCTTCGGCTGCACTAATTTGCAGCCCAGGTCCTTTTCTTTCCTTTTGCTTTTGCGTAGCACCTGCTTGGCTGGCAGCTAAATCGCAAAGGCAAACATGCACTTCAATGGATACAAGGATATGCTCGGCATTGTTGTTGTCGGTCAGGTTTAATGGCAGCTCTTCTTATGTCATTATTAAATCTTTGAAGTATCTGCAGAGAAAAAAAACAGCAACACACACTTGAATACTTGAGTGACGCTCAATTTGATGGGCATCAGTGGCGGCATCAGGAATCAACCCTCGAATGGGAAAAATCACAGCAGGCTGCAGTTGGTAGTCGACAACTCCACATCCACATCCACATCAACCACAGCTCAGCGGAGCTCAGAGTTTGGCTCAATTTCTGGGCTACAAATCGCTTCAACCTGCCTGCGCAGGCAAAACAAGTGGCAAAGCATAACAAAGGAGTCCAAGCTGGAATATTTTACGCTCGATTTATCCGCTTTGCTCGGAACAAGGAGGAGGTGAAGGGAAGTTGCTGCAGCAGCAAGTGGCAGCCTGTTTCGAGACTCATTTCATTCATTTGTTCATTTGAGGACGAAGATGATGATGATGATGATTCTGGTGCCGCTTAAGCCTCTTGTTTGGCGGCAATAAAAATCGAGGCAGCACAACAACCCACCCCTCAGCAAGGACTCGAACTGCACACAGGATGTCAATTTCTCAATTCATAAATAAAAACTCAAAGCCCTTTGAATGTGTCAGCACAAGTGTGGAAATTACAACCATTCCCATAGATTCAATTCATTTGGAGTGGGCGCGTGGTACTTTTGATTGCACTGTGTTATTGTTGTTTATTTGCCAGTGTGCGAATGCGTGTAGGTCTGTATGTGTGTGTGTGTGAGTGCAGCAACGTTGCCGCCTAAACCGCACGTTCCGCCAAATAAGCCAAAGGATTTGCGCCTCCTGCCCGCTGCCTCGATAAACGAGGAAAGGGCTTGAGTTTTCGTGTGGATTGCTTTGCATGCTCGCAGGCACACTTGGATCGCATTAAGTTGATTTATTATGCAGTGAAGAATTCAATTAAGTAGGATGATTGTCACTTGTCCGTATGCCACGATAAAATCATACGACTCGTTGTCCCATCGCTCTCTTTGCCGTAGACTTTTTATGACTTTTCTCGCTCTCTGCTGCTAAACGTTTAATTTGTGGGGCGTGATTATTTCGACAGTTGTTAATAGTTGGCAATGATCCTTTGGCTTTCACATCCAGCCACAGATAATCATTTATTTGTTTTAACTGACGACGGGATTGAGAGTAAGAGTCAAAGAAGAAGGCATTCAACTTATTTGTTTTTGCTCATGCCTTATGAAAGATAATTTTGCGCGAAAAAATCGACTGCTGTTAGGGTAGAACGGATATTTTTGTTGTGAGCAATGTATATTTGAACTGAAATATAATTTAATTAATAGTTGTGTTATCAATATATACTATATTTAATATCCTTCATTACACTTTGTATTGTACTTTAAATTTTGTAACTAATTTATTCTATTCCCCATAAAAAAAATATTTTTTAACGTATTATGTAAATTATTTTATTTGCTTTTGTCATATTTAAAAACTGCAATTTCTGAATTATAAAAAAATACTTTTGCATAATATCATGATGATATTTCATGAGTTAAATCTGGATTTGAAGGAAATTTGTAAGTAGAAATTTATTTTGCATATTTATATTTATTTCATCTTATCATACATCATTTTACATATTAAAAAGAGCACCTTATTTTCATATGAGTTTCATAGGAATACAAAGCAAATACTTTCTCATTATGTAGAAATAACATATATTTTTTCTTATTTATTATTTAAATTGTAACGCCTATTATGGATTATTTTTTTTAATTTAAAATATCTGTGTATAATACAATAGTTTTTCGTAAATTAAGTCTAATTATCATAAAATAGCCCGTCTATTTTTCTACCCGCTACCCATAGGGTAGAAGAGCATTAAAATTTTGTGCCTGCATGCAGAAGGAGGCATCGCTGACCCTATGAAGTATATATATTCTTGATCAGCGTTGAGACGATATAGCCATGTTCGTCTGTCCGTTTCAACACCTAGATCTCAGACTATAAGAGATAGAGATATCTAGAGCACTTGGTATGCTTGCAAACAGACTCAAATTTTTGCCACTTCTACTTTCGCCCCGCAGATCGTTAAAAATCGAATAACAATCGAAAATTTGAAGCTAAAATGTGGGTACAGCCAATAATAACAGTAGTTTTTATGATTCCTGAAAATCTGCAATTGAATTTTAATTGTAAAATTTATGTAAGAACTACTTTTGTAGTTGCTTTGGCTGATAATCTGGTATATTTTAGATTCAGTGGTATAATTTTAATCTAGTACTACATCAATATACCTTATATAGGTTAGGTTTAATTTTATTAATTTGGTATATTTTAGAATTAATACCGCACTGTTTTGCTTTCATTTAAAATGATTAGCACACTCTTTAGCTTTTTCTCTGACTGTAGCTTTTTACTAGTTTTAAATATCTAAATGTTAATTAAAACTTAGAATATAAAAGAATTACAAAATATAATACATAAATTTGTAAATGTAAAAAATCCTAAAAATTACTTAAAAAAAACCATGAATTAACATTTTTTCAAATTCCCATGAAATATAGAAAATTGTTATTGACTCTTTTCGTTGAGAATTTCGCAATGCTATTTATAGCATAATTGGATAAAATTGTGAATGTATGAAGGTGTCAAAATACGAACATGGGTGTTAATGCGAATAAAATGACATACACACGATGATAAAAATAGAAATGACAAAACAGAATAAAACTCAAAAAAAATAATAATGTTGCCAAAGGCAATGTCAATAAAAGATGACTGCAAAAAATGTATGTTTTTGAAAACAAACTTTATGTAATAAATTTTTCGGCAACTTAAACTTTATTAACGGGAATTCAGTTTCTAATAAAAAGGAGAATCCTTCTCCATCCAAACTCTGAAAGTGCAACCACTTGAGAAGAGTGTAAAAAATGCGAGAATGTGTAAAAACACAATAACAAGAAGCTCAGCATAAACGAGTGGCATGTAAAGTTGCACAGAAAGAGAGAAACACCTAATAACTTCTGGTGTGGCACGTGTCGAACGTGCGTCGGTTAACGGGTGTTGGGTAATTCACACTTCCTGCCAGGACAACGCGATTGCAATTTGCCGCCGGAATTTCATTAAATAATCGTTAGTGTAAATCAATTTGTTAGATCAAAGTGGAGGTCTCAATTGCGCTGAACTGAATTTTGGGCGACATGGCGACAAATGAAAAGAAAATAGAGGCATGGGCTATATGATAATGGTGAGATGATATTATCAATTTGACAGCAAATATTTGCAGGACATTGATGACGAAATTACAAAACATTTGCACGTGTCTGCGAACCGCGACACTTGAAGTGTGAACACGTGCCACAACCAACAACGGACTATCAGTGTCCAAAATCAACAATATTGAACGCAATATAAATAGGCATTGATATAATGAGGGGGTTCACTTTCACATCAAGAGGGTAAACTTGGCTGGCAAGTGATTGAATCAAACTTCTTCTCAATGTGATGGGCAGCACATGGCTTTCAAGTTTTGTATTTGTATTTATATTTGCTTCCTTTTCGATTTGCCATTCGAAATCCATCAAAAGCTTCATTGGCGTAATCGCATTAGGTCTTTAGCCTCATCCGGTAAATAAAATGTTTTCGTCATGGTTTTACGCAAGCAACTCTCAAGGAAAAACATTCATTCAATTGTCTACTGTCCTGCATGTCTGCCGATGATGCTGTGAAAAGTACAAGCATTTGAAATTTAATTTAACGCATTTACATGCGGCTTAAGATTTCAGCTTCGGCTTCAGCATCGGCTTCAGGGCATGGTAAACAAATCAAATATATTTAGGAGTAGAAACTCAAACAAAGGGATGCGACGACATCCAAATGAAATTTGCTTTTTTTTCGGGCAGACGCAGCAGCAGCAGTAAACGCACTTGATGCCCAGGTTCAGTCAGTTCAGCCCACTTCCAGGTTCATCATCTGCGACCCTGCGCACATGCTGCCTTCATCTCTACGGTGAGGCGGGGGGTGGGCCTCTTAGTGTCCTTGGTGGTTGTTGGCAGCGAGTTAAAAACTCAATATTTGAATAACTTACTACCGTGCGAGTGAACTTTTTGAGGCGCACTCGAGCTAAGGGACGCTTCGGATCCTGTGTGCCTGCGTGTATGTGTGTGTGTGTGTGTGCCGAAAAGGACAATTATTTGTTTACGCGTTGTCATTTAAATTGAGTTCTAATGTTGACAGCACACAACATACAAATCTCCCTCTGGTTCACGTAAAATTGACCAAAATAAAAACTGCGACAATGTTTGTATGCAGTTGTGATTACAAACAGTTGCAGATACTACGAATACAGGATTCAGATTCAGATACAAGTGCGCACTGCGACGACACTCAACAGGAAGCGAGAGATAACAGATGAGGGAAGGGAAAGGAAGAGGGGAGGAGCAGTGCCAATGCCATTTATGTGGGCACCATTATTTGCTCTATCACGTTCGCATTTCAAAAGTTATGAGCCCATTAGATCCGTAGTAAACACAAATATCCATAATCCATACCACGGGGCATGCCATTCCACAGTCCTGCGAGTCCTGCGAGAGAGTCCTGGCTTATCCTTATACGACTCGTACACATGTACGCGTAATTGTTTGTTGATGTCCTCGTCTGTCGTGAGAGTATTCAGTAGCTTCACTTTTACGACTACGTTTCCATTTCGATTTTATTTTCCTCATCTTTTTCTCTTTTGTTTTGTTCGCTTACTGCCTGTTGCCTGTTTAAATACGTTTCACGTTGTCAGCTCGAAAGTGTTTTGGGTTTAACATTGTCCAGATAATGAAAAGTCTTGGCCGAAAGTTGTTGCTCGAAATATGAAAAGTTTTTCCTGTTTGCTAATAAAAGTTATCGTCCATCTAAACATCGTGTTCATCTTTATTATATTACCAACAAGAAAACTTATCGGAAAAGAATTCTATTCTGCTAAAAATTAAAAAAAAATCAGAAAATAAACTTCGCATTAAATTCAGAAAGCAATTTAAATAATTATTTATTTATCTTAGTTTCTACAATGACACGAATTTAGTGGGAACACTTCTCTAATATTGGCTCGTGATAGTATATTTTACGACGCATAGTATATTTTAAAAATTATGTTTTTTATTTATATTATGTGTTACCTTCTAAAAAGAAAAAAAATATAGCAGCTGTACAGGCTTAGACTTTTTATATTTTAAATAATAGTTAATCAAACAAATTTGATGTAGCGAAATATTTTCTTAAAGCTTTATGATTTAAGTCAAACATCACTTTCATCTTCCAGTAAAGCTAAATTAAAGGGTATTTATTATTTAACTTATACTTATAAATATATTCAAATACTACAAATATAAACAATGTATTATAGTTTAAATATAAAAAGATAAAGCAACATGTTTATAGAGTACGTAATCAATAGGATTTCTTTTTTTTCACTTGCTCGCTTGAATCATAATCTCAGCTTATTAAAGCGCCTCTCGAGGTGATTATGAATGTGTATTTCAAGCGGCAGCAATATTGAAATATACCGAGTGTAACGGCTTTTTGCCGCTCTGAAGTGTTTTTGCGCAAAAACTGTAATTTTTATTCATTTCCAGGACGCACTCAGAAGTGGCTGCTAAACGATTATTAGCAATTTGATATAACTGCATGTAAGTACAACACAAGAACAAGTCAACAACGGATTCACACACACACACACGAGCACACGAACACACGGTCACATACATACATATTAGCAGGCATACATACAACATACACGTGTAGCTACTTACATAAGAGCATAGCGCGATGCTGTTGTCTCAATGTGTATGTATGTGTGTGACAGCAAACAATACAAAAATCACTTCAGTTAACTAAATCGTCGCAACAACCATGCGCCGACTGCGACGCAGCGCACACAAGCACACACACTTGAATACATAGAGGATGCTGCCAGGCGAGTGCGAAGCACAGTGCAGAACACACACTCTCTTTCCTTCTCTGCCTCACACAATCGCATGCTGACAGCGGCCATTGCAAAAGGCGTGCCAGCAGCCAAACGTCTAGCCAATCAGCATTCAGCTCTGCCATGCGACAGCAACAGCGACAGCAGGCAGCGCAGCGACGTCGAGAGCGCAGCGCAATGAGCAAAGGAAGAAGGGGAGAACAGGAATGTGAGAGATGAAACTGAGGCCGCCATTTGCCGCTGCGGATGCGTGCAGCGCTGAAAGTTAAGCTCATTGCCATATTTTTGCTTTTTGCTTTGCTGTGTGTTTTTGTTTTTGTTGTTATTGCTACTGCTGCTGCCGCTGCTTTTACTGTTCTCTTTTGAATTTACTTTACTAACAAAACATGACTGTTGGGAGGCAAAAAGGAAATTGTTTTATCAAATGGGTTTCCTTACGCTTTTTTATTATGAAATTAATTTTCAACATCGTTTCCCCAGTCCCTCGCATTTTACTCCCTTCTCTTCCCTTCCACTCCATTCAGTGCCATAAGCAAGTAATTCCCGCTCTTTGAACGTCTCCACTGTTTACTCTACATTTTTGCATTGCGTTTCTCCCCGGCTTTGCTTCGCTTCGCTTCGAGTAATATTCATATTTCAGTTCCTTTGGAGTATTTAATGGAAATGTTTGCGTAGCTTTGTTGCCCAGTTTCTCACTCCATTCCCCTTCCCCCTTTGGCTGAGCATTAAAATGCAAATCTTGATTATGCATTTAAGTTGTGCAGACAAATTAAATTCATTCTCATAACGAATACCCGTAATTACAACGATCCCATCCACCATTAGCGAGTTGTCCTTAGTAGTTGGAGCACACATACATATTATATATTGTCTTACGCATTCACATATGTGTCTCTTCTTTTGTGCATGTTGCACTTGCTGTGTTTATTACATGAAAACAGAGAAATGGCTAAAATCGATGGGCATTTGGCCAAATGCACTTGATGGGCTTCCATTCGGTGTGGAGTGCTGAGTTTTCCATCGCACGACTGCAAGACAAATTGGCAAAGGGGCAGACAAATTAATATTGTAATATGGCCAATAAAGATGCCCGCAACTGGACACAGTCTTTGCCATCGTGTGGTCTCAAATGTTATGACTGCTTTACCCACCAATGTGTCCACATGCGTGCATAACTGTGTGTGTGTGTGTGTGTACGTTGCGTCATAACTGTCAAGTTACCGCAACAAACAGCGAAAGTTACTCAATGCAATTGAAGCCAATGTGAAATACTCTTGCCAAATCAATAACACTGACCAACAAAGCACAAATTTACATCGCAAGACGAATTGCCATTATATCCGGCACCACTGTGCAAAGCCCCCCCACTTTGTTGGGCAGTGTAATCGATACGAAAATCAGACTCAAAATAGAATGACCACTAAGTCAGTTAGCAAGAATGCCAGACGGCTAATTGTAAAATCAGTTTAGGCGCGATTTTCAATGGGCTCACTGCAAAAAGCTCACAACTAGAAACTAAAAAAATAAAATAATTTACAAAAACTAACTTATAACTCGATATTTAATGTTTATCGCTTGAAACCTTTCAACACGAATAAATTTATTCACTAAATATGGTTCAATTCCAAGGGAATCCCGGTGCCGGCGGCGGTGGTCAGTACTTCAAATTCAAATGTGCAATAACAATCTAATTAAATCAAGGATTATATAAAACAAGCTGACATTGAGCATACATGTAAACACTAATTGTGCACAAATTCGTGTTTATAATTGATTAAAACTTGCAATTAAGTGAAGATAAAGTGAAATACTTTTTTAGCAGCTTTAAAGTTATTTTTTTCTAATTGGATTATACAATTTGCTGGATCTGCCAATATGAATACATAATGTGTTGGTCAATATCAAGATGTTTTGGTTTAAGGACTCAAAGTTTTATTAAGTTTTACCAGCTGAAAACTTAAAGATGAAAGGGATATGCAATTACAAAACTTTCGAAATTATTTACCGCTTTCTTTTAAATAACAAAGTTTTGGAGATCCGTATTTTAACATTGGCCTACATTCATTTTTAATGGAGATATAATATAATTCTGGCTGCCCTAATTTAATTGGCCTTTTCCAAAATTTTGAAATTTAAAATTTCCATAAAGCATTTAATTAGAAAAAAAAATGATTGAATTTTAAAGCAGTGCATCACATCACATTTATAATGAAATTATATTATATTAAAATAATTAGCAAATAATAATTTTGTTATGTTTATTATTTAATATGAAACTAAAATTTCGAAGTTTCTATTAATTTAATATTAAAATTAAAGTTTTATAATATTTTAGTGTATCAGCTGTATTTATTTCTGGTTGTTGATATAATTATTAGCAATGTTATGAAATAAAATAACGTGCGTGACAATGAAAATTGGAAAATAATTCATATTAACAAATTGCATACTGCTCATATACTATAATATAAACTTTCATAAAACTTATGAATAATAAAAATATTTGATATATTCCCATTTTTCCTTATAATCCTTTATTTATTATTTTGGATCAACCCCCTGCAGAGCACATTCATATGGTGACGTTGGATAAAACGGGCAAGAAATCATTCGGCATTTGCATTGTGCGGGGTGAGGTGAAGGATTCGCCGAATACGAAAACGACGGGTATTTTTATAAAGGGAATCGTGCCCGATAGTCCAGCGCATCTCTGTGCGAAATTAAAGGTCAGTAAGTGTGTGACAACTGCCAAGAAACATGGAATAACAGCGACGTATTCGCAGGTTGGTGATAGGATTCTCTCGCTGAATGGCAAGGATGTGCGGAACTCCACGGAACAGGCGGTCATTGATCTCATCAAGGAGGCGGACTATAAGATCGATCTGGAGATACAAACGTTCGACAAGAGCGAAGAGTCTAACAAAAATGATCCACGCAGCAATGGCTATATGCAGGCAAAGAATAAGTTCAATCAAGGTAAGTTTGAAGATTAAAAGAGGCATCTGATGAGACTCGGAATCATCCTACTCCTAGAGCAAACACCCAACAACAATATGGGTAACATGGGCACCATGGGAGCGGGCAGACAACCGACTGTTCGCAACGATCCAAAGCGCAATGCAACCTTCTCGGCATCGCAGCGAGTCAAACACGTGCCAACCCACTACGACGAGGACGATGAGGATACCCGCGACATGACCGGACGCATACGCACCGAAGCAGGATACGAGGCGAGTATATTTTGGATATCAATTGCAAACATATTGCTAAAAAGTTCTTTCGCTGCGCAGATTGATCGCGCCTCTGCTGGCAACTGCAAGCTGAACAAACAGGAGAAGGAACGCGACAAGGAGCAGGAGGATGAGTTTGGCTACACGATGGCCAAGATCAACAAGCGCTATAACATGATGAAGGATCTGCGACGCATCGAGTTCGAACGTCAGGCCAATATACCGCTGGGCATCGCGCTAGCCGGTCACAAGGATCGCCAGAAAATGGCCTGTTTCATTGCGGGTGTCGATCCCAAAGGAATGCTGGCCAACGTGGATGTGAAGCCAGGTGACGAGATTGTCGAGGTTAACGGCAATGTACTAAAGAATCGCTGCCACTTGAATGCCACGGCTGTGTTCAAGAATGTTGAGGGCGAGAAGCTCGTCCTGATCACATCGCGTCGCAAGCCGAACGACGAGGGCATGTGTGTGAAGCCCATCAAGAAGTTCCCCACTTCCAGCGATGAGGCAAGGCTTGAATAGTCTTTTACTCTTTCAAAAACCATTAAGATCTTCCATCTTGCAGACCAAGTTCTTATTTGATCAGTTCCCTAAAGCACGCACAGTGCAAGTGCGCAAGGAGGGCTTCTTGGGCATCATGGTCATCTACGGCAAGCACGTCGAGGTGGGCAACGGTATCTTCGTTTCCGATTTACGGGAGGGTTCCAATGCCGAGGCGGTAAGTGGAAAAACCTTGCTGCAAGTTAAATACTTTAAATATCAACCTTCCAGGCGGGCATCAAAGTGGGTGACATGCTGTTGGCGGTTAACCAGGATGTGACACTCGAGTCCAACTACGATGAAGTAAATCAATAGCTAATATTACGAGATCAGCGATACAGCGAATAACGTATACTTTTACAGGCGACTGGACTGCTAAAGCGAGCCGAGGGCAATGTGACTATGATACTGCTGACGCTCAAGAGCGAGGAGTCCATAAAGGCCGAGAAAGAAGTGGAGGAAAAGAAAAAAGAGGGTGAGTTCAAGAGTAATACAAAGATAAAGATTGTAAAATGTTATCCATTCCTTTGCAGAAGCCAAAAAAGAGGAAGAAAAGCCACAGGAACCTGCAACAGCCGAAATCAAACCAAACAAAAAGGTACTCATCGAGGTGAAGGTAGACAAGAAACCATTGGGTGTCGTTGTGACTGGCGGCAAGAACAACCACGTCAGGGTAAGCTGTACATCTTCTCGCATTACAATTGCACGCGGTTTCAGTTAATCCATCAATCGTTGCAGACTGGTTGTGTCATCACACACATTTATCCGGAGGGCGCTTTGGCCGCAGACAATCGCCTGAAGATCTTCGATCATATTTGCGACATCAACGGCGTGGCCGTGCATTGCGAGAGCCTAACCACGCTCAAGGTACATCAGCTGTTCCATGTGACATACGAGAAAACTGTCAACTTTACCGTCTATCGTGCCGATCCGCCCGAGTTGGAGAAGTTCAATGTGGACTTTATGAAGAAAAGCGGCAAGGAACTTGGCCTCTCACTGACGCCCAACGAACGTGGCTGCACCATCTCCGATATGGTAAGTGTCCAACACGTCAGGCACATATGATAATAAATTAAGTCACGCTCTTACAGATACAAGGACAATATCCAGAAATCGATAATAAGCTGCAACGCGGCGACATCATAACCAAATTCAACGGCGACTCGCTGGAGGGTTGCACATTCCCCGTGTGCTATGCACTGTTCAAGGGCGCCAATGGCAAGATATCGATGGAGGTGACACGACCGAAGCCAACACTACGCACCGAAGCACCTAAATAAGGCATAGAAAACACAAAGAGAATATAAAACGAAATTCATCCACCGTCCGTCGTGTTGTTGTTGTTTTTAGTCCGCCATCAATATTGAAATGAAATAAAAAGAATCTTGAAGACGTCAGTTCTAATTTAATAACATCTGGTGTTGTTCCGTTATATATTGGGTATATTTTTCATTGACAGGCAAAACTGCTTATGCTATAGAGCTTGCATTCGATGCGATACGGGGCCACAGATCAGCGCATTCCTTGGCAACTGGCCCGGTTATGGCCGAGCCTTTCATTTCGCCTTTATTGTTTACAATGACCCCCGCATTGTCCTCAAAGTATATAAAAACACCATCCCTCCTCCTGAACGGTTTACGCTGCCGAATGACCACGGCAGGCATAACCTGAAAGACAAAAAACACGCGCGTGCAAACAAACAATTAGTAAATAATTGATACGTGCAAGCAAGATAGCAGTAGTCAGTAGAGAAGTGGACACACTTTACAGGTGGTTGTTGTAATTGTTTTATTGTACACTATACATTGCCTACTGCTGTCTTGCACTTTTTAGTAACAACTCAACAAACTTACCTTCTTTCTCAACTCAGGCTTGCCCTTCTTGACGGTGGCAACAAACATGTCACCGACGCCAGCGGCAGGCAAACGGTTCAGGCGACCGCGAATGCCGTGCACAGCAATAACGTACAGGTTCTTGGCACCTATCAAATAAATTCATTTCATTACCATATTTCTTATTGGTATTTTGATTCTATTAGCCCATTACCTGTGTTGTCAGCGCAATTCATAACAGCGCCTACGGGCAAACCCAGTGAGATGCGGAATTTGCCTCCCGCGGTACCACCACGTCCTAAATGACAGAAAACACAAATAATTAATTAAACGGCCATTGTCACTCGAACACTTCATCATTGCATTATTGTTTTGCATTAATTCACAGTATTTTACACGATTAATTCGGATTTATTTTTTTGGAAAATACCTCTCTTCGACATTTTGCTGCTTGTTCGGAACCGAAAGGAAGTAAAAAGAAAGAGCTGGTTCGGCTATCGAACCGCAGCCAACTTAGCGCGAACTAGTGGAGCTGCCACACTTCATACACAATGAACAAAGTTCTTCTACAACGTTGCCATATAAAATGTTGTCGAAATAGTTATCGATTAAAAAATATTCGATAGCTTATATATTCAAAATATTTTATATTATTAATATTTAACGTATTCAATGAATTGGTTGTAGGATTAATCGTATATGTACATTAAATCTTAGAAATATATTCGACAGCCAGCTTAAAAAATATATTTAATTTATTGAAGAAGTCACATAACATTTTTATTAATTAAATACTGTTTTTAGAAAATATCGCTTTCGATCGCAGTCAAACGAAACCATATTATTCACGACTAAGCAGTGTGACTATAAAAATTGAAAAAAATACACTTTATAGAAAAATACTAAAAATACCAAAAACGATTTTAAGGTCTGCTCGTCATTCATCGAGCAAATAAGGCCCGTTATTTATCAAGAATAAATATTTTAATACAAATCATATTTATTGCAATTGTGTATTTTATTGTTAAAAACAAATCTTTAAGAAAGTTTCAATCGCTTTCAATAAAATACAATAACTCTTAACAAGAATTACATATATTATGAGAAAATAAAAATTCTCAACAACGTGTGATCGAAGTTAATAACTGGGATAAATTATGTGTTGTTAAATTCAGCTTGCGGTCACACTGTCACTTGCTTCAAGCGCTAAAATTCCAATGAGGCACAAGTTGATCAATTCGAACAGCGTCGGATCAATATGGAAGAGCAAGGATTGTTAAGTTATGTGAAAAAAATGGTACACTCCTTAATCGTTTCAACGCCACAGGATATGACTGTGGAACAATTGAAACGTGATTATATTAACGTAGACGGAGTTCCTCTACCCTTTAGCAAGCTGGGCTTTAAAGACGTTGAAAGCTTTTTGCGTTCTATTCCTGACACTGTTTCTGTAAGTTTCTCAATAATTTAAAATTATTCGACGTAAATAAATTTTCTTAATTTAAAGGTAAGAGGATGTGGTCCTATGGCTCTATTGGTGGCCAAGAAAAATGAGAAATCGGCCCACATTCAAAGTTTGGTCCAATGCCAAAAGAAGCCAAGTGTAAAAGCGCGCAAACAAATTTGGACAAGATATCCTACCGAACGATCAGATCTTGTCTTCGTGAATGAGAAGTCGAACGCAAGCAGGCCAGTTTACAATAATAATCGAGGACGAGGAAGCTATGCGACCAACAAAAACAACTACAACTCAAGACAGGTGCATCAACGACCTTCGACAAACTTAATCGCAAGTTCGCTTAAGAAGGTCTCTATTGCAAATGTCGAAGAAGAAGACAATGTCAAACATTGCTTGCCCGATAATAAGGAGGATATTAAGCCCATTATTTCTGATCATACGGTCAAAAATGACAATAATTTGAATAAAAAACCAATTGCAACTTATCACACAGAATATATATCATCGGACGAAGGCTGTGATGAAGATGCCCTTCCAGCGTATGCTGTGGTAAGTTTAATGATATTGTTGCTATCTTTACTACGTATTCTATCAATTTTAGGATGACCAAATTCGAAATTTAATTGTAAACGATAACAGAGTGATCGATGTGAAACCCGAAATTAGAACTGTATTAATAGAGCCCAAAAAAGAGCCCGTCGACAAATACGTATCCTCCGATGATGGTAACGATGAGGAAGCCATACCGGGATATGCTGTGGTAACTTAATTGCATAATGCTAGTTTCCTAATTGCTAAATATTGTGTATTCAAAGGATGACCGTGTCTTAAAAGTGGACTATCCAACGGATGCTGTTCGTTATGATTTTGTACTGCCAGTTCGCGACATCAATAAGAGACTTAAGCTAGATGATCGCATTCGAGTGAAGCTTGTGACGGTAATTTAAATCCTACTTCAGTTGTAATGCATATTTGAATCACTCTTTATACGCAGGTATCAAGTCCACACAGCTTCTTCTTTTGGATACAGGACGAGGAGTACGATACCTACAAGGCAATGGCAATTAATATGCAGTGAGTTTAGATTTAAAAGCAGTTATGTCACCAAAAAATACATTTTTAATTTTACAGATTCTATTATAGAGACATAGATATGAAAAAATACACTATTCCATTGCACCTTGTTATGCCTGGACATTTGGGAGCCATTCACACCAGGGGAACTTTCTGGCAGCGCGTTCGTGTGCTTGCTGTGAAGATGGGCCATCCAATGAATATTGAGGCATGTGTAATATTAGTTCTTTGTATTATAAAAATATAATTGAGCTTAGCCTTTATGTCACAGGTGGAGCTCATTGATACGGCCGAGAGAATGTGGATTACCCACAGCGATCTGAAGTGTCTATCCAAAGATTTTGCCACACTGCCAGCTCAATGTCTTTACGGAAGACTGGCCAATATTATGCCCAGGCAAGGTGGACACTTTTCTGCAGATGCCAGCAAATATTTTTACGATCTCGTAGCTTACCGCCAACTCTTTGCAAAAGTCGAGAAAATCAACAATGCGGTAAATTAAATATTCAATATTATCAAATGTTTCCACATATATATTATTGTTTATTTCAGGATAACGCCGTTCACATGATACTTGTGGACTCGAGTTCGAGTTCGAAATCTGCTGTGAATATTAATTTATCACTCCTCGAGCTAGGATTGGTGCTCCGCAGTTATAATCCTTAAAATTTTACTATTATTAATACGATTTTCCATTTATAATTAGTTTTTGTCATTAATATGATTTAATATTGATTGATGATTTACCTTTATGTATTGAAAAACGTTGAAATATCCCAAGTTTTTGTTATGATTTTGTTAATTTTAAGAGAAAATTTGAAACCAAATTAAGCATAGCATGCTTTAAGTTTCAATGAAAGAATTGATATTATGTTATGTTAAGGCAAACGCTGTCCTTCTGCATTTCTTTTATTAGTTTACGTATAATAAAATACTAAGTTACATAAATCGTTAAACAAGTTGCTGTCTTTCACTTGATTTATTTTGAAAATAAGACAAACAAAGACATACAAACTACCGTATGTAATTGCAAAAAGATCTCGCTCGCAACTAAATAGTATTGTTGGAAACAGAATGTTGAATTAAAAATATAATTTGCAATAAATATTCGTACATTATTCAAACTGAATCGTTATAACAATTCCCTATAAAAGACAACATTATCTATTAATGTGTGTGTGTTTCATTTTCTTGTTGTATATGTATGTATGTATGTTGTTGTTTTTGTTGTTGTTGTGTATATATAGTTAATGCTTGTTGCTTGTTACCGTTGAAACGACGGCAACCTGAGGTTCTCTTTTATTCTACTACATTGTGTGTGTGTGTGTGAGTGTGTGTGTGTATAGGTGAAAAACTAATAGTTCAACTACTAATGCATTTCGTTAAATTTGCTTCTTTTTGTTTTTTGTTTAATAATATTGTTGTTGTTCATCTTGTTTTGTATGTCGTATTGCTGAGTGTTGTTGGGTTTTTTCTTCTTCATTTTGCAATGCGTATTTAAATATGCTATATAATCGCAATAATACATAATTGTTGGTTGCACTCGAGTACATAATAGCTACGCGCATTAATTTTCATTTACTTTTTTTTTTACCATTTTTTTTGTTTTGTTTTTGGAATGCATAACGTAACATTGTTGTTTTTGTTATTATATCATAAGTTTATGCACGTCTTTAAATGTTTAACTACAGGTGTTTGAGTGTGTGTGTATTCTTGTTGTTTTGGGTGTTTTCTCTTGTATTGGTATGGGTAATTGTGGGTGTGTGATACTGTTAGTAGTAGTAGGTCCATAGGACTAACACCTAGGTAGCAATTCAAAAGTCTATTCACTTCGTTATCGTTACAATATCGTGGGCATAAAACTTACATGTAGATTTACTACTTATATATGTATGTATGTATGTCTGTTAGTCTGTGTGTGTGTGTGTATGTTGCAACTGCGTGTATGTGTGTAAGTTTTTCCTATGGCTGTGTGATATCTGTGTGACTGCTTTAACTGGCTGCTGAATTTTTTGTTTATCGTATAAGTTATTTATGTACTCATCTTTTTTTTTTTTGGTTTTTAATTTTTTTTTTTTCGATTCTTATATTAAAGTTCATCACAGTTAGCGGAGCTGAAATTATGAATAATTATTGAGGACATTGTTGTGTAATACGTTTTCTATCTCTTCATTTTTTTTTTCGTTTTGTTTTTGTTTGTTTGTTGTTGTCATTTTCTACTAAATCGCAATTGCATATATACTTGTATGTAGACTACCGTAAATTGATTCATCTTTTAGGGTTTTCTTCATTTTACTAATTATTATATACGCAAGTGTGTGTGTGTTGTGTATGTGTTTGTATCTGTGTCTGCGTTGCTTTTATGTGTGTGTGTGTGTATGTATTACTATTTTCTGTTTTGTTCTTTTGGGTTGCAAACCGCTACTCAGATGGTTGCTCGATGCGTGATGTTGGCTGTTCCAGGGCCCTTGATGATGATGCCTCAGTGTCATGGAGTATTGCCCTCGAATAGAGCGCGAAACTCGCCGCTTCTGGGTCTGGGCAGACCCTCGCGTATCGTTTGCACCGGCTCAGCAATGCTCGACTCTGACCCATGCAGTAAATTCTCCTTGAGATCCATGTCACTGCGGAGCAAGAGAATAGATTAATAAGCTTCGATTAAAGCTATACTTTCCCTTGTACATATAGCCCTAGGTAATAAAGCTTTAGTTTAGGAAGAATATTTCAATAAGCAATTTAAGAAATTTCTTACGTTTTTTAAGCTTTCAGATAACGTTTATACGGGACAATAATGGCATATAATGTTAAGCAAAGTTAGGAACAGCACTCTTAAAGTTTAATTTAAATAACTTAACCTTCCCCCTTGAAATATTATACACATTTTCAGAATAAAGCTTAAGTCTTGGAATACTGATCTCAAGAAATAATATATAACAACTACTATGACATATTATACCATACTTAGTAATCGCAATCATATGTAAAATTAGAACTATTAAATCATTACTTGCAACTATACAAAGTTTTATTAAGTTATTTTAACAACAGCAATTATGATTTACACATAAACCTTCAACCATCATGCGGTGGAAATTCTTAAATAAATAAAGTTATACGTGAAAATGCGGACACTTCTAATAGAAGGACTCTTCCTTTAAGGGAATATTTTTTTATGCGATAATCTTTTTCTTACAACAGCTGCGAAATTGAAAATAAAAAAATGTTTCCGCTAAAAAAATCCATTAAAAAAAAACAATTTAACATAACATCCCAATTTAACTTTTATTACATAAGGGAATAACTAAATTATACATATATAAATAAAAAAAAAACGTTTTTTTTTGTAATACTTAATACAAAAAGTTATAATATTAGTTATATGAAAAAATAGAAATACAAATTGGTGCTATTTTTGTGAGTACACCCCCGTTGGCCGGACAAAAACTCATTAGTGTAAATAATTGCTAATATAAACTAATATAACTTACTCATCTTTGCAGTCATCGGCTTCGGCGGCCAATGCATTGACCACCGCCGTAATTGTGTTTGATTCTGGATTGCTTAGTTGCTCATCTTTTTTGTTGCATTATATTTGGATTTTTGCCGATCTTATTGAGTCGCTCGGCAGCCACAGTTTCCATGGTCTTGCGCATCAGCGGATACTGGTCCAGAACGCAATTGAAATGATCCACGCTCAATGAGAATAGATTGCAATAGGTTTCGGCTCGCACGCTGGCCACACGACGCGCATTGGTCAGCAAACAGATCTCACCGAAGTAAGATCCATCCGATAGTGAGGTGGCAACCTGATAAATGCACATTATATAATCAACTTATTATCTTATTTAGTCTTCAAAACTTACCTCGCCGTTGGCCATAACAATGTCCACAACGCCCTCCTGTATGAAGTACATCTTAGTACCGATCGTGCCCTCCTTTATGATAATATCACCTTCAACCGAGTTTTTGAGGTTAGTTTTACGATTGTCAACGTTATGGTTGCAAAAGTTATATTACCTGGTTGGAAAACTTCGTATTTCAGTTTGGTAACTACGTCGGAAACGAAATTCGAATCGGCATTAGCAAAAAAAGGCACTGACGCCACGAGGGACCTGTGAGCAAAGCAAACGCATTTATAGATTAATGAGTGAACGGAAATGTGGTGGGATTAAAATTAGATTGTGTGATTAAGTATTGTTGTGCGATTGTTGGTTAAACACTCAGCCTGATGATGTATGTCTACAGATGCAGTAGCTAATGCTGATTTGCAGTTAATGCCGCTACATTTAGATCGCCCACCTGCAATTGTAGTTGATGACATCCTCGCGCAATTTCTCGCTCAACTCGCCAAGTATCAACTCTTCATCGAAGAATTTACCCTGGTACCGATGTTCGAAATATTCCGTAATGCGTTGCCGCATATCGCGCGGCAACTTGCGATACGCCATATACTCCTCCACCTGTTTGACCTTCTCGCGATACTGCCGCCTGCTGGAGTCCAAGCTCTGTATTAGATTGGTCGCATGACCAAGGAACAATGCATAACATGTGGCGCCCGATATCATCGATAGCATCGTCAGCCACATGTCCGTTAGTGACTGTGGTGGAAATCTACAAAAATTAAAAAATATTCAAAAATTTAAAAATGTGTAGAAAGTCTCAAGCAGATCATATCATATTAGTTATTTAAATACATCATGAAAAGCTTACTTTTATAGTTGACACTCCTGAAGTTTTAAATTTAAATTAAGCGTAGTACTTTTTTCTTTTTTTTTGAAGAATCATTATGTGCCGAATACTTCTCTATCTAGCTTATAAGATTATCATTATCATTTTGCTGTTTAAAGGAAACAACATACGGACGTTCTTTCTTCTCCCATGTAAATATTCCGTATAAAATAAAACACGAATAAAATCTAAGGTTGAGTGTGCTCTATTATAAGACCCCCGCAATCCGATTTTAATAGACGCAAAAGAGTGCAATATTATTCTTAGAATATACCCAATTAATACACCAAAAAGACTAAAGTATAGGAACGTGACAAAAATCAAACTTGATGAGCAACAATAACAAGTGATGTCGAAAATTAAATTTATAGAAAATTATAGTTCTATCTCTTATAGTCTCCGCAATCTAGGCGTTTATACGGACAGTCAGACAGACGAACTTTACTATATCGTCTCGGCTGTTGATGCTGCTTAAAAATATATATCTTTTACATACATATATATCTGTTACATACATTTCTAGTAAGTTATTATACCCTTCTACTCTATGTATAAACATTGTTCTTTATTTACCTGCCATAACCTATGCACAGCATATGCGACATGGCCTTGAATAATGCCCATGAATACTGCTCCAGCCAATACGATTCCTGAAAAAAAAAAACAAAAATAATAATATTATTATTATCAGATATTCCTGTGGCTAAACTATGAAAACTTGCCTGTAACTCGTTGATGGATACCCAGGAATTTGATGGAAAACCCTGTAACATTGGCACTAAGAACTGCAGACAACCGCTCCAGTGTCCGATCAAGAGCATCATACAAATCAAATTGAAGATCCTCATGAATACCGAGGCCATATTGAGGAACTGCAACCAGAGTTATCAATAAAGAGTGCACATCAACGCAAGCCCAGCACCGCACTGTCTTTACATGTATGCGTGTGTGTGTGTGTGTGTGTGTGTAAGTGTGTTTGTGTGTGTTGTACTTATTTGGTGTATTTGTATGTTTCGGAGTATTAGGTGTATAACAATTTGTGAGTTTCACATTTAAAATACGACAAACCAAAATATATATTATTATTAATTATTATATATTGAGAAACCCAAAATCGAATTCCGTTCAATTTGAATTTTTTCTTTTTTGGTTTTCCGGCTGCCGTTGAACGCGTCATACAAAAATACGTACAAATAATTTGCGCCAAAATTTTCCATAAAAGAAGCAACCAAAAAAACCAAAAAAATTGTAACCAAACCACAGCCAAAAAAAAAAAGAAAGAATCAAATAAAATAAAAACAAAATTTATAATGATAAACAATTGCGATGTGCTAAGCAACAACAGCTGGCAGTTTATACTTTCAACAGTGATGCCAATAAGTATGCAAACGCCTTAATTAGTTTGTTAGTTTTTCTTTTTTTTTAAGAGGTATCAGCATAAGCTATCAGTTTGTTGCCCCGACACACACTCAAAAAGGCTGGCTCTAAAAATGCAGAGAGAAAATCGCTATCAATCAATATAGAATTCGATAGTTTACGAAATACCAAAAAAAAAAGAATACAACAAAAAAAAGGATAAGATATATTTATATTATATTATAGTAATTTGTATGTGAGTCTAGTGTTAGGCAATACAACAGTGTAGTACAACCTGAGAGCAATCAATCAAACCAGTTTCTACATTGTTTTTTTGTTTTTTGTTTTGTTTGTTGGTTTTTTATTGTGCAAATCAGCTGCTATTATGGTACAAGTGCTCATCTTAACTTTTGCTCAATTCCAAAATAAGTAATACTGTAGATACTTAGCATGGTATATGGAAGTAAGTATGATAAATATATATAATTATGCTCACTAAGCCGTTCAAACGTTCAAATTATTCAAGTATTCCAAAGTATTATACAACGAAAAGCATTTTTGTTTTTGGTTTTTGTTTTTTGTTTTCAATTCTCAGTTGTTAGTTCTACATTTTTTCTGTACAGAATATTAAGGAACAAACCAACAAAACGTAACGAAATTAAACAAAAAAGATAAACCATAACGGAGTGAGAGACAGACAGAGAGAGAGAGAGAGTAAAATTGCATTCAAGTTTCAGTTGTTTCTTTGGTTGTGAGTTGTGTGTGTTTGTGTGTGTTCAGGTGAACTACAAGATATGGGAAGTTGCCTGGACTTTGAAGACACAGCTCACCAATGCATTGGTGCATGGATTCTTGGCCTTTTACATTTTACACAGACTTACGAAACGAAGAAGATTGGCACGCGAATCTCAGCTGGAAATCTTTGTACAACAGAAGAACCAAAGAGAGAAGAGAACCAAAGAAGAACCCATAACCATGTAAACAAAATCAAGTATACGTAACGCAAGGAGAGAATAAACCAAACACAAAAAAAGTAAAGTAATTGGCAACAGTAGCAGAGTTAAATTAGTTAGCTTTACAGTTGTACTAAATACAGTAGAGAAGAGTAGCGTAGAGAGTAGAGTAGAGAATAGAGTAGTAGAGAGTAGCGTAGTAGCGGAGAGAGTAGGAGGCAATAAAGCGCGCAGCACAAAATGGCGCCAAAAACAAAAGCAAAAGCATTGATTACGATATCAATCAAAAGTGTATTGTAGTTGTTGTTGTTCTTGTTCTGCTTGTTGTTGTTTGTTTGTTGTTGTTGTTGTTGTGACAGTAGCAAGTATTACAGATAGCAAGTATTATTATTACTGTACTGTGTGAGCGAGTTTTGCATTTGCCCAAATAAGTATGCTATACAAAACGTTCAATTGTGTTTCAGTACTTTTCAATTAGCAACATTTGCAGCTTGCTGCTACGCTTACCATTACATTTGTTTGCTCTTGTAATGGCAGTTATTGATATTACTGTTGTTGTTGTGTTCTGTGAGTGGGGTGCAGCATTTTGGCCAACAAGCTTACGCAAAAGCAACGTTCAAACAATTCGCAGTCGCAGCAGCAACCTTTGGCATTTTGTACATGAGAGCGAGCGACTGAGGTCGAGTACGAGTTGTTTTTGTTGTTGTTTTGTAGATGGGTTGTTGCTGCGATATTGTATGTATTTATATATATATATGTAGGTAATTGTCTGTATGCATATATACAATTCATCAATCGACTACAAATATATGGGGCGCTATTTTACGAGTTCTATTTTACTGGCAGACCATATCATTGATGTGTTTTTGTTATATTGTTTTCTTTTTTTTTTGTAGTTAATGTTTTGTAATCGTATTGCCAAGTGGTAAAGCAAAAAGCATTGAACAAACTATGTATATAGTATAAGAACTGTTATTTTTGTATTTATGCCGTTTTCTCATTATTATATTTTACATGTGTTGTTTGTTAGTCATTCGCATTCGGACTCGGATTCGGATTCGCGTTTTGATTTGACTTGGAAATCTTCACCTAAGCGTCTCAATGCAATTCACAGACAGATGTCAATTGGGGGTATCTTGTTTGTTTGTTTTGTTTTATTTACAAATGGTTGATAATAAAAAGAGAGAGAGAGCAAAAGGACTAAAGCTAGTTGTACTAAAACTAATCGTTGGCTAAGAAGAAAATCGAATCTAGACATGCTCATGCATGAAGCCTACGTCTATAGGTATATAGTCTATAAGCTTCGCCTTCAAAAGGAATCGGACACAGATCGGACATGGACTATCCATCTATAACCCACACCTAGTGAAGTGCATGAAAACCAGCTTCGATTCCAACCGAAGTGCAGATACATATATGATTTTTATTGTTTTTTTTTTCGTTTTAACTTTTTTTTTTATTGATGCTTCAAATCAAGAACATATGTATGTAGTATGTCAATCAATCAATCAATCAATCAATATGTATATAAAAAGGCAGTCTTAGAAAATTTACAGAATGTACGAACGAACATTAAAATCAAGCAAACATGATCAACGAACAATCGAACAATCGAACGAACCAACGAACGAACGAAATATGCACTAAAACTCAATTTTGGTTTAATCATATCTCAAATGTGAGTTATGTTCCAACCAATAATACATAATTATAATGTCAATCAATCAAGGCTTTTTGTTTTTGTTTATCAAAAAATTGAATTTGTTTTTTGGTTTTTAAATAGTGTTGAATTTTTTTTTTGTTTTGTTTATAGTTCTTAAAAATTTTAAAGATGTTTTGGTTTTGTATTTGGTTGTTACCTTGAGAATTAGGTTGCTTTTTGTCAAGCCATCTTTGTCTTTTCTGTGCATTCTCCCTCTGCGATCAGCACTTTTTTTCTGTAGATTCTGCAGAATCTAAAAACCATATATATACACAGGTATTTTAGGCCCTCATCATTTCTAAGATTTGTTTGTTTGTTAATTTTAAAATAGTTTGTTGTTTTTTGTTGATTTGTTTTGTTTCTTAGTCTGATTTTTGATAAGCAAATTGTTGTTGATTTTTTTTTTTGTATTATTTTTTGTATGCGTGGCGAAAATGTCATCATTATAGATATTTGGTTTTGTTTCAAAAATAAATACATATGTATGTATACAATCATAAAACAATAAACAGAGTCCAAGTTGAAGTTTCTGTTGTACGTTATTTACTTATATTTTTTGTTTTGTTTTTTAATAATTTTGTTGGGTGACGTTGCGCAAGAAAGTGTTTTGTTGTTATTGTAGTAGTTAGTTTGGTTGTGGAGAAAAAGCATTTGTCAACATTTGAAGATGTTTGAAATGTTTCTCAGTTGTGGTACTTCGACTTAGGAAAAAAAGACTCCAAAGATTTTTTTGTACATAGTGCAATGAAGATTTGGCTTTTTTTTGTTGTTGGAGTGCATCAAAAGACAGCAAGAAAATCAAGATCGACCAAAATGATAAAAGAAGACATGAAATTCCAAAAGATATACAATATTTATATTTGAAAATCAAATGGGAAAAAGAAACGGAAAAGAATCGACCAAACATATACATATATGAAAGAAAGCAACTGAAGAAGATCACTTACTCCCCTCGCCCTCGCCCTGCCGCGATCGAGCGAAGGTTCAAGCGTAGCGGGCGCGAGACATGGTGAATAATAAAAATGTTTACGAGCATTGAGCATTGAGTATTGACGATCGAGTATTGAAACGAATCGCGAGCGAGTTGAGCGGCTGAGAAGAGGCGCTGTGTGTGAGGTGTTTGTTGTTATTATTGTTTTTTGATCTTGTTTTTCTTTTCTTTTTGTTATTTTTGTGGCCAGCTTGAGGAGTTTGGACGTGGACATGGACTGTGGACTAGGGCTTGGAGGCGCAACGCAATGCAACGCAACACAAGTTGACGAAAAAAAACAAATAGAACATATTTATATTTATTTCTTTTGTGGTTGGCGGAAAAAGTACAAATTACTTGATGGAAAATTTACAAAAAAACAAACTGGGCTTGGTTGGGCTTTTATTGTACAGCACGGCAGGAAGAATTGGTCGCATTTATATTGGTACATTCAGTACATATATATATATATATATATTTAAAAAAAGGTAGAATATATATATAATGATGAAACAAACATAAATCAAAACACAACGTAAAGTGAAATCAAAGAGACACACACATAGTACGAGTATACTAAGGTTCTGTATAACAACTGAAATTTTTATAGTTTGAACATTTTGCGCGCCATATAAAACTAGTTAATCAAATGTAGAGTTTGTTGTTTTTTTGTTTGTTCTGGTTCTGTTTTTGTTATCTTTCGAGAAGAGTGAGCACTTTGGACTACATAGATAGACAACTCTCTGACCACTGTCCAACTGACTGTCTGTACTAAGCCTAAACCCAGACCTAGGCTCTTTTCGACTCTTTCGAACATTTTTTCGGTGTGGAATGTATTGCAGCAATGAGATTCATACGTCGATCTTAAAGGTTACAACATATTGTGGCAAAATCAAAACTGATTTGAGAATAATCAACGTAACCGATCAAAAACTAAACTGAACAATGGACGAAATTGTAAATTGAAAGTCAATATCAAATATTAAGTATACGTATATAAACATTATCAAATATGACAAAAGAAAGAAATTCAAAACAAATATATGTATATAAAAGTACATAATAATAATATGTACACATACGTAGTTATACTATGCAAAGAAAAATGTAAAGTGTTTTGCCAAAATTGAACCGTGTACTTACATAGACCTCCTCCCATTGCGATACGTAGCGCACGAGGCGAGACAGACGCAGCAGGCGAACTAAGGAAAGTAATTTAGCTAGACGCAGGATGCGCAAAGCGCGTCCGGCATGCAAGATTTGGAAAGAATCAGAGAAATCCTGCAATTTCATAATCTTAATCAAAATGTTGCGTACTGTTTCTTAAATACAAATAACTTACTTGATTGAAAATTAAAAATATATAATCTAATGGTATCGACGAAATCAAATCGAGAAAAAACCAGGTTCTTAAATAGTGTTTAGCTATAAGCTTTGGATCCAATATTACTTGTTCAGCGTTGTCTTGTTGCATAATTCCTGTAATTGCACAAGCAAACACATATAAGAAATTCCACAAACATACACACAAAATGTGTGCGCGATTATTATTGGAAAATTAGCACACTTGAATTTCATTATTTTGCGAATTGCGAACTGCAAATTGCAAATTGTTATTAAATATAATATATGTAAGATAAGATCGATTAAATGGATGTAGTTATAAGACTGTTGACTGTACGTTACCTGTTCTAAAATTGACTACAATATCTATTAAAAAAATAGTATCACTTAGGCAGTTGAAGGCAATCCATCGTGTGCTCAGATCATCGTTGAAGAATGATATTGCGACTGGCAGGATAATAAGATTTGCTACTAATAATAAAAGCATGCAAAGGTCCCAGTAAAACCTGTTTCAAGAAAATTACAAAAATTTGTATCTTATAAGTAGTTCATATACGATATTTTTGCTTACCTGAATGAACTGCACGGGTGTATGACCCAATGTCCGGAAGTTTTCTGACGTATGCGCTCTTTGACCAAAGCCTTGCGGCTGCCAAATAATTTCATGGCCAGACGATTGTCCGTCGGCTGGAACCATGATTGCAATTGACTTTTTAGGAAATTCGCCGAGACTTTTTCCGAGACTATCGGTATGTTGGGCATTGGCTCCTCTTTCGGAGTGCCGTACAACGACACATCATCAAAGTGTACCTGCGCCATCCGTATGTGCGAGTGGGAGGAAAGGAAAAATCCCAAAAGTAATGTTAGTGGTATTCAAAGCTGATTCAAAGCTGCCTCTCAATTATTAAGTCAACAACAAGTGTAATGTGTGTGCTCTATTTATACGACCGAGTGAGTGAGTGAGTGAGTGAGTGATAATTGCACTCGTGAATAATCTTGTTTAAGTGTGATGATGATGTCTCAGCTCAGTTTTGAAGGGATCAATTAAGTGTGAATGAAGTCCCTGGCTCTACAAGTACTAATAAAACCTTTGCTCTTGCCATTTCGGTTCCTTGGTCGCATATTAGCAGTGCCTCATCATCGAAAGCGGTGACCAGCGAGTCGGTGCAGGTGTTTTCAAATGAAATTCGCAAGTCGTTCTCATTCACATTCAATACGGAGCAATACGAGCAGCGTACTGATTCCTCGCTATCGCCGTTTAGCAAACTGCAATAATAATAACACAATAATAACTGTTAAAACACAATGTTTACACTGAAACCAATAAATATAAGTACTATATACAATATAGAGTTGCAACAAATTCCAATGTATTATAAAGTAGTCGCAGTGAAAGTATGTTTATGCTTTATGTCGGGGCTTTTTGTTGTTTAATTGATGCACACGCACTTGATCCGAGCTATGTTTATAGATCCAGATCTCACCTTGCATTCGGTGATTGTCAAGGTCTCTCTCGCCCCGGCGTCGTCGACACTATCAATGTCTCTCGACTCTGACTCTGTCTCTTTTTCTCAGTTTCTGGCTTTTTGCGGAAATGTTGCCCTATTGACACACGAAATCGCGTGAAGTGTGTTTGTGTTCTGATGGAATGCCTATTGTTTGGTTGTATTCTTTCTTTATGTTGTATTATTATTTATGTACACACTTTTTTTTGTTTGTTATTTTTGTTAATCTGCTCACGGTTTCACTGCACTACACTAAGTTCTCTATTCACTTCTCTTCGTCTCTGTTCAGTTCTGTGTTGGTTCACACTCAATTGAGTGTAGTTTTTTAAATGGGAAAGCTTCGTTTTAATTAAGCCTGATGAAGCTGATTTAATTTAATCTTCACTCGCATTAGACTAATGAATTTATTAAACAATTTTAGTACTTTTTTTTCCGCGCTATAATTAATTTCTTTGTAAATAAGGGAAATGCACTATAGAATTTGCTGCGCGGGCAAAAACCACAAATGAGAAGCACAAAACATTTTTTCAATATTATCACGATCGGTTTCTGGTCAATATATATACGCGACTATAAAGCACACACAGCATACATGTGATTTATGTATGCACATTATTGCTGAACTTGACAGTTTGTAGTATCAATATCAATATCAGTTTCAGTTTTGATTGCGCTTTTAATTGTGGTTTGCGTTAATTTTTGTCGCCAGCTTGTAATTGAAAACGTGTTCAAGCAGCTGTTTGCCAGCAATTTGACGACCGAAGCCTGATGCTTGTTCTTGTTATCGCTGCGTTCTGTTTTGTTGTGAAACGTGCGCGGCGCGCAAAAATAATATTACTTTTGAGTTGTGGGCACTCTACTCCATGAGCCGTCGTAGACCGAAACATATAGACCGTCGTTTATCTTCTCCAAGTTATTACAATCGCGCTAACCGAGCGCAACTAGCGGCGGCTATCGCAATGCGCAGCCAACGAACGCCGGCAAACACTCCGAATATCAAGCGCGAGAGTCCGAAACCAAAAACGATTCCGAAAAACGATTCGTGTGTGCGTCGTCGTGTGTGAGTCGTGCGTTCATACATATGTTTGCTTGTGTGTTACGCGGCTCGCGAGCGTCCTCCAGTTTGGTGTTTGTTTTGTTTGCTTGTTGATTGCTTTACAGTTATGTTCGCTTGTTTGTTACCTCGACTTTCAATTTGTGGCAATCGATAATAAACCCGGGGCGAGATCGCGATCACAATCGCGATTGACATCGAGATCGCACGAGATGCTGAAAAGGGAATTTGTGCGCGTAATTAAATAATTGATCACAACTCGACACTCAAAGACTCAAAGCTCTAGAGCTACACTTAAACACATTATTGTTGTTGATTTCTTTTTACATTGACAGCCGCTGTTGCTGCCGTATTTTTTTTGTGATTTTATTATTTCTTTGCACGTGTATGTGTGTGGTTTTTTTTTCGTAAGTTAATTTAGATTTTGCTTCAAAGTTGTCTGAAGCTGTGCTGCTGAGGCGACTTGATAACCTGTTCTGAGGCACTCTCGCTGCCTGTTGCACAATAAATAAATAAAAACAAATATTTTGTTGTGTGTAAGTTTGTATGTCAGTGTGTGTGTGTGCTGCGTTGCTTTTTTAATTGATTGTGCGATACAACGCGAAGCATCGGCCGCAAATTATACCCGGACTATAATTTGTTTGCTTGCTATTCTTAAAAACAAAACAAAAATTTACGCCAATAAAAGCACGAAAAGCTATCATCAACACCAAATTACCTCTAGATTTTATGTAAATGAATTGGCCTAACGGGTCTACCGGGTGGCGAGAGGCCAACAACAACGACAACGGCAACAGCTTCGCGAACCGAACAAATAAATAGTTGCAGAGCGAAAGAGAGCGAGCGAGAAAACGCAACAATCTAGTGCAATAAATTATAGATTCGTTTTAAACGAATTGCGCGCGAACTTAGTCACTGGGAAGCGAAAACTATTATGCTAATAAATAATGCCGGGAGTTTTCCGCATCAACAAACAATCAACACAATTCTGAATATCCAATTCAATATCAAATTCACGGTCACTGCACAACTATCGATACAGCTGTCGATACAGCAACGATAGATCCTGTGTGCGATACTCGCGGCAATCGATTGCACGTTGAAACGATCCTGCCAACCGTTTTTATATTTGAAACTGCGCAACGCGACGTCTTGAAGTTGACTGTTCGCGAGGTATTTCGGTAATTACGCGGCCATTCTTCCCAGAGTAATCCCAGACTCGATTCAGACTCCAAAGCAGACACTCAGACGATGCTGATGGCTTTATGCAAATGCCGCACACGATAAGCGAAGGTAGAAAAAAACCGAAACCGGTAGACGTGAACTTAACGACGACGACGACGACGACAACAACGTCGCGTCGACGCTTTGCATGCGTAATTCGCCAGCGAACTGGGCAAAAACTGGTAACTGGTTAATGCTAGTGATAAGAATTCTCAAGTATGTGTAGTTGAGGGTTTTTTCTGTTTGTTGTCAGGGTAAACTCACCGCTCGCTGAGCTTGCTCTTGTGCCGTCGTATGTGACGTCGATTGAAGCTATTGGTGCACGATGTGGACGTGGGCCGTGCTGGCTGATGATGTACACCAAAGTTGTGCAGTTGCAGCGATTTCAATGTTGCCGGCGCTGTCGATGCCTGTCCAGCGCTCAGCGCATGCACATGTGCGTGTGCGTGTCCCTGGCCGTGTCCTTGGCCCAACACTCCAGCGCTGGCTACTGTGATCGTTGACTCGCCAACCGCCTCATTGGCCGCCTCGGAGCCCTGCTGCGAACCGTTGCTGGACGAATGATGCGTGTAATCCGTGGGGGCGCTCAGCTGGCGATTAAACTCCGCCTTGCGGCGTGTGATGTCCGTGAGGCAGTATTTGTTTAGATGCCCGTTGCTGGAGACCGAACTCTTGGGTGACGAGGCCAGATGTTGCGTATACGCCGTGTGTGCCTGTCCCTGGCCCTGATGACTGTGGGCATGTAGCTTGTGGCATGAATTACTGCTCACGCTAAGCTTGTTGCCGGCGTTGTGCAGCAGATTGTTGCAGTTCTTGCCGCTGATCTTGGCCGCCAGCGAATGCGGCACCGGCGGACTTTTGCCCGTCGTTGGTATGGTGTTGCTACCACCGCTGCCGCGATACTCCTTGTCGTCGCTCTCGCTGCGCACGGACGCCCGATACGCCGGAAATGTCTTCGTCTTGCTCTTCAGCGAACCGTTGAGCAGCAGCTGTTGCTGTCGCGCCGCAACCGCCGATAGCGCCGGCAACTGTTGTTGTCGTGACGCCGCTGCTGCTGCTGCCGCCGAGGATGAGGAGGAAGTGGAGCAACCGGGTGCTGAGATTGATGCCGGCACTGGATTCGTTGTGCTGACCACTTGCGGTTGCAGTGAATGCTTCTTCTCAACGAGATACAGATTCAGATACTTATCACCCGGATGCAACGAGTTATCCGACACCGCGTTCGATTTCGAAATGATTTGTCCCTTCTTCTTGGCGGTGCGTGTTTTGAGCGATAGATTGCGCAGCTTCTTCGACTGCTCCTTGATCTTGTTGGTGCGCAGAAACGATGGACTATTCGCAATGCACTTGAATATGTACGTTTGATTCACCAGCTGCTGTTTATCGCTGCCCGTATCGTAGTCGCTGTTCAGATTGAGATTGAGATTGGTAAAATGCGGCTCCGATAGCTGTTGTTCACTGTAATGGCTCTTAAGCAGTCCACTCGCTGTCGCTGTGCCACCACCAAGATTACCACCACCAACTGCCGCTGCCGCTGCTGCTGTTGCTGTTGCAATGTCAGATGTGGCTGGGGCTGCACTCAAGCTGCGCGTGTATTCGTGACAGGCATCGTACAGAGCCGATTGGCCGCCAGTGCTGCTGACACTCTGTGTGCCACAGCTGACCGGACTGTGGCTGTAGCTGTGGCTGTGACTGTGATCGATGATACGCAGTCCGCTGCGACTGTCGCAGGAGTTTTGCTTTGAGATGCCGCTGGATAGCCGACTGTTGCTGCGTTGCCGTTGCGCGCGTGCCTCATCAAAGCCCAGCTGGCCCAAGCCAACGGCGCCCCTCAGCAGCGAGACACTGTCGCCGTCCCCTCCGATGCCACCGTAGACACCAAGAGCGTCGTCAGCGTCCGCGTCGTCGTCGTCGTTGTTGTCACGAGCTGTTTGCTCGCTGCGGCGACTTCGTGTGGCAAGTGCGACTCCAACGCTGCCGCTGCTGCAGCTATGCTGATCAGCCGCCGGACTGGGACTCGGGCTGTTGCGCACCGATGACGAATGCGACTGCGAGTGCGAGTGGATGGGAATCGACCCGGCTCCAGCTGTCGCGGAGTTGCTGCTGCTGCCCGCCTGTGCGTAGCTGAGGCTGACCAGAGACTGCCGCACCAGATGTTGATGTGAATGCGAGTGACGCTGCTGCTGATGTTGCTGCTGCTGCTGCTGCTGGTGATGCTGCTGCTGCTGATCGTCGGGGTACAAGTTGTCTCGGCTAGCGCTACAAGAGGCACAGACAAACAAGAATGAGAACCGGGTAAATGATACAGAATGAATGGCGACAGTCGCCGGCAAACACACAAATTTATCTATTTGAAATTGGCAAAAAAGAAAATAAAACAACAAACAATACAAATGTGCAGCGGGGGTGGGGGTGAGGGGGTTGGACAACGGGCGCAAGATCAAGGAGAGTGGGGCATAAAGTGGACAGAGAGAGAGAAAGAGAGATGCTACGCTAAAGTGAGCAGGAAACGGTGTGGAAAACACACGCCGCGAGACAAACAAATAAACAAAAGAACTCTGTTGTTAATTATAAATATTGATTGTGCAATTGTGTGAGTTTCTGAGCTTCCAAACAAAACTGAAGGAATAGAATTGAATAGAGAAGAGAAGAGAGTGAGAGTGAGGAGGGAGAAGTGGAAGTGGGAGGCTTGGGAGGTGGTGTGACATGGAGGCTTGAGCTTGAACTGAATGGCTCAATGTGAGTTCATCATAAGTGCTGGGTACATATGATACAATTTATACACAAGTAAATATTTATAGCAATATATATACAATGGGCCAGGCCAGACCAGCCGACATGCTCATCTGCTTTTGATCGCGCGAAAAATTGAACTAAATTAATGTATAGAAACACGCATGGCACTCAGATAGAGATAGAGATACAAACAAATTCAACTAGAGATAGATATAGAGATATATATGTGTATGTATGTATATACAGCTGCTGCGGATACACGCTCACAGCCAAGCCAAGTATCCAAGTGTGTACAAAAACATTGCAAGCAAATCCCGCCGCACATTGTGCAAATACCAAAGATATATAACCGTAACCTTAGACCTCTTTTTCCCCCAAACTCGAACTGAACGGAAGTTGCTCTAAATCAAATTTTCCTAAAAGCAAAACAGATAAGATAAGCACCGCAATACAGCAATCTGTGTTCCCCACTCATTTGTTTGACATGCCCCCGCAAATTGCCCTTGACCATCGCCTCGAGTTCATAAATTATACCACACCATTGTACACTATAGCAGAGCTGATCTTGTAATTTAGATAGAGCTAATAGAATAATAACTTGTAGTGCCAAATATGTATATCTATGATCTTCACAAAGGCCTAGGCTAACACTTAAACTAATATAGTTCTTAAATTCTGCTTAAAGTAACAAAGGCAGCTCAACAAATTATGATTGGGTTAAAGATATAATTTATTGTCGGTTTTAATCAAATTCTAGACAGATTAAAGGAATTGAAATTATCTGTCTATTTTCATTTCTATTTCTGTAGTAATATGTTAATTGAAGTAATTAAATTGTCAATCCAATAAATCATGATATATTTTTTTATAGATATTGACTAAAATTAATATTATTGAATTAATTTGCTGTCGAATACAAAAGTTTCCAGCTTTATCTTATAAAATGAAAAGTAGATTACGCATAAAAAGCTCGCCTAGTTTAAAATATTCAAAAAATCTGATTGGTATTATAAAAAAATATAGATGCCACTTAGTAAGTAACTCCACTTTTTAAAATCCATATTTTTAATTCAATCTCTAACTAAAATCCCCCACAGTTGTTTATAAACAAAGGTCGTATCCATAATTCCCACCAACTATTATTTCAAATCTCATATAATTAAATGCGTTATTTAAACTCGCAATTTTCTAATCTGAAAAATGCAAGAGCGTTTTACGATACAGTTTCCTCTCTCGAAATACCCTCGACTATGGCCTGCAAAATCCTTGTTTATTGTTATGCAAATGGGGAGCTGGGTCAAACTGTGTATGTGTGTGTGTGTGCGTGTGTAAGGTCGAATAGTCGAATGGTTGGTTACAGGTAGAAGAAGCTTATAGAAATTTGCATATTTTATCGTTATGCACTGTTACATTTTCAAGGGCAAAAAGTGGGCCATGCAAATGGGTTGCAGCCCACTGTGCGCACTGCTCAGTGAGGAGGTTATGGTGGGTATTGTTAAAAAGAATGTTGATGAAAATGTATGTACGCATGTCGCGATGTATGTATGATGAATACTCGGTAGTTCGAACAAAAGAAAGAACAATTCAAATGCTTCGCTAATAAGTAAGTAAGTATGTGTCATGTCAGTGTGCGTGATACCGAGTATCTATCATATCATATCATACAATAGTTATAGCTGTGTGTGCACTCAAATTGTGGCAGTTATTCAAGAGAAGGAGAGTGAGAGCACAATGCTGTTTTTTTGGTTTTTGTTCAGAGTCAGTTGGTTGGTGCTATCGATGATGGGTTCTGCTTCAGTCGCAATCTCAACTCGTTTGGCACGCAAACGAGACAACGGACAAATTTCTCTATTTATTTTGTTTTATATTTTTTTTTCTTTCTTTCTTCTTTTTGTTAGGCAAAGTGTCAACAAATGCAAATATTTTATTAGCTTCAACTGTATGTGTGTGTGTGCGCGCAATTTGAGTGCAAAAATCGAACCGTTGAGCAAACTAAAATCAATTTCACTCAATTAAGTGCTCACGCCATGCATTCGCACACACAAAACGGAGAGTACACACAGCAAATGCAATTATCTGAATTTGGATTCGAATCGAATTTGAATACGAGTTCGAGTTTGAGTTTCCAGCTGGCAAATATTTGCGCACGTAATGTGCATTAGCAAAATGACTGTGCATTTGGATTTGGGCGCACGAAAGCCCTTCAAAGATACAGATACAGATACAGATACAGATACAGATACAGCTGTAGATACAGATACAGATACATTTACAGATATGCCTGCATTAATCCGATTTCAAGTTCAACTTGAAATGAAAGCGACAGCAACGCTTCGCACTACACACAAAACTTAAGCTACATCATCAACTTCAGGTTTAGTTTTCGGGGTTTGAGTTTTGGGTTCAGGGTTTGCTTTTTCTTATTTTACATTTCGATCTTTTATTGTCAATTTTATTATGTATTTTTCATTTGGACTTCGGCATACTCGAATTACGTATGTCAAGTGTTGCGGACACAAAATGTCGTTAGGCTTTTTTTCTTTTTTTTTCATTTGAGGGGCAACCTGAAGCCGCATCCGGATCAAGAGCATTGCCAAGTGGCTGGTCTGCTGGTGTGTCCACCTTAGGCCAGATAATTTTATTGAGTGTGGGACCTGCTCCAATGTCAACTTTGGCGCATTGGAGACACTTCTCGAGTGGCTGAGACCCTTCATATTGAGAGCACGTGCTTGCATCCTCGGGGCAATCGGATTTGTCTTTTGATGGCGATGCTGATGTTGATGCCAGATGCCTGATGCCTTATGCTGCTGTTGGTGTTGGTGTTGGAGATTGTGCTTTGTGGTCAGGGACTGCCTTGGGAAGTAGAGACAGGGGAGGGGAGGGAGACTTGGAGGGTAGTCAGTCAGGTCTCGGACTTGCTTACAGTCTCTCGGTCGGTCGGTCGGACTCTTGCGTCACAGTGAGGCCCCCCTTTTAAATACAATACGACTCAATTATTAATTCAAAAGCCAATTGAAGGCATTAAGCGTAAATTCGAGAAGCGTAATTGCGCCCGGTCGCTGCTGCTGCTGCTGCTGTTTCTGCTGTTGCATTCCATTTCGTTTATCGAAATTATATCAATTTTACAGTAGCAACTGCAGCCCACGAGGCGATGGGAATATATGCCATATAATGGAGATATTGTATGTACATGTTCTCGCACAAGCGAGGGAAGTTTGAGCCGTAGTCAAAAGGCATCAGATGCGTGATTGACAATCTGGCATATTTTGTATTCTAAATATACCATATTTGAAATGTAATAGTAAATCGATGTACCAAATATAGACTTTGGTATAATTTAGTATTCATTTAATATATTAATTTGTTTTATTTTAAGAATAGTAACCCAAACTTCAGCTTTTATTGCAAATAGGTAACGGGTATCTAATAGTCGAGTACACTCGTCTGTAGCTTTTCTACTTGTTGCTAGTGCAAATAATACTTATTATACTTTTAGTCGTACATTTAAAAAAAAACAGAAGAATAGGAGCTAAACCGTGTTTTTAGAAAGGAATCTACTTTGCATTCTAGCTATATTTTTTTCTATTTCAAATCCTAGAAATATTTATATACCCATAGAAAAATCGTTGAAATAGATCAATTAGCAAAATGACATCATTGAAACATTTAGACATTTCTTACAAAGACACTTCACTTTTAAGGCAAATTAAAAAGCAGTCTATTTATTATCTATAAACAGAGAAATGTCCATATATAGTCAACTAAAATTAAATATGGTGTATTATTGTCTTTCTAATATTATTATCTTTCTAATAACTTTCTAAGTAAACCAATCTATATCCCAATACACGCATTTCAAATGGCAAATAAAAAAGTTTTTTATTAAGAAAGTTCGACTTTTCCACACTCTTTTCTTTGCACCACAACCCCGCAAACTGTTGTGCCCACCCTCGCGCTGTCGTCAGGCTGTCGAATTGCCCAGTTTCGGGCATGAGTTTTGTGCAAAGAAACCACAAAGCAATTGGCCTGCTCTAATTTTAGCAAAAATATTCATAAGTCTATTATTAATTATGCATGTCTTGAACTTTGCCACACATTTGGCAGTTGGCAGCGTCACAAGTTGTGCAACATTCCGGTCGAGTATATTTTTAAACAATTGCGCAAATTGATTTGTTAATTGCAATACAATGAAATGAAAGCATTTCGCAGAAATTAAATGCATATATATCAGAAATGCAAATATGAAATCGTATTGGAAATGGCAATGACAATGCGAATGCGATTCCGATTGCAATTGCAAATGGAACAAACAAATTAATGAACAAATCAAAGTTAAATAATTTGCTAAACATGCCACTCAATTTTCATGTTTTAGTTGTTCAAATGTTTACAGTGCTCCAATCACAGTCATCGCTGTCATCGTCTCTAATTGCAAGTCGATTCGATGCGATGCGATGCGATACGAACGCAATTTTGATATTGTATAATTGATAATTCAATTAGCTACGTTCTGGAGAAACGACGTACAGCTAGATACATATTTATATTTCCAATTGAGACAGACACCTAATTCCGTATTCTTCGCACTCGGATAGTTTAGTTAGTCATTTAGTTATTTAACTAAAACCGGTTTTGTGGCACACAAAGGATCAATCAGTCGTCTAGCTAAATTGAAATGAGCCATTGTCAAGTGTCTACTGCGATAATTAATTGGAATTTTTCGGTTATTCTGCCTGAAGGTCAGCAGCTACTACAATAGGTACTATAATGGCATCGTCTATAAAAAGAACCATCAGTTATTTCTGACACAACTGGACATTAATTGCGAGAACTTTCGCAACGCACAACAACAACAACCACAAAATTATTGCGTGTGTGTGTGTGCGAGAGAGTTTTTATATATTTTGCAAATTGAGCTGGAAATACAATAAAATCAACCGACATGCCAATTCAAAATTAATGTCATTGATCTTAAAATTAAATTACTGTGAAATATAGAAATCTAAAATATGACCAGACGCCACACAAAAACACATACTATATGTTATGGCAAAGTGGTTACTGACTGAATCTGGCGGGGGTAGCGGGTGGCAGCAAAGCAAGCTTCAAAAACACGAGCAATTATTTGATTAAAGCAATGAATTATTGTATTTAAATATTACGAGGTTCATTGGCATTCGCATTTGGGACAAAAAAGGGACAAATTATGAATGCAAATCATAATGATAATATATAGTACATTGAGAAGAGCTAGAGTAGAGGGGGAGAAAGGGGGAGATAGCAGAGTGCGTCATACAACTATTAAAAAAATGTATTAGGTATATCATTTTAACAAGAAATGTTGTTTGCATTGTGTTTACTATTGAAAGTAGCTTGCAAATGGGGGAAAAAATAGGAAGAGAGCAAATAGCATTAAAAGTGTTATGGGGACGTTCTGTAGCAAGTACATAAGAGTAATAAGTATTAAGTATAAGTATAAGTAGTAGTAGTAGAGTAGTATTAATAGTAGAATTAGTAGTAAGTACTTTTAGTTTAAGTAGTAGTAGTTAATTTGTATTTTTGATTAATAGTTGAAAGGTAGAGAGGCAGAGAATGGCTATTTGAAATTTGAAATTTGTCAGTACCTTAACTGATGATGTCAGTAGTAGGCAAAATTAGCTTCCACAGCGAAATACTTATACTTGAAACTCAATCGAATGTTTTTACGCTGATTCTTTTTTGGTTTTTGATTTCGATTTCGATTTCGATTACGATTTCACTTTGTTTCTTTTGATTTTGTTTTTGTTTATATTTTGTTGGTAGCAAAACTTGTTTTGCTTGCGCTTCTGTTTTGGTTGTTTTTTTATAATTATTTTTATTTGGTTTTTGATTGTTTTTTAAGTTTTGTTCATTTCAACTTTTGTACTTTTAAGCAAGTTTTCTGTAAAAACAACAACAACAATGACAAACATAAATTCAAATGTACAGCTTTTTTGTTTTGGTGGTTTTTTTACCTTGAAACGAACCGAAACGGAACACAAACGTAACGAAATGAGATTGGTAATGAAACGAAATGGAATTAAACTAAAACGTAAAACTAAGTTGATAAGCCGGATTCCAGTTTCCATCATTCCTGACGAGTTGCCAATTTCCGCTCTAACACAATGCTGAATCCGGCTGGCCAACACACACACACACATACATATATAGTAGTACTCTATGTACATGTGTATGCTAAGAAGTGTTATTGTGTATGTGTGTGACTGTGTGGGTGTGATGCTGCTGTCAACACAGCATAGAAAAATGTGTAACTAGTTCAATTGGAAACATCGAGATTTCCACACACAAAAAGACCAACAAAATGGGTTTATCTATTGCTCTTTCCTTCTGACTGTCTGCGTTATAGGGTGTATGTGTATGTGTGTGTGTGTGTGTCTTTGTATGTGGGGAACTATGTGCAGGCAACAGCAACAACAATAACAACACACACATACACACACACACACACAAACTATACAGATGCAAATGCAAATATGTATGCATGTTGTAGTATGTACATAGAAAGCCGAAATTCGGTCAGTGGTTTAATCATTGAAGTAAAAGCGAATGTTTCCGCTGCTGCATTTTGATGCTGCTGTCGTTGGACATGTACATTGGGATATGCAACACAAATACACGAAATACAAACATACTCACACACACACACATTCACATACGCATACAGATACGAACACATGTAGGACAAGTAATTGAATGGCGCCTGTGTGTATGCAACGCTTTCTGCACACTACGTACAAGTGCACTCAACGTACTTTGACACTATTTTCTCGAACGCTTGCTCATTGTTGTTGGCGATGTCGTTGTCGTTGTAGTTGTCGTGTGTTCGTGTTTGCCATTGTTGTTGCTATTGCTATTGTTGCTATACTCGCCATTGTTGGCCGTTTGGCTTTTAATCTAGTTTCGTAATTGCATTGACTAAGTGACGGATGACTGCCCCCGAGTCGAGTCCAGCTAGGCTCAGTCTCCTTTCTACAGCTGTCGCCGCAATGGACGACATACTTGTGCTGTGTGGTGGGGAGGGGGCATTGCATGGATTTGTATTGGATTCGATGGACGGAAATCAATTGCAATTGTGCTCTCAAGCCAAAGGAAATAAGCATAATGGAGCAAATAAGAACTTGAACATTCAAACGTAAGTGTCTAAATATCTGCTGCCCACGATGTTGTCCCCGCTCACTCAACACACACACACACGCACACACATACATATTGGCAACAACACAAGAACAACAACAGTAACATCAACATCAACAACAACATCAACAATCAATACCAACAGTTGAACTAAACAAGAAACAAACAAACAAACAAACGAACAAACAAACTCAGCAAACAAACGAAAAGAATGGCAAAATGTTCAAAACGTAAAGGAAAACGTAGACGAAAACGAAATACGAAAACGGAAACAGAAACGGAAATACATTCATGTAAATATTTTAAAATGTACACGTACACATGCACATGTAAGCGTGTCGATGTGTGCGTGTGCGCTGGGGCACAAGGTGTTTGCAGGATGTTTCAAGTCCACTAAATTATTTACGGTCACACTTTGTAAATATTTAATGAAATGTTGGGATTTCTTGTCCCATATTATCTGCATACACATTGAAACATCCATACACTCACACATACATATGTACATGCTTACATGTTGTATACTGTATACGAGATACGTAACGTAAGGTAATATAACGTAACACTCATACGTTAAATGAACAACAATTTGGTAATACAAGTAGTATGGATAGTAATATATTATTATGGTTTCAAGACAATTCAAAATAATTGCATACCGTTGGTCGTTGGTAAATGTTCCAAATGCTCCAGGACCGCTGACTCGGCGCTGTGTGTGTTTAACGTGCATTTTCTTTTAGCTACATACACAAACACACACACACACACCCCCACACCACACTCTCTTCGTCGCCCCTCCTCTTAGCAGGTCCGCCACATGGAAACGGCGAAATTGGTTACCGTTTATCGTTTATCGTCGCTCCGCCAAAACGAGAAATATAAAAACTTTCGCCTTCCTCCGTGCTTCTCCCACACGTTCGCTCACATGCAGGCGCACTCTCGCACACACACGCTCACGCTTGCAGAGCGAGAGAGAGAGAGAGGAATACACTCTCAGCTGCTGCTGCTGTTGTCGCGGCTGACGTTGAATTTGTATTACGTTTAAGTTGTCGTTGTTGTTTTTTTTCTTTCTTGTTGTTGTTGCTGTTTTTGTTGTTATTGGCATAGAGCAAACGTCGCAACGCCTGGCGCAATTCTGGGACTTATCATCGTATGCTGCTGCTGCTGCATATGGTAATCGACAGCGTCTGTGATTGTATATGTGTGTGTGTGTGCTTGCTTGTTTGTTAGTTTGCTTGTTGGGTGTATGTGTATATCTGTCACTTTCTGTCTTGCTCGCACCAACTTTCCCTTCTTACTCGCACTTTCTCACTCACTGTTTCAGTCGTTGAGTGTTATAGGTGCAAGTTCCGTTTCGATTTTTGGCATTAACTAATACAAGAACAAGTACACGACGACGACATATACGGACACATAAACAAAATAATTGCTTTTCGTTGTTGTTGCTTCGCTAGGCTTCGCTATCGCACTATAGCTATCTCACTCACATCGCCCGCATGCTGAGCACTTTTTTCCTTCTTTTTGGAACGTTTTAAGTGGGGAAGGAGGGCTGGGAGTTTTCTGCTCCTTCGTTTTGTTACTGATTTTTGTTTTTCGTATTGTTGCTATGCTTGTTTTTATTATTTAACAGTTTTACTGTTTTATCGCTCACTTATTTAGCACTACTTTTTTTCCACTGAGATAGTGAATGTGTGTGTGAGTGAGTGACTGTGTGCGTTTTGTTGGTGGGTTATAGTTATAGAGAGGTGTTGAGTAACGTAGAGTAGGTTGGTTGGTTGGTTGCTTGACTGACGGTCTAAAAGGTAGTCTCTAAAATAGTTAACAGCACTAGTTGTATTGCTTATGATTTGGTTGGGTTTGGTTTTGGTTTTAAGGTTATGTTTAACGCGTATGTTGACTACTGAGTTAATATATTAATACCATATGTTGCTATTATGTTCTGTCGGCGTTTGTTAGGATATATGTATAATGTGGTTTACTTTTTACTTTTATGTTTTTCGTGTTCTTTTGTACTTTGGATTATAGACGTTTTATCATCTAGGGGGCTGTCAGTAGCGTTATTATTAATTGTTTGTTAGGTGGAGTTTTTATTTATTATTATTGTTTGTTGGTGGCGATGATAGGCGGGGCAGGCGAACTGAACTGAAGGATGGTGGGCAGGGCAGGGAGCACACAGAGAGTTTTTCGGTTACGTTAGTTTTCAGTTATGTCACGATCGTTTAATTATATGTTTCGAATATCACAAGAAACAGCTATAATCGAGTTATCTTTCGCTTTTTTCGCTTTCCGTTTGCATCACTTAAATATAGTATGAACTTATTATGTATTATCCAGGCGAACGCAAAAAAGTATGCTATGATTTCGTTTCGACAAGTAGTTTATTCACTCCTTCCTTCTCCTGGTCGCTCTTGTAGTCAATTTAATGCTTGGTCTCGTGGTCGTGAAAGTTTAATGAACGCAACGAATTTTGCGGTCTTGTGGAAAGTTGTGAGTCAAGTTAAGGCGTTATGGTGTTACCATTACTTATACATTTATATATGTAGTTGCTATTGCTGTTGCTGTAGCTGTAGCTTAGTTGTCGTGGTCCTGGGGACGGGCCTTAGTTTGAATCCGGGAGCTGGGATGCCGGGGCGTGGCCCTAAGCCGTAAGCCGTATGCCGTGTAACGTAAGAAACCCAACGCAGGTAAAATTTGCTTATATATTTCTATATATATATATATATGTGTGTATATATCTCTCTAACTGTAGCCTAGAAAGTAGCACAAGCAACACGCGAGCAAATTTGGAGGCGTGAGCTTTTTTGCTTGCCGGCAACAAGAGGCAGCTGAAGCGGCAGAGGCGACTGCGTTGTCCTTCTCCTTGTTCTGCACGTTTTTACTTTAGCTTTAATTAGTGCATTAGTTGCTTCTTCTTTGCTTTCGTTTTCGTTTTAGTTTTATCTTTGCGTTATGTTCTAATTTAGGCCTAGGTCGAGTTTTGGAGTTGAAGTTGAAGTTCGTTGCGGCTTTATAAAAATAAATCCATATATAGTATATATATATGTATATATATTTAGTTATATTCTAAGCAATTTGTATATAGATATACATATATGTATATGTATATATGTGTATAGAGAGAGGCAACTACTTGGTAGTTTTGTTAGTCGTTAAGTGCGTGGTTGATTATATATGTATATTCAATTTGATTCGCTACATGAAGAAGACGCTTGTCCTACAAACTACGAGGTTTCCTTTAGCTCTAGCTCTAGTTATATCAGTTAATGCATCCAGTGTTGAACAATTCGCGTAACGGCAACTACATCATATAAATAGCATCGATATATATATAATCGCATATAAGTATGTATGTTTTTGGTTTAGATTTACTGGTATATAACTTCTCTATATAATTGTATTGTATTATTTGTATATAGTTTTTTTTTTTTGTTATTTCTTGGTTTGTTTATAGCACTTTTTTCTTTGTATATAATAGGTATTTTAAATAATTATAGCGAGGGTGTTTTTTCTGTTTTTTTGTTGTATATTTTTAAAAGTAATTCGTTCTTGCTAAATTTTGTTCAGTAATTTTATCGTTAGTTGATGCTGCTGCTTCTTCTATTTTCGCTCACTTTGCGCGTGTCTCAATGTCTGTGAGTGTGGTGTGTGTGTTTGTGCATTTGTATGAGTGTGTGTGTTTTATAATTTGCTCAATTTCTTTGTTGCAGGTACATTGGTTGTGGTTTGCTTTTTGGTTTTTTGTTGTTTTGACTTTTTGGTTTTGCTATTTTTGGGAGTTTCGTTTAGCTCGCTTTTAGGCGTTTCCGGGGCGTTGATTAAATAATGCTGAACTTGACGTTGGTTTCGCTTTTGCAATAGTTTGCTTTTCTGTTTCAGTTGTTATTGTGACGTTTTCCTTTTCTTTCTTATATATTCCTTCGTTTTTTTTTTTTAGTTTTTGAGTCCTTCTATTTGATTATGTAATTATGCTTGGTCTCTTATTGAATATTGAACTGCGTTACATGCCATTTTTTTTTTGCTTCCTTCCTTTCAGCTGCTGCTGCTGTTTGTGGTAGTTTCGTCAATTGTGCGAAAGGACGTACGTAAGTAGTTCGTCATCAATATTTAGCACACTCACACAAACACACATACAGAGATAGGGAGCCACGTATGTGCATACATAATTTATGGGCGCCACACTGACACACACTCACACACGCAGAGAGAAACGCAGCGACTGCCCCACTGTGCCTGCAAGTGTATGTGTTTAAGCGTGCGCGTGTCTTAATGTGTGTGTGTGCATGTGTGTGGGTTAATCTAGTGAATGGAACATCAAACGTTTGACAAGTTTTTAACAAATTCTTTACGCAACACAATTGACACACACACACACACTGTCACACTCGCAAATTCGCACACACGATGGCCGCAAAAAAAGACGTTAAGAAAAACGGAACAGAAGAAAGTGCACGTTAAATCAATGCTTCTTTTGACCTCTATTACATTTTCGTTCGCCTTCGCTTGCGCCTTCGCCCTCGCTTCGCTTCGCTTTTGTCGTCTCCTGCTACCTGAAACTTTTTTTTCTCTCTCTCGCTTTCCTTTCTTTTCAATGTCCCGTGTTACGGCACAAGTTGGCAGCGTGTTTCCCTTTTCGCTTACGTTTTTTTTTTCTTTCCCGTTTAACGTTTCGTTTTCTTGGGGAAAGTATTTAATGCGTTAATCGGATTGTTCAGTAATTTATCGCGATGTGTTTTTAATATTATCACAAATGCGGATTTATTGAACTTAATGCATTTTGGGCGTTATGCAGTATTTATGCCAGAATAATAATTTGTTGGTCACAGCAGCACTCACTTATATTATTATATATATTATACTATGTACTTTCTATTGAAATCTCTTTACATAACGATTCCTGGTACTGTGTGACTGACTGACTGTGACTCGCTGCTGTGCTGTGCTGCGCTGTGCTGAGCTGTTCTATGCTGAGCTGAGCGGAGAACACGACACGAACGAACTCAGCGCGACAAGTGAATCTTAGCATGGCACTGCCACTGACGTGCGCCGTGTGAGCCTGTGAAATTTCGCTGAAAATCGATAAGGATACCAAGCAAGCAAAGTGCCAGCGCAAATGCAAAAGCAAAGTCACCAAAAAAAAAAAAAAAACTAAAAGCACAACACACAATGAAAACGAAAACGAATATGAGAGCGAACGCAGCCAGTGAAAGTGCACATGTACTAAGCGTGCCGATACAGTGGCGGCCAGTTAAGTGTGCACTGTCTGCGACGAAGTAAAGTGGAACATATTCAGTGAAAGCAAAATGAAATAATATTAATACAAAATAATTATATTATATATATATAAAATATTATATTTTATTTTATATTTAATACAATAAATTCCTTTTTTTAAGTATTTTGTTATTTAATCCAAATTGTCGATTTAATATGTATAAGAGCAAATTTTATATTATTAATATTGATATTATTGCAAAATATAAGCTCCAGTGAATTTGAATATCGGAAGCATTTTTCTTTTATCTTTCCACTTACACATGGCACACAATTTGATCCACCACTGTGCACTCGCCGAGTTGAGCACACTATCATGCGAGTGCGCATTTGTTTGGCAAGCTTTCGCCTTTGCTCAAAGTCCTTGCTGCGCTCTCTGAGTGTAGCTGCTGTCATCAACGTAATCGTCTTCGTTGTTGTCGCTGTCGTTGCTGTTGCCGTTGCCTTTGCCGACGTTATCGTCATTCTGTGACGTTTGCTCGTGCAAGAACAACAAACAGCCGAAGCGAGCCGAACGTCAAACGAGAGACAACGAAATGGCAGTGGTTGAGTTGCCTCCTCGTTCCTTTGTGTTTGCGCTGTGAATGAAAGTTCGAGCGCATCAGCTGGTAGGGCTTTAACATATTCTCAATTGTGCTCAACAAACGACGACCTGCCCGACCTCCGGCCCCGCCTCACCCCCTCCCAACCAACCAACACAATCGAAGTGATGGCGGCAACGGCGACCAAGTAAACAAATACATGTGCGCAGGGCGGCGCGCACATGTTCAACTTCAACTGTTGGCAACTGTGTGTGGCATGTAGTAAGGTCAGAGCGGCGCGTGTCCTTACTGTGCGTGCTGCCAGTAAACACACAAGGCGTCTATTCTTCTGTGACTTTATATATTTAATGAATAAAGGCAACAAACAATGTTAAAGCTAAATATAGAACACAGGTAAACGGCGACTTTGTGACACTCCCCGATCCTCTCACATTAAAGTTGCCAAAGAAAAAGGTCCTTGGCAACTTGAGGGATGGCAACGCTTGACACTGGCCGGCAAACCAACGTCGTATTTTGCCATCGCTATCACGCGATACAATGCAGATCTCGGCACCACGCAACTTCTCCTCTCCATGCTGCTGCAGCTCTGAAATGGCAATCTGGGCTGTTCGCTGGTTATAGGCATAATCCGCCTGATGGAGCAACTCGTTGCCGCCACTTCGCACGTACACATTAAAGTCGGCCACGTCGCCGATGCCAGAGACAAACCAGCTGAGTGTTAGATTGCCTACCTTGGTACTACAAACAAAAGTGGAAAAAATTACGTATACGTCGATCTAAAAGCGGTGGCTCTACTTACGTTTTCACCTCACGGAAGCGTACGTCAGTCAGCTGCTCATAGTCGCTGCCCGCATAAAGTTCCTTTTCATCTTCCAGGCAATTCAAATGCTCATCATCCACCTGCAGCAAATGCTGCTCCCTCGTCAGAGTTGGCGTGCGGCAAACAACGTTTTGCCAATCCTCGCTAGGCGTCGTCTGCTGCAGCATGTAGTGCTTCAAGGGTCTCAGATTGCAGCCGCAATACAGTGGATTTTGAGAGAACAGCACTTGACTGCCATTCCGCATGCTGCCAACCAACGATGCGGGAATGTCCTCCAGACTGTTGTTTCTTAAATCAACATACTTCAATGACTGCGTCTTCTCGAGATTGGCAAAGGGCATATGATAGATTTGATTATTCGACACAATCAAGCTGCTCAAGTTCTTGGGCAAATCAAAGATATGCTCCTCGGACATTAGGTTTGCCAGCTCGTTGTTGGACAAGTCCAGCAGCTGCAGTGATGTAAAATTGGAGACGACACCGCGACGCAGCTCATTGATTTGATTGTGCGATAGATTCAGCTGAACCAGCTTCTTAGTGCCAAAGGTTATGTCATAAGTTAGCACCGGCATTTGATTGTAACTCAAGTCCAGATACTTCAGATTGTACGGTATATACTGATGCGATGGAAATGTTTTCTTAGTCACAAAGCTAATGCGATTGTGGCTCAAATTTAGCCTCTCCAAACTGAGCAAATCATCCAGCACACCATTTGTTTTATTGTCCAATTTGGAGAGAAAATTGTGGGACAAGTCCAGCGTACGCAGCGAGGGCAATCCAATGAATATATCATTTGGCAGCTGTTGTATGCCATTCGACGACAAATTGAGCGTGAGCAGCTGCAAAAGTCCCTCGAACGCGCGTTTACTATAAACAGATGAAATAATTAGCTGGTAAACAGAATGATGTGGCTAAATGTTTACCTTATGTCTTGCACTTGATTGTTGTAAAGATTGAGCTCAAACAGAACGGGCAGCTTGCCAAACGCACCCTTCTCCAACACGCTGATATTGTTGTTCTAAAAACAGACAGAATATTAAGATATGATGAGATATGATTAAAGACTAAAACCTACTTCCAGATAGAGATATTGCAGCGTAGACATGACAGCAACTGCTTCCATTGGCGGCTGGGTAATGCCGTTATTCTGCAGCAGTAATCGCTGCACCACCAGCAATCCAACAAAGCTTTGTGCATCTAGGCTATCGCCAATCTGATTATGGCTCAAATCCAAGTAAATTAGGGAATTCATAACAGGCCATGTGCCCGCCGGTATGGAACTGATGTTGTTATGACTCAGGTGTAGTTCATTCAACGAAATGGGCAATTGAAACAGTTTCTCCAATTGATTATTATTCAGATTTAGCTCCCGCATGCTCGTCAGCTTGGCCAGCGAGCCACGCACTATGGAGACTAGCTTATTGGAACTGAGATCCATCTCCAGCAGCGTTGGCAATGTGCCAAATGTTGAGGACTTAATCTCTTCCATGCTATTGTGAGCCAGGTTTAGTGATCGCAGTGAAAATAGTGTCTGAAAGACGCCGTTGAATATGGACGAGATGTTGTTATGCGATACATCAATTGTGTGCAATTCGTACAGCTTGGGGAAGCAGTTCTTGGGTATCTCGCTGATGCTATTGTGGGATGCATTCAACACGCGCAGACCAGACATGTTTTGCAAGGGAACCTATTAAAATTTAAATAATTAATATCAATAGAAAATATATAAACGGTAATCTTACATGTGCCAAATTAGTTAAGCTATTAAAGCTAAGCTGAAACTCAGTGGCAAAGGTTGTTTCATCGAAGCTGCGACGCGAAAAGTTGCTCAATCGATTGTGCGATAGATCAAGTACTGTAATATTAACACAGTTTTCAAAGGCGGCGGTTTCAATTAGTTCTAGAGCATTGTGCGACACGTTAATGACTGCTTGATAAATGTCTTTGAATGAGTTCTTCTCTATTTTGGTAATGTTGTTCTCGGCCAAATCTAGCAGCTACATAAAAACAATTCAAATTAATCATAAGCTACAGATTGTGAAAGAAATTCTTTACCTCAACGTAGTTCATTTGCGTAAACATCTGATACTCAATCTTCTGCAGTTTATTGCGTGCCAAGTCAATTGTGCCGATGCGAGCAACAGATCCAAAGGTGCCACGTCCCACTTCTTTGATGACATTATCGCTAAGAAAAAGGCGACGCAAAAAACGCATGCCACGAAAACTATTCGCATCCAGTTTGCCAATGTTGTTGTGCGAAAGTTGCAGCACTTTAAGTACTGAATTTCTGGCAAAAGTTCCTCGACTCAATTCGTTGAGTGCATTATGCGAGACATTGCACCAACCCAACTTGGTTAGATCGGAGATGTGCTGCGCCTCCAATTTCTTGATTTTATTGTGACTAATATCCAGTACTTCCAATTCGCGTAGATTCTTAAATTGATTGCGTTTAAGGTTCTCCAGTTGATTGCCATGCAAGTCCAAGGTTTTTAGTTTGCGCAGAGGTTGAAATGTTTCCACGGGCAAATCACTTAGGCGTCCATTTGTGAGTCGCATAATTTCTAATCTGTTAGTAATCTCCTGTCCCAAAAAGAGATCCTTTGGTAGTTGTTCGAAAGCATGTCCTTCAATGACAATTTGGCTAGTTTTGCCCAGGATCTGTAATATTCATTGATTGCTTAACATATGATACATTTTAGACGCGAAATCATTACTTACGCCAAAGCCCAGCGGACCAATATGACTCAGATTTGTGTGAATCAAGTGGAGTCGCTCTAAAGTATTATTCATGCCATAAAACACATAGTCATCGATGGTCGCAAGCGGTGTTTCCTCAATGATTAAAACACGCGCCTTTACGTGAGCAAAGAGCGGTCCAAAAAGACGCACTATAACAAACGATAATAATGAGCATTCTCGAATTTAATCACTGTTACGAATAAATTATTAAAACAGCTTACCAAAGTGCCCCTTGTAGATGGTCAACTCCTCAATGGGCATTTCCAGCGATGCCAAGTTCTGCAGGGCCACTGATAAAGTGGCCAAATTGGTGTTTTCACAACGCAGGAAGAGTCCATCATCACTGCCCTTGGTGCACAGGCAGGGATACAAGATCTGAGGTCTGCACAACAATGAAATTCATTAAATTATGAAATATTGATAATAAGAAACATTGCATTATTTAAATTAAGCCAAAACTTACAAAACTAAGAATCACATGCAACGAAAATAAAGAAATTATCCGAAAAGTGAAATTACACGATAATTTCCATAATTGTATTTCTATGTAATAATTAATAACTTGATTGTATATAGCATTTAAAGGTACTTTTAATTTGTGTAAAAAAACGGAAGTACTGTTGGGAATGCAATTAAACATAATTGCAATTAATTCTAATAGTCTTAGCTATATGGTAGTTAAGAACTTACTTCTTGGGACATTTATATTCGGGTTCGCCATAAACGTATTCAGACCGGACCAAAGCGAATAACTGCAACACGCAGAGAACAAGTATGCGCAGGCGTAGCTGAATCATGGTCAACTTATTAACTTGTTATTTCTTTGTTTGTATATTGGTATTGTTGTGGTGTCGTCAGCGAATTGTTTTAGCCATGGCAAGAGCGAGTTTGTTGCTTGAGTCTCTTGATTTGTCGAGTTCCGATTAACTGTAACACATTAGCGAGCTAGCTGCAAACGAAAATATCCAGAATTAACCAATTTTATTCGTATGAATGAGAGTTAACACATCGTTATTAACTGTTTCTTTCGTCACTTTTACTTTTTTTAAGCTGCGCTCGCGCAACAGGTTCCGCTTCTCTTTAACTCTGCTTCGCAACTGCCCGTTCGCTTCAACTGACTTTGTTTATATGCTGCATTTTAGTTATTTGTGCACATAATAAATTTATAAATGTGCGCCAATTTTCACTCATTGTTATATGCAAATTTAAATTAATTTTACTTTACAAATTGTAAATATTTATTTTAATAACGAAAACAAGAAACTGCAACGCGCAATCATTTTTGAAACCAGTTGGCAGCGCTTAAGTTGTCAAAACGATAGTTCGAACATCGATATACAGCACATGCAACCATATTCAGACAGCGACAGCAGTGCAAAAGCAAAATCAACGCGCTAAATAAAAAATTTTTGCCCGGTTATTAAGCAAATTGTCTTTGTTGTGAACATTTAACGTAAGTAATATTGCGCTATAAAACGCAATGGCAAACTGTGCACTTGTAAAACAATCCAAAATTTGGATTTTGTAAATTGAAGAAAGTGGACATTGTTCACGTTTTGTTCTTTGACGACGGGGAGAAATACTGACTTCGCCCGATTCAGCCGCCATCGTACGAATACCCAATCGCAGCTCGCGCTACTCACACATACACTACTTTGCTCTAAAAATCCGTGTACATACACGTCTGTTTGCGCATGTATTTGTGTCTAGGGAGAACGCGAGTTATTTGCTGCCGCCCGTTTTATTGGCGGCAAAAAGTGCGTAATTCTAGTTGGAACTTATCAACTAATCTTCCAATAACATTTCATCCACAGGCATAGCATACAATACAACAATGAGTTACGCTGCAGATGTTTTGAATGCTGCTCATCTCGAGCTACATGGCGGTGGCGATGCTGAGCTGCGTCGCCCCTTCGATCCCACCGCCCACGATCTGGACGCATCTTTCCGCCTGACACGTTTCGCCGACTTGAAGGGACGTGGCTGCAAAGTGCCGCAAGAGGTGCTCTCCAAACTGGTGTCAGCACTGCAGCAGGATTACTCTGCTCAGGATCAGGAGGCTCAGTTCCTTAACGTGGCCATTCCCCGCATTGGCATCGGACTCGATTGTGCCGTCATTCCGCTGCGCCATGGCGGCTTGTGCCTGGTCCAGACCACCGACTTCTTCTATCCCATTGTCGATGATCCCTACATGATGGGCAAAATAGCGTGCGCCAATGTGCTAAGTGATTTGTATGCGATGGGCGTCACTGATTGTGACAATATGCTAATGTTGCTTGCAGTCAGCACCAAGATGACAGAGAAGGAGCGCGATGTGGTGATTCCGCTGATAATGCGTGGCTTTAAAGACTCCGCTTTGGAGGCGGGCACTACCGTCACTGGCGGACAGAGCGTTGTCAATCCCTGGTGCACCATTGGCGGCGTCGCTTCCACTATTTGCCAACCCAATGAGTACATTGTGCCCGACAACGCTGTGGTCGGGGACGTGTTGGTGCTGACCAAGCCACTGGGCACCCAGGTGGCCGTGAATGCGCATCAGTGGATCGATCAGCCAGAGCGCTGGAATCGCATTAAGCTTGTCGTCTCCGAGGAAGATGTGCGCAAGGCTTATCACCGTGCCATGAGCTCCATGTCGCGTTTGAATCGCGTAGCCGCCCGACTAATGCACAAGTACAATGCCCATGGTGCTACGGATATTACCGGCTTTGGTCTTCTGGGTCATGCCCAGACTCTGGCCGCCCATCAGAAGAAGGACGTGTCCTTTGTTATACACAATCTACCCGTGATTGCCAAGATGGCCGCTGTAGCCAAGGCTTGCGGCAACATGTTCCAGCTGCTGCAAGGACATTCCGCTGAAACGTCAGGTGGATTGCTCATCTGCTTGCCACGTGAACAGGCGGCTGCCTATTGCAAGGACATTGAGAAACAGGAGGGATACCAGGCCTGGATCATTGGCATTGTGGAAAAGGGTAACAAAACGGCACGCATCATCGATAAGCCACGTGTCATTGAGGTGCCCGCCAAGGATTAGATTCCTTTTTTCTTTATACATATGTATTTCTTATTGAGCACAGCCAATGTTTTCGTGCTTGAGAGCTCTCAAGTTACAACGCAATTTATGAGTGAACTAAGTTACCGTTTTTTGTAAAAGGAAATGCTAAACTACATACATACAACATTTATTAATAATAACAAACTCTGATCTATTACGAAATCCATGGACACCGCTAATAATAATATGAATGAATAAATAAAATACACTTGACTTTTTTGTCGGGAGCAAAATGCAAATACAAAAGCACTCACACTTTATTTACAATTTAGCCGCCAAGCCAAAAGCTCCCCATGTATGTGTGTGTTTGATTTGTACAGACTACAACGCAAAAAATAAGCTTTTGTTGAGCAGATCTTTGACAGCGCCAATTGGATGCTTTGCTGAGCGAATTCTAAAATGTGAGCGCAACAGGTCTGATCGCATTTGTCGTTTGTCTTTGAGTAGAGAGTGGGCATGACGTCACAAACTCAAATATTTGAGTTAGAAATTCGCATGTGTTTGGGCATAATGAGTGAGGTTTTAGGTATTGAAGTTGGTTGTTTATTATTAAATTAAAATGGTAATTGAAAATCCAATGCAATACATTTAAAATGTAAACAAGCATATTTCGAAAACTTTTCAAACTTAAATTTTACAAATTGAATTTGATTTGTTACTTTTTGTTGCTGAACAAAGCAGTGACGTATGCGCGGCTAGATTGAGAGCGAGAGAGTGTGAGAGCAAGAGCAAATGAGCAGCAAACGTCTAGCATAACCTGCAGGTCAGTCCATTGTGGATCCGACTCGATCTCTGCGCTGCTCTGCTCTGCTCACAGCAAGTGCAAAATTGAAGCCTCAGTCAGTACTGCACAAACCAGCGACGCGCGTACGCGTATTGAAAGCAAGGCTGTTCCGTTACCGTTACGTTTTGTAGTAGTCGTCTCACGAATACATACACTAACAACTAAAAAGCACACACACTTACATATACAAAACGAATTTCTAAGACTAACGCGCCCGCGCATTGTAGCAATATATCTTTTGGCTGAACACTGAACTCGCTGTCGACGCCGCTGTCAGCAACAACAACAAGACCGAGGCAAAAGTCTGCAACCATTCATTTTGGGTTTTGGAAAAGTGCACAGTGAGTGTTTTGTGAATTTATAATTTGAATGCATGTGTAGTAGTGGATGTGCAAGTAAGCGTCTATGTGTGCGTGTATCAACGGAATCTAGCTATCTATTGAACTGTCAGACGAGCTTAGAAAACAAACTGATGACGGCGACAAACGCACAAAGTAGAAACGAGTTTCAGTTTTTCCCTACGTATACGTGATGTATATATGTCTGTATTAGTGTATCATGTAGCTGTATCTATTGTAACATGTTATTGTGTGTATGCGCACTCTACAAGCAAAGAGAAATTCAATTTGTGTTCAATAAAAATACGCATTGCTTTTTTGTATCCGCATCGCATCCTCTTCATGTATTTTTATATGCATTACGTTGGGTTGCGATGAATCATGTACAAAATTTGGAGGAGGAGAAGCGCACTCGTTTTATTTTATATTTTTGGGTTTTTTTTCAATTTCGTATCAAGAGCAACAACAAACAGCAGTATTGAAAGCCAAAAGAACAGTGGCAGTGAACTATTTTTAGAATTATTTGTTTTCATACACACACACATACAACATACACAACTCTTGTTGGCAAAAGCATCGCAATGAACAAAAAGGCGACGAAAACATTATTTGCCTGTCAAGCAGCCATTCTTTTGCCACGCTCCCTGTCTTTCTCTTTCTTTCGCTCTCTAGTATTTTACTGGTAAATTGAAATTTAAATCAAAAAGCGAACAACAATAATTATAACGACCAATTTTTTTTACATTAGCTTATTTTGAGTCAATTTAAATTAGCCAAGTTCAAACGGTGTGTGTGTTGCTTGTTTATGCTGTTTTCAATGTATTGCTGACTCGATTGAACTGTGCGCTGACTGCGTAGGTGGTAGAGGAGGCGACAACAAAAACAACAACGAAAGCAGCGTCATCAGCGCCACACAAATTGGCAACCCAACAAACACACACAGTCAGGCGTTAGAACTTGCACACACATATGCAAGAGTTATGTGCGTATGTGTGTGCGAGTTGTACGCCTTTTTTCGCCTACGTTTTCAATTTGATTTTCGGCTATTTCAGCAACAGCAACAACACCTTGCTTTGCTTTGCTCATTTCGGTTATTTCAAACTTGTTGTTCGTTCGCTATTTTGTTTATTTTATGTTTGCCTACGTATCTCTGCCGCAAGCATTCTGCGAGCCGAACCACCGCCCCCTCCACCCACTCTAATGCCAGACACAAACAGCAAGAGTAACAGCAACATGTTCCCACTTTTGTTGTCTCTCGTTCCGATTATATGAGATCATTTTGAATTGTATGCAAAAACAAAAACACACACGCATGCATACAAAGATACATGTTAGCACACACACACACACACGCAACTAAATGCTCCAACTTGTGCTCTCAGCGTGCTCTTGTTGTTGTGTTGTTGCGTGCTTTATTGTTGTTGTTCTAAGAAAATAAATTCACCTCAAAGCGCCACTGAAAAACGTGCTGTGTGTGATCACAGATCAGGCGTCAATTAGACGCAGCCTTTTATTTATATTATGATGTTTTATGTGCGTCTACTATATAATCGTCTATTCATACATATATATGTACATATATGTATTATACTGCTTACGTGAGCTTCTTTATTAGCTAAACTATTGACCATATGGCGACGGAATACGAATACGAGCGAATTGCAGATTATTGCGATCATGTCTCTCGCAGTCTCAAGGAGCTTCATTTCAATTTTGATCTGACGCGTCACCTTTAGTCAATGTGATTTATTTCCATTTACTGTTTACTGTTTTGTTGTGCGACAAGTTTGAGTTAAAAAATGTTCGGTTTACGACTCTCTGTAGAATGATGTCATTATTTTGGCTATCCTTGTGTGTTTTGCATCTGTCATTCTCACTCTCTCTCTCTCACTCACTCAGTCTTCCATCCACCTTATACAAAGTCATTCATTGAAAATCTCACTCAAGGTTATCGGCTAAATCACAAAAAAAAATAAAATAAAATAAAATACGACTCAGACCCAGACAGAATTTAAGGCAAACAAACGAAGATACAGGTTTCTCTGATTGCAAATTTTTTGGCAGACAAAAAAGGAACACGTTAAAGGACACGTTAAAAGTGAAAACCAGTTTGACATTGAAATTACAAGTCTTTTGTGTTTTTGTTTTAACTTATGTATATCCGTTCTGAAAATCAATGTCATTATCATTTTTTTATTTTCGTATACCTCGTGTTTTAAGTTGCGAGATTTGTTGCGACAGATAAATGTATGTTTGTTATTGAACAACAAAAGCTGACGTAGTCCCGATAATAATAATACAATATGGTTGTTTAAACAATTTGCATGTGCCCCCAAGCGAGCTGCAATTAAACAAATTAAATGTCAGGCGCAAATTGGTAATTAACAATAACACGTATACGAACTGTGGCCACATGAAATTTCATTTTTGTTTCGATATTTGGAGATTAATGTATTTTTAAATTTTGTGAAAATTCCATTTTGAAAAAATTCTTCTACCTAATATAGTAAATATTTGGTAATCGATTAGAGACTACAGAGAATTTACGCATCGGAGGGGAACTCTTCGTTTTTTAGGTCCATTGACAGATAATCACTCCAAGTGTTGCCCACTTCAGATGAGTTAAGCTCCATTAATGCGCCAAAAATATCACCATGGAATTGGGATCGTTGTTCTAGAAAACAACTCACCATTTTTGTACATATTGAAAAGTCTCTCGCAGTCTCGTCGTGGGTGTAATGTATACAAAAAATGCTTAAAATTCTTATGAACGACTACGACGACGACGTTGAATCAACCTGTCAGTGTGAAGTCGTTTACGCTTGCTTCTACACCCACAGAGCAGCCAGCTCGCTTAATGTACAAATAAGAATCTGAATGAGAATACGACTCACTCATATTTTACATTGAAATAATTTCCATATTTTCGCTTGATGTCATTTTGCAGCAGAAAACATTAATTGGAAATGCAGTACTCGAGCAGCTCGGAAAATTACTCATCCTCGATGAGAGACACTCCATCGAAATGGAACGGACGTGTAAGTAAAATTAGTAATCATTTTTAGTAGCCTTACATTGATGGCGTTATTGTTTTGCTATTTGAATAGAACGACAAGAATTATGCATACAAGAAGTCATCGTATCAATACTCAAGTTCAAGCGACAATAATGCCTCGTATCAGAGCAAGACACCCGATCAGAACATTGATCAGTTGGATGCTCTGCTGGAGGACCTGAAGCAGGAGCGTCAGATTACCAACAGAGAGCGTGATTCGCTGCCCACTGGCACCAGCTATAGAACACTGTAAGTGCACTGTGAATTAACTACTATTCATTGACTAATCCTATAAATTTAAATAGTGAACGCACTGATCCTTCTGGCACTGTCACCAAGACAACGCGCGTGATCAAGACAACGAAGCATTCTGGCGGCCAGCAACCCTTCAACGATGATGTGGAAACCTTTAATCCCAGTGACTACAGCACACTGCAGTCGACGGCCAAGTACTCCAGCTTTCAGGACACCTTAAAGCGTGACGAGTATCTCAACAAGGAGAAGCCCTATACGCTGGGTAAGATTATCTCTTCATTATTGTAAACTTATATTAATTATATTATTTTGCAGCCCATTCCCCGAATGGCGACTATTCGAGCAGAACCAAGATTTATGAAAGCAATCGCACGATCAACAACAATGTCGAGCTGGTGCCAACAGTGAACACCACACAGACCTTGACCAGCAACGTGAACATTGACAAAGAGCTGCAGGATATAGCTTTGAGCGATGGCATTCTGCCTGCACCCGGCACCAAGGTGACTACCACTGTGCGCACTTATACCTATGAGATCCCACCAAATGCACCCGGCAGCACCATCAGCACGATCAATCGCAACAACAACACGCTCAGCTACAAGCATCACGAAACGCACAACACGAACACCAGCAGCCAGAACTACTCACAGTTGTCGCCATCGCATATTCCCCAAACGGTTGTCTACAACACCGAGAGCTACTCGACCCTTAACAAACCCAACGATCGTCCATTGGTCACCAATCAATCGTACGAGATTCGCGAGCACAAGGAGACCACCACACGTGGCGTGAGTCCACAGCCGCGTCAATTGCCGCTGGGACCAGCTGGAAGTCCTCCAAATGGTGGACCACCCAACAGCAGTCGCACCATTGTCTACAACATACACAAGACCGATAATGTAAACAACATTGTATCGGAGCCGCGTTATCCACACAGTCCGGCCCACAGTCCCAACTATGGATCACCACATAGCCCGGCACAGCCACAGTTGCCACCAGGCGGCACCAATCGCTATTATTACAAGGAGACCGAGACATCGAATACAGTCAATACCATCCATGGTCCACCCAATGGTGGTGGTCCGTACCCGGTGGAACCTCCACATCCGGCTCCGCTGAAGCTGCTGCCCAACAACAATTATCCACAACCACAGAATGGCAATGGTTATCCACCAAATACCACCAGCTACACATATAAATACTCGTCCACATCGAATACCACAAACAATCGTCGCGGTCCTGGTGGCCCAGACTATGGCACCCCATCGCCCTTCCCCGTGGATGGTGTGGAATATCCGATTGGCAATGGCAATCCACCACAGCGTGTGGACGATCTGATGCAGTCCTTCAACACTGTAAGCTAACGTTAGATAGAGTTCTACTTCTGTATTTCGCTTATCAATTTTGTATTACCTTTTTTAGACCGATCATGTGGATCGTGTGGACATTGAGACACCAGTGCGCAAGCGCGAGATTGAGACTGCAGTCGCGTCACCCCAGCAGCAGCATGTGCCCTCCGTTAACAAGGCTGGCAAGGAGGTCTACTATCCACCTGGCCACGACACCATCATCACCAGGCGCGAGGAAATGCACGCTGGATCTGCGGGAGGCGTAAGTTGACCTTAATTCGCATTCGCAATTGCAACCTGCTAATAATTTTTTTTCTGCTTGCAGGGTCGCTGGGCCAAGGGCTCAGGCATGTACGAGTACGAGTCGGGATCCAAGTCAAAGACGAAAACCAAGTCTGGAGGAGCTGTTGTGCCAGTGTGCTTGCCCCTCTGCTGCGCCATGCCCTGCTCCATCATGTAAAGGAGCATCGGGAAAGCGAAGTTCGCATTGCAACGAGTCGATTACACTTGTATATAGGATTCTAATATTGCCGTTAATAGGTCTAACGCTAATTCCTGCCCTGCCCCAACCAACCCCTAAGTACAGCTTGTCGTTGATATTTCTATTTAATCTAATCAATTTTTTTTCGGTTCTCGCTTCTCTCTATGAATGCTCTTATTGTTGTAATTTGTTGACCAAATTGATTTATATACTTTACATATGATATATAATGTTTTACTATATATATATATTATATCGTTTCGTATCGTATGTATATATAATTACTATTTCTAAACTAGGCATTGCCTAACATTTTGTTGGATTTGGTAGTAGTTTTATCCTAACACCTAGTTTTTGCTCCAAATTTGAAATGATTTGCTCACGCTCTCACACGTTTTCTCCCTATTGTCAATCTCAATCCCACTGAAAACTGAAAAGCATTTATATTACAACGTGACCAGTGAAAAGCCTAAGCAAAGCAAGCTCCACAGCAGGCCAATATAATTTTAAGTTTTTATTTTGAAAGCCAATTGTTTTAACTGTATTTTGCATACCAAACTAATAAATGAGCCACGGAATTTAATTCCCCACTCGCCATAATTTGTATACAAGTATGTGTGTTTCCCCTTGCCCCCCGCTCCCTTCTCGAATATTATCTGTTACTAATCATTGGCCCTAAAAACGCGCCACGTACTCGTAAATGTAACCCAGACTTATCGTAAAAAGGTAACAAATAGTCGTTACAAAGCCATAAATATTCTCTAATACACAAACGTAACCATAATAAAAAAAAAAAACGAAATCTAACCAACGAAATGATAAATTAAACTTTTAATTGGTCGTCGTTTTGGGCTTAATATTCATAGCAGTATTGATAGCATGATGGATGATGAATAATGAATGAATGAATACCCGCATTCAAAGAAATATATACAGCTTAGTAGTTTGGTACATATAGTAAAAGATTTATTCTGGTATAGTAAAATGTAATTTTTATAAGTTTTACATTTGGTATTGTATATTAAAGTATGGTAGGTAATAAACACCCTTGCAGAGGGTGATCAAAATACTTTTTCTTTTAACTTGGCACACGAGTTTTATAAAAACCGGTTGTCGGTCGGATCGGAACACTAAATAAAAAAAGAGATTCTATAGACTAAACAGTTCAAATAGTTGCCTTCTCTGATATTCGATTAAAATGTACGCTTAAGGATATTATGATAGCCAAGTATTATTTGAAATCGAATGTTACCACATCTTCTGCAAGGGTATATGCTATAGATTCGGTTTACCGAATATTCAATGTATTTTCTCTGCGTCTTTTCGTCGTGTAATTATCTTTTTTTGCTCGAATAACAATTTGTATATCACAAAAGTAATATCTACATTTCACCTTGTAGGAATTGGTGTAGAATTTTTTGTCTAGTTATTTAAAGAGATTCGTTAATAAAAAAATGATTTAGGGCAAAAACGGAAAATCAACAAAGTCCACATATTCATCGAGAATACATAGAATATTCAATGGGGCTAATAGTACTACCAAAAGTACATAGTGTAATTCTATATTATTGACTGGACATGCTACATACACAATATGTGTGTCTATTATTCTTTGATAATTAGGCTACTTTGAAAAAGTAATGTTGTCATTTTTTGTACATATTATATAAGTAATATTCAAAACGTTGCACTGAATTGAGATTCTTATTGCAATCTTGTCTTCTTGACAGCAGTTTTCGAAAAATTGGAAACTACTGTGGCTTCGCATTATTTGCTGATTTCTGTTTGAGGCTAACTCTTGCGCTCTGAGTTCTTTAGCTCTGCTAAATACCAAGTAAAAGTTGGAAACTCTTTGATGCTATAGATTTCATATTTAATCGAGTTGATGCCATCCATTTCAATCTTACCGATACCATTCTGGAGATTCTCGTATCTAAAGAAGGAAAACAAAAAGTTGTACAATGGATAGTGTGTAAATTAAATTATTTACTCACCGTTTGGGATTTGCTTTCTCCTTCAGATGCTTCAACATTGTATAGCGAGCTATATTAATCGGATAGCGTGATATGAATAAGTTGGCGTGCTTCAATCTGTATTAAGAAAAAGTAAATTAGTGTTTCAACTCTGCAATTATATTGTTTTGTCTACCTGTTGGACATATCATCGTCTTCACCTCCCCAGCCAAAGAACGAATTGGAAAAGCCATTAACAGCTTGGAAATGCTGTCGAGTCATGGCAGAAACTCCGCCAAATATTGATCGATAAGGCAACCTATAAATTGAATGACAGATATGTGAATTTGCTAATGATCAAGAGATAATTTCGACGTACTTGAAGTTCAACGAGTCAATTGCAACGGACATGTGCCGCGGCTGACGTGGACAGTTGTACAGATTGCGGTCATCCAGGGGTATAAGGTCGACATCGTGGAATATAAAACAGTCCCACTGATAAAGCTTTAAGGCCTCCAAGTATCCGATATTCATCATGGCAGCACGGTTAAAGGGCTTGCCATTGGTTTGCTCTATAATAAAGATGCGATAGGCAATCCGTTGTTTCATTAGGAATGGATGTATGTTGCGCAGGAAGACCGACAGATGTGCGTATCGATCGCGGAACGGCACAATGATGGCAACATGATGCTGTGCCACGCAATCTGTTGGCTGATAAGCGCCACCTGGGCGCAGCAAAGGCCCCAGCTCTGCTTCAATAATATCAAGGGATTCGAGGGTTGTGTTCGGCGTGATGGGTCCACCTGCGAAAAGTAAATGTTATTAGTTAAGTAACTGCTGTATGTAACGATGTTTTCTGCGTACCATCTCGTGGATCAGGATCTGTGCAGTTTGGTGTCAACGACATTTCGGGCTTCTGGGTGCTGTTTGCATAATCATTCGGAAAGTAATTATGCGCTTGATTTAAGTCTTGTGAAATGGAAGTAGCATTTGCAGTCGCAATCACAGTTCTGGTTGTTGGTGAGCTCGAGTTGCGATTAGAGTGCAACTCGCGCTCCTTTGCAACGGGAGCCAAAGGAGCAGCGGGCAAGATGTTTGTATTGCCCTCTCTATCGCTCCCGCTGTCATTTTTATTGTTTTTGGGTATGTGTATGTGTGCATACTTGTGCACCCGCCGTATGCTGTAAACACAGGGTTAATCACATGTGTTTGCTAGCTAGAATGCTAATCAGTTGTGCACTCACCTTAACTTGCTGAGAGATGTATTGCTTGCGCCATCCGAATCGGAAGTCCAGAGGAAGTTAAGCAGCAGCAGAAGACATATTGCGCCGACCAAAAAGCGTATGAGATTCGGCTTTGTGTAAATGAACATGGTCCATCGATTGCATCATTCCTTTTTTAGTCTTGTTTGCTATTTAACAAATAGCATTTTGAATTGCTATTTGCCCTCGTTTTTCACCTAATAACTAAAAACACAAGTTCCAATTTATTGTTGTTCGATTCCACGTCCGCCCACCTTGCAAGCACCAAAACCAATCAGCTGATTTCAATCAAGAAATTATACACAGGGTGACTCGTGCGTATTGCTCCTTGCGCGCCGCTTTTAAATGCGATAATAAAACATTTTCCCCACCGTCATTGCTTATTTATTGGATAAGAAGTGACACATATTAAAAGCATCTGAAGCAATAGTACGACCCATATCATATACAGAATGTCGTTATCGCAAAACCGTAGCAAGTTTTAAAAATAAATTTGCCTATCAATATCAATAGGTAGGTATATTTTGTATGTTTGTACGGCTACTACGACGAATTATAAAAAACAATTTTAACACAAGACTGAAGATTTATACAAATTAGCAATTGGGGCGCTCTCATCGATTATCCTGGCAGTCGTACTGGTTCATTGTCCTTTACATTAATTGTCTTAGGTACATCATTAAATGTATATTCTATGCGTAAGATCTTGTCGTCTCCTAAACTCGGATCAAAGAAGCCAGGTAAATCGCTCTGGGAAAAAGGAAAACACCAATTAGTCACTATATTCATTATTTCATAGAGAAACTCACCTTTGAGGACTCGTACAACTGTAGTATGCCGTCTCTGACTAGACACTGTATCGGTATTGTTACATCGTGTGATGCCTCCGGCTTAAATTGCGTACTATTTTCGCTTAAGCAACCATAGATGGCTCTTGTGATGATCAAACCCTTGCGTGCCTGCTCCTCGTTTGTGATGCGATTATAGGTGCTCTGCATCAAATGTATGGCTGCCATTGCCTCCAGTTTCTTGGCAACAAGTCGCTGCTCATTCTGACGCTTTGAGCGCTCCACTTCAATACTCTTGCGATCCGCTTCCATTGGATCCATGATGGCCTTCTTCACAAAGAACCACGCAATTATTGGCGTCACTGAAGCATAGAATACAGCAGCGGGCACAATTTCATCACTCAGATGTATTGGGAACACATACGATTGATTTGACCGAATTATTCTGAAAGAACACAGCACTTTAGTTGGTTTTAACATGTAAATTAAGCCAGAACTCACTTCAGCTTCAGGATAACACCGGAGGGCACTCCAATGGAGACGGTGGCGACCAAAGAACTGTATTTGGAAACCTTCTTTTCCACGCCATACTCGCCCATGAAGCCAAAGGTGCCCACTCTGGAAATGGACAACAAATTAGTAAATTTTGTTCAACTTAGTTAATATTTTGCTTACTTCGCGGACAACTTCAGCTTCATCTCGTTCTCTAGCATCTTGCGAGTATACGACATAGTAAAGTAGATATGTGGAGTGCCCAGGACAAAGGATGTGCTGATCGCATGTTGATCAGTGGAGTGATCAATTTGAGTGGTCATTGACGACTGTGGTCCCGCATTCAGCGTCAAGCTGCCAATAGTGTGCTTGTCCAGCTGCACAGCAAGTGTGGAAAACACGGCGGGTATCACGCCATTCTCCTGGAAATTCATGTTTGTCCCTCCATTCACCGATACCTTCGACGTAAGCGTGCGTCCACCTGTTGCAAATGCATTCGCAAAACTGGACAACTCAATAAACCGCATGGAGCGAGCATCTGAAGCGCACATCGCTTACCCTTAAGTCCCAAGAGGAAGCCATTACCGGCTCCGAGGCAAATCTCTAGCCAGCCCTTATTGAGGAGTCGTCGACCGGCAATCATGAATCCGCCGTTGCCGGTGCCATTGCTGGAATACAGATTGCCGCTCATCACAATCATATCCTTCCGCGTGATTGGCGCCTCAATGGACTGGGCAATACTCATGGAACCGATCTCCACGCGCGGCATCTCGGACTCATCGTAGGGAGTGAATATTTCGGTAGCATTCACATTGATCGTGATGTTGCCGCGAGGATTTGTGCGTTGTTGCATACGACGTTCGGCTGCCGCTTGTGCCAAACGCTCGTACTCTTCCCTGATCTCTGCCGGCGTCTTGGTTCGATGCACAATTTCCCAGCCCTCCGTCTTCAGACCTTTCTCGCCCACCGAATCGTAGATGGCACGCTGGTGGGGATCGGAGAGCACTTCATAGGCGCGTTTCGTACGATTAAACATCATCTCGGCCTTTTGTTTGCTCTCCGGATCCTGATGTTTATCCGGATGATAAATGCGGCTTTGCTTGCGGTAAGCGCTGTTAATTTGCTCCTGCGTTGCCTGCCCTCAACACAACAGATAATCAATCATTTAATTAATTCATTATATAAATTTAAATACACTTACATCTCGCGGCAAATTGAGAAATGTGTAATAGTTCTCATCGAGTTCGGCGTCGGATTCATTGTCGGATGCCATAATTAATAAATGCCGCCCGCTTTCTACACTTGTCTAACCGAAAGATAACGCTCAGAGAGTCTTGTGTGCTGGCGGCTGTGCGATAACAGCAGCAGCATCGGTCGAACCGTAGTTATATGATTTAATTTTGGTGAAAATTTTGAAACTATTATTTTTCTACTCCTACTTTACGCAATAATAACAACACGTGTGATGGAACACGAAACGATGGGAAAACCTTACGAGCACAGGGCGTTTCGCTTGGAACTTGTTGAGAAGGCGAGCAATATAATGTCATATCAATAAAATACTTTGTCAACGCAAATATTACAGTTGTAATTACCGAACACACAACTTTTAACTAAATCCCGCGCAGCTTTTGTACAACAATTTAAAGAAATCACGAATACGCTTGCCACTTGAAGAGCGTTGACAGCTCTGTCCGTGTTATCGAATGCAACGTTGCGTGTTTCATTTCCATTCGAGCATTGACGATATATTTCATAACATCGATAAGTCAATTGCCTTTTAACATCACTCTTTTCTATCTCTTCCAGCCCTCGCAAGGGAAACGTGCTCGTTGTTCGTTTGTTCTGACGAAATTTTCGCTTCGAAAAGCGGTGCAGTGTGCAGCTGTTGTTAATTGATAATTTTGTGCAAGTGTGACAGATTACATTAATTTTAAAATCCAAAATGCTGCGCGTTCCCAAATTCTTACCGCGTCTTGCACGCCAGGCCAGTTATGCAGTGCCATCGAATGTGCCCGCTGCTTCTAGCATATTCCGCGTAAGTATTAAAGAAATGAAAGCTTTACATAATACTCCGCCGCGCGGCATTGTTTCCATGTTCTTGTTAATGTTTCGTGAATAAACTAACATTATTACATTTAATTTATCAATTACAGAGCCTGCCTGCAGCCTGCAATGGATTGTCTGGACTGCGCTACAAGTAAGTGAACTTTGACATTTCTTGTATTTTGCATTTACATAAATGTTTTAAAATGTACCGCATCGCAATGCGGCTCATTGAAGATCAAACAATAGACAGTGCTTATGTAATAGACCATGTTTCATACAAGAATTGAACAATATGAATTGCTCTAGTAGCAACGAGCTTGCATCAGTCTGTCTAATATCAATAGAAAGTTCATTACACACCTTCACCGGGTAGTAACTGTTTAAGTGTGTGTGCATAGGAGAGTGGGTATATGTGGGTGAGTGTAAGTTGTGTACATGCATGTGCATTCAAATATGGAAACTTCTAGCCATTCATTTATTACAATTACTTTCCAATACTATAATTGTGCGCTTATAGTATATCTACAAATTTTATTGGTGTTATATAATGTCAATTCACAAACTTTGTTTTTAAGTACTTGGTACTTTCTGACGCAGTTATGTTTTTATAAACATTTCACAGTAGTTTACTAATCGTATTTCAATGTTAAATAAGTTGCAGTGAAATAAACTATTAGTTTTTTCTGATACTAAAGTATCAACGGCAATACCGTATTGACTGATTATATGCAAATATGGTTGTGCAGAAAGAATTCTCGGTGTTGAGTTTTCTTAATTAAATTTCATATTTATCCAATAATATTCCATCTATAAAGTAAACATAAAATACAAGACAGCAATAACTAAATACTTTGCTAATATCTAGTATATGTTCTAAGAGTAAATCCGCATATAGCCGTTATTCACAGTAGTATTATTACATACCCCTTCTATAGCTATTACTATGAGGCTCTGCTTATCTTTTGGCCTGTTGCCGGCACGGCTTGCTTATCAATTTTGCGCGTGTCTCTCGAACTTGGTACTTATTATGTATTGTCTCTCTCTCTCTCTCTATCTTGTTGCTATTTTCTAATAGATCTGGCGAGGTTAAGGGTGCTGTCATCGGTATCGATTTGGGTACTACCAACTCCTGCGTGGCCGTCATGGAGGGCAAGCAGGCTAAGGTGATTGAGAATGCGGAGGGTGCACGCACAACACCTTCTCATGTGGCCTTCACCAAGGATGGCGAACGTTTGGTTGGCATGCCGGCAAAGCGTCAGGCTGTCACCAATTCGGCCAACACTTTCTATGCCACAAAGCGTTTGATTGGTCGCCGCTTCGATGATCCCGAGGTGAAGAAAGATATCACAAACCTGTCATACAAAGTGGTGAAGGCGTCCAACGGTGATGCGTGGGTTTCGGCCACAGATGGCAAAGTCTACTCGCCATCGCAGATCGGTGCCTTTGTGCTCATCAAAATGAAGGAGACCGCTGAGGCTTACTTGAACACTCCCGTCAAGAATGCTGTGGTTACTGTGCCCGCTTACTTCAACGATTCGCAGCGTCAGGCTACCAAGGATGCTGGTCAAATTGCTGGCCTGAATGTGCTGCGTGTGATCAACGAGCCCACAGCCGCTGCTCTGGCCTACGGCATGGACAAGACTGAGGATAAAATGTAACCAAAAGCATTATTTCTAGATTCTTTCATTATTAATGCATATTCGATTTCCATTGTAGCATTGCTGTCTACGATTTGGGTGGCGGTACTTTTGATATTTCCATTCTGGAGATCCAGAAGGGCGTCTTCGAGGTAAAGTCCACCAATGGTGACACTTTGCTGGGAGGTGAGGATTTCGACAATGCTATTGTCAACTTCTTGGTGGCTGAATTCAAGAAGGACAGCGGCATTGATATCCGCAAGGATAACATTGCCATGCAGCGTCTCAAGGAGGCCGCTGAAAAGGCCAAGTGTGAGCTGTCTTCCTCTCAACAGACCGACATCAATCTGCCTTATCTGACCATGGATGCCGCTGGCCCTCAGCACATGAATTTGAAGATGACACGCTCCAAGCTGGAAAGCCTTGTGGGTGACCTCATCAAGCGCACAATTCAGCCATGCCAGAAGGCTCTGTCTGATGCCGAGGTGTCCAAGTCAGAGATCGGAGAGGTGCTGCTGGTCGGTGGCATGACTCGTATGCCCAAGGTGCAGTCCACAGTGCAAGATCTGTTCGGTCGCCAACCATCGCGATCGGTTAATCCTGATGAGGCTGTGGCTGTCGGCGCTGCCGTGCAGGGTGGTGTGCTGGCTGGTGATGTCACTGATGTGCTTCTGCTCGATGTCACTCCTCTGTCGCTGGGTATTGAGACCTTGGGTGGCGTGTTCACCCGTTTGATTTCCCGCAACACCACAATTCCCACCAAGAAGTCGCAGGTCTTCTCAACGGCTAGCGATGGCCAGACCCAGGTGGAGATTAAAGTGCACCAGGGCGAGCGTGAGATGGCTAACGATAACAAAATGCTTGGCTCCTTCACATTGGTCGGAATTCCACCAGCACCTCGCGGTGTTCCCCAAATCGAGGTTGTCTTCGACATTGATGCTAACGGTATTGTGCACGTGTCGGCCAAGGATAAGGGCACTGGCAAGGAGCAACAGATTGTGATTCAGTCCAGCGGTGGTCTGAGCAAGGATGAAATCGAAAACATGATCAAGAAGGCCGAGGAATACGCCAGTGCTGATAAGAAGAAGCGAGAACTGATTGAAATTGTTAACCAGGGCGAGAGCATTGTGCACGACACTGAAACCAAAATGGAGGAATTCAAGAGCCAGCTGCCCGCCGAAGAGGTAAATAGTTAATCAATGTTATTAGCTAAACTATTTAATAATACAACTTTACGTACTTTTAGTGCGAGAAACTGAAAACCGAAATTGCTGATCTGCGCACTCTGCTGGCCAACAAGGAGACAGCCGATCCAGAGGAGGTCAGAAAAGCCACTTCTGCGCTGCAGCAGGCTTCATTGAAGCTCTTCGAGATGGCCTACAAGAAGGTTAGACAACTAAATAGACACATTTCAAATGCATTTGCTTTAACATTTCTTTTCTTGTAGATGTCTGCTGAACGTGAGAGCTCTGGCGCTAGCTCAAGCAGCAGCAGTTCAGGCGAAGCTTCTGGTGAGACCAAGAAGGAGGAGAAGAACTAAATTAGGCAACCATAGGCGTAGTTGTTGTTTCCCTTAATTCATAATAATCACATTTGGATTTCGATTAAGTTTTACGTTAAACATAAAGCACACACATCATATTCCTGATTCTTCAAAATCATAAATAATGTCCCCCCACAAACTAATCACACTTAAGAAAAACAAAAAAAGCATTTACCCAAATTGTGTAGTAATATGCGAGGACGAAAAGCGGAAAGGACCTTCAAGATGCCAGATACCAACGATCCAGTTGCCAGATGCATTAAGTTTTTATTGTTTATAATGTAACTGAAGATCTGGATCGCAAAGTCCTATGTAAAATATTTTATTTTTAATTTTTGGTAAAGTTCTGTTGTGCTTGCTGTAAGATTTCCCCTATTTTTACCTTACATATTATTTTAAACTAGCTGTAGTTGTACAATAACGAGCACAGCAGCAGCTCAACTCGAACCAAACCCAAACACAGGACCGGGATCGGTTGGCAGATTGAAAGTCATAATTTAAGCAAAATTGTACTTTGGTTTCCAGTGGATAACCAATAGATTGACTGGGTAAAACGCAATTTCAAGGTCGATATAAATAATACTATGTAAACTTAAAATATACGTGAACAAAACTATTATTTACAAACTGAACAAACTCTTTTTATGAATTGAATGTGGTTGTTATTTTATCTTATCGGCTTTATGGTGGATAATAAAATGTCGCAAACTTTCTTATGTCTGGTATTGAATTGTGAATTGAATAATTCTAATATATTTGAGTTTTTGTCTTCGGGTTTTATTTATACTTTTATGTTTTAGCATGTCGTTTAACTTTGGTCTTAAGTGCTAATAACGTTTTTAAATTGTATAATACTAGTTTAACATTGATCGAAGTTTCAAATAAGCGTAAGAGTTTTGACTAGACGACGAGTATTTACGCAGCGCCAGATTGCAATTTGTACAACGTATAGTAGAGACCACGATTCTGAAGTAGCTCTTTGTGGGTGCCGCTCTCGCAGACGACACCGTTCTCGAACACATAGATGATATCCGAGTCGATGACGGTCGACAATCTGTGGGCTATGCTAATGGTGGTGCGTCCTTCAGCGGCAGCATCCAAGGCCTCTTGAACGATCTATGTAAGAAGGCAACAATACATATTTTAAACAATTTATTTAAAGCTAGCTAGAACACTTTGACTTACCTTTTCACTTTCGGCGTCCAAAGCTGAGGTGGCCTCATCGAGCAGAAGGATTTTGGGATTTCGGATAAGTGCACGTGCAATGGCAATACGTTGCTTCTGTCCTCCGGACAACTGTGTGCCCTTCTCACCCATGCGTGTTTCGTAGCCCTGAAAGAAAGGAAAGAAATTACTTTAGTTAACTGACAACTAAATCCATTGAATGCAAATTTACTTACCAGGGGTAAGGCTGCAATGAATTGATGAATATTTGACTTCTTTGCCGACTCAATAACCTCCTGATCCGTCACGATTCTAGAGTTATCACCATATGCAATATTCTCGCGAATGGTGCGGTCAAAAAGAATCGGTTCTTGTGACACAATTCCCAATTGCATGCGCAGATTAGATATGGACAACTCGCGAAGATCATGTTCATCGATCTGAACGGAGCCAGCGTCCACATCGTAGAATCGCTGCAGTAGTTGAATACAAGTGGATTTGCCACAACCTGATGGACCCACCAAGGCTACCTTTTGACCATTTCGCACCGCAAGTATCAAGCCCTTGAGCACTTGAATCTCCTGACGGGTGGGATAGCTGAACTCAGCTTTATCGAAGAGCACATTGCCATTGGAGTGCCATGGTTTCATGGAGACACCCGGCTTGTCGGCAATGAGAGGTTTACGATCAAGGAACTTTAGAATAGACTTAGCTGCGGTAACACCCTTTTGCATGTTTGGTGCAAAGGCCAAGGCACTGGCAATCGATGCAGTGCCCATGATCAGAGCCTCGGAAACTCTGCAGAAGAAATAAAGTTGCAGTTGAAGCAGAAGATATGGTTGTTATTGTGCAACTCACTTGAAGACGTCACCAAAGAGCATGCCACGATTGACCACACGCCAACCACCATAGTACATGCAAGCTGTATAGGCAAAGAACATTATGGATCTGGCCAGACCATAGACAACTCCTCGGAAATGAGTGTTCCTCTTGGATTTCTATAAATGGCAAACATGTTAAACATAAGTGAAAGCAGGAAAATAGATAATAGGCAGGACTTGCCTCTACAGCAGGTGTTAACATAACAACATAATTCCTGTGGAACATATCTTCACGACCTAATGAAACGACAGTGCGAATATTGGACACAACTTCAACGGCCAGTTTGGTTGTATCCTGCAGAATCTTGGCATTGCCCATGTTCTCCTGCTCCATTAACTTGTCTTGCAGATAGAACGACACGAGAATAAATGGCATAAAAGCAATCGCTACCAGACCCAAGCTCCATTCGTAGTACATGGCCAAGGCGATGCCCAAGACGATCGTGGCAACTGATTGAATAATGCTGCCAATCCGCTGACCTGTGGCCTGAAAAAGTTGATGAAAGTTTTAGTTAGATATGTATTTGCAGTTCGAATGACAGAAATTTCTGAAAAATATATGCAATCGTTTGGTACTGCTTATTCTATTAATTGGTTTTGAAATTATTTTCTTAGAATTGATTATCTGATTTCAAATAAGTGTTCAGAAGTAATATTATTGTTAGTTTATAGTTTCTATAAGGATGGTTACTGAATTTAAAATCAACTTACCCCCTGTACGGCTGCAGCATCTCCAGATAAGCGAGCACAGAGACTGCCAGTGCCATTAGCACGATCGTCGAACCAAGCAACTTCCTGTTTTAGCATTGCCTCAAACAACAGTCCTCTCAAGCGTTCAGTCAGACATTCGCCGGCAACGCCAAACAGATAGATCTGCATAAATGTAGCGATGCCGACAACAATGCCAGCGATCACAAAGTACAAGCTATACATGTTGGTATTTTCGCGAACGTAATCATCATCCGGGGACTGCATCACCTGAATGATACTGCCGAAAAGCTGGGCAAACACGGGCATGGCAAAGCCCATGATAATAGAGCTGATACAGGCAATAGTGATTTGAACCCATTCGGGTTTATTCAACCCCATCGCACGTCTAATGGGCGACGGTTCCTTCTCCTTCTTTTTCTTTTTATTAGTCGTTTCCTTTTCTTCCTCCTCTTCTTCATGCAAGATCTTAATCTCTTGATCGTCTTCGTCCTTAATGTCAAAGTTCTTGTAGATATCTCCGGTGGGACTCAACACACTGCCATCATCATCACCCATCTGTGTGGTCACCAGATTGAAGTAGTGATTCTTGAGCATCATCAGCTCCTGATGAGTTCCGGCTTCGACAATTTGTCCACTGTTGATCACCACAATCTTATCGGCACGTCGAACAGTAGACAAACGATGAGCCACAATGATGGTGGTGCGACCCTTGCTGACTTTCTCTAGAGCAGCCTGCACCTTGGCCTCACTAGCTGTGTCCAGAGCGGAGGTAGCCTCATCGAGGAGAAGAATTTCCGGATTACGAATCAAAGCTCGAGCAATGGCAATACGTTGCTTCTGTCCGCCGGACAACTGAGCACCTCGTTCGCCCACCAACGTATCGTAACCCTTGGGCAATTTCTTGATGAAGACGGCAGCATTGGCAGCAGCAGCCGCTGCCTCGATGTCTTCCCTGGTAGCATCGTCACGACCATAGCGAATGTTCTCGTAGATCGACTGGCCAAAGAGCACGGGCTCCTGTCCGACGACACCAATGCGCGAGCGCAGCCAATTGATGTTGATGTCCTTGATGTTGTGGCCGTTGAAGAAGAGGTCTCCGCCCTGGGGATCATAGTAACGCTGCAACAGCTGGATGCACGTGGACTTACCACAACCCGAGGGTCCCACCAAGGCGACAGTTTCGCCACGATGAATCGTCAGATTGAGCTTCTGCAGAATGGGAATTTCTTTGCGCGTGGGATATTGGAACTCAACATCGCGGAATTCAATTTTGGTCAACGGTTCGTTCAGACGTTTGCCGCGTGGCTCCAACGGATTAATGGTTGGCTCTTGTTCGATGATGTGGAAAACCTTTGCACAAGCACCTTTGGCAATGCCAAATGCTTCGATATAAGGCGAGGCCATGCCTATGCTCATGGAGCCCATCATGACAGAGAAGAAGACTGTGATCATGGTGCCAGGATCATAATTGGCAAAATAAGGTTCGTGACGACCTTTAATAACCAAGTCAACGCCGTACCAGAAGGCCAATGCATACGAAGCATAGATGAAAAACCAGAGCAAGCCAAAGCCAATGCCCGAGAACATGTTGCGCTTAATGTTCAGCAGCTTAGCTGCAACCACTTTAGTTTTGTAAGCAGATACCTCTTTGGCTTCGCCTTCAAATGCCTTCACTGTCCGCACTCCGGAGAGCGCCTCTTCGGCGACGACAGCGGCACTAGCATAAATGCTCACCTCCTGCTTGGCCAGTTTGGATGTGGCAACGGCAACAAAGCCCATGGCAATGAATGTCATTGGCAGGCTGGTCAAACAAACCAAAGTCAATTGCCAGCCTTTGATGAAGGCCAAAATGAGGGAACCAACGAATGCAACAAAGAAATGTATGAAGATCACAACTTTTTCACCCAAACCATCTTCCATCTTTGACAGATCTCTGCGGGGTTTATAAGGAAGAGAAGAGAAATTTAATAAAAGCTACATTAGCAAAATTAATGCAAACACTACTTACTCGTTCATGCGACTGGCGACTTCACCGCTCTGATGGAAATCATACCAGGTCATATCCTGATGCAGCACAGACTTGAAGAACTTGGATCGAATGGACATAATTTGGGAGTGAGCAGCATAATTGAAGCATGTAACAGAGATGTAACTGCAAACAAGCATCACAATGGCAATATACGTGTTGTTTAACGAGAATTTCTGCACGGCATCGAGTAAGGCATTGGAATTGTCATCGTCTCTCGTATATCTGGTACCTTGCTCTTGAAGACCACTCAAGTTAATCATATCCTAAATGGTTTTTCAATTAATATTTAATTTTTAGATCATAAGTATTAATCAAATTTACATTTGTGAGATCACCAAAGATCAAACTGTTCGCTGGCGTCGTTAAACCGGTGGCAATAGCACCGAGAAAGCCTATAAAATAAAGTATACGATCCTTCGTTGTGGCATATCGAAACATCTTCACGAAACTAACTGGCTTAATGTCTTCTTTGGGTTTGCCATCGTCTTCAGTCTCCTCCTCAGCGTTCTTCTTGGACTTCTTTTTCGACTTTTTCGGTTCACTGAAAAAATAATACAAATTGAAGCATTCAGAATAAATTAACTCTATATATTGATTAGACATAGGTCCAGTCTCAGATTTGTGCATTACCACAAATGAAACTACGATACGCTTATCTGAAGTACTATACGTATCGAATTGTGCAAATCATTAATGCATTTCAATTACTCAAATATTATAAATGAAGATAAGTATTCCTGTCTTTTTTGTATAGTAATCGCTGTAGAAAATTATATCACTATAAAATTCCATTGATAATGGTATCGTTTGGTGACATACATAAGCTTCTAATAAAGCTCTCTGTTATTATCTATATCCCTATTAGCTAGTTAATTTATTTAGTTTATTTATTAGCTAATTAATATAACTATTAGTTTATATATATGATAGTAAGATTACGTATATAGCTACTATTAATTTAAGTCTTGCCGATTATAAATATAAACTCTCTTTTTTAAAAGTGCATGACATATTTCGGTTGCAATGGCATACATATGATATGTATGTATATGATATGTATGTTAGAATCTAATTGTCTGCAACAATTATTAATGCAACTATTTCCATAAATGATACCCGGTTGCATCACTATTATTTTTATACCGTTTACCCATAGGGTAGAAGGGTATTATAACTTTGTGACGGCAGGAAATGTATGTAACAGGTAGAAGGAGGCATCTCCGACCCCATAAAGTGATGATCAGCGTCAACAGCCGAGACGATCTAGGCATGTCCGTCTGCCCGTCTGTGTGTCTGTCCGTCTGTCCGTATGAACACCTAGATCTCAGAGACTATAAGAGATAGACCTATAATTTCAACAGCATTTGTTATGTTTGCGCGCAGATCAAGTTTGTTTCAAATTTTTGCCGCGCCCACTTCCGCCCCCGCAAATCAAAAAAATCGAATAACAAGCCTAAGCTAATAAGCTAGAGTTACGAATTTTGGTATATACAATAATTACTATAGTAGTTATGATTCTTGAAAATTTAATTGCGATCAGATAAAAATTGTGGAAGTTATTAAATATATACTTTTCTATGGGCAAAAACGCCTACTTACTAGGGCTCTTAGTTGCTTTGCCCGACAATCTGGTACATTGTGCCGTCTATTGCATATTTTGAATGGTGTTCTATATCGATATACCAAACATACCATTTGGTATATTTTTAGTACTTTTTAGTATTTTCGGTATATTTTGAAAATTATATCGCAATATTTTGCCTTTCTTAAAAATGGGTAGCGGGTATCTCACAGTCGAGCACACTCGACTATAACTTTCTTACTTGTTTTAATTGTCATTGGCTGTAAACTTGATGATAATTCATATCAATTGAAGATAAGGAAAATTACTACATATTGCAGCTACGATTGTAAAGTTGTAGGAAAATAGTATCGACATTTTACTTTTAATTCTTTATAGTTGGGATATTAAAATACAAGAGCGGCCTGCTAACGACGGTGTTTGAAAATGAAATTGATCTGGAAGATTAAATTTAAATTTTTATGAGGGTCTGCCCTGCAAATGAGAATTTTAGATAGACCAGCCAGGACGAAAAAGTTATTAAGAAAACCATAATAGAAATTGTTTGTTGCCCAATTAATTGCATATATCAAGGGTGGCCGAAAAACGGTAGCCGGGATCTTTTATTTGAGATTGAAATTCACAGAATACGAGTAGTGGGTATTTCTTAGTCACTAGACTGTAGCATTCAAAAGAAAATAATAAGTGAATTTTGCAACATAAACACATTTGTGTTTTTAAAATTTGTGGCTGAAATTTTTCACATTTCGTTTTTTTATTTTAATGTAAAATAAATTGAACAAAATGAAAAAATTTTAGGTTCACGAAATTACATATAAAGATTTGATTTAATTTCATACTTGAATATGCTTTAATACAGAAAACAATTTTATTTAACCGGACTGTTAATTAATCGGTTGATATGAATATATAATCCTTGAATTTTGAGTTTCCCATGCAGAATTTCGTGAAGTTTGATAATGGTTATCAATTTTTAGGTTCCATAAAAATATTTTAAATATTCTCGTGCTGATAGTCAACCTTGGAATGCAGAACTCAACAATTGACCATTCTTTAAAATTAAGGTTTTTCTAATATAAATTCTTCATTCTTTTTAACACAGTCCATATTTAATAAAATTCCTTTCAATACAATCACGTGGGATGCATTTTTTCTTGTTTTTTACTTTTCTTGAAAGAGCATAGCAAAGCAACTCATGTAAACTTTTTAACTCCCGAGCTTTTGCCTTCAATTTCACAATTCGACTACATTTTTTCATATTTTTACTTTTCTTGGTAGAGCATATAAATAATATTTTCAGATGAACTTATACCAAAGCACTTTTTAACTCACGAGCTTTTGCTTTCCTTGTCGTTTGCTGCTAAGGATTCGCCCAAAACGATATTTGATTTATATTGTGATAATCCATTGTCGTCGTCCTTGACGCCATTACCGTACGATCCGGTCATTGCGAAATTATTTGATCTATTTCTGTAATCCTTTGGCTTTTAACGCGTCTAAGGGAACTCCGAGACGGATGCACGTGCAAACTGAATCTGACCACAGTTAGAAGCAGACTTATGAAATTCGTCAAAATATATGGGCTTTTATTCAAACAGGCAACAAACAGGCTAGGAAGCAAGTTATATTAGTTTATATAGGTTCATGCTGATAATGTTTATCAGCTTATTGTGCTATTATTATGGTAAGAGTATACGAAAAGAGAGACAATAAACAAATACTTCGCCTTAAGAGCATCCTAGTAAAACTTATTTTCATTGACAACCATTTATAAATAAAGGTACACAATGCGGCTGAAATAATACACTTAGCACAAACTTTACATTTAGCGGTTGCTTAGCATCTTCTAACACAAATTTGATCAAACATAACTTGAAAAGTGTTTCACTGCCTCTTATAGAAAGTTAAAAAAAAAACATTGCTTTTATACGGTTTATATATATTTTATTATTTTATATTACTATGTTATGTTATTATATTATTTTTTATTAGCGTGTGAGCATCCGCAGGTTTTCCACTTTAAGCACTTCGAAAACCTATTAATATAGAGGAATAAAATTATAAACAAAATCTAAAGCACTTCTTTTTGCATAAGGAACCGCTGGAAAACAAAATTCAGGAAAACAACTCACAAATTTAAATTGAAAAAACCATGCATATATGTATGTTTATGTTGTTTAGGGTTAATTTGATGTTTAAGAGTTTATTTTGAATTGGGGGCGTTAACATTTGGTAATTCAATTTACCCACCGCTACTATGGATTTCATCATTGTTTTTGAAAATTAAGAATAAAGAGCGAATCACAAATTACACGCTCTGCTTACTCTTCCGTTGGTACTTATCACACTCATTTTGTTATCAATCAGAATAGCCTGAAACGATAACCAATAGGATTACAGAACAAATTGATGGTGTATGTGAATGAAATTGTAATTACAGTTTGAATGAGTACATATGTACTTTATTAATTGGTCACAATTTGGAGTTTGTTGGGCACATATTAAGTATACGACACATACATCAGACTGTCTCATAAACGCATCAACATATTTTTTGATAAGTCATTGCACATCACTCATACATATTCTATATGTATATAGTAATCATTCCAGACTCATTGGCTGACAAACTATTGATGCATAGCCCACAACACAATTTAAAAATTAAAAATATTACAAACAAAATCAAAACGGAAAGGTGGAAATATCCTCATTTTTATCGTAGTTCTAACTATAGTAATTATTAAAGGATAAGAAAGCTGTAGCCATATAATGTCTCAAGAAGGTTGCCAAGACAAAAGTAAAAAAATCTATAGTGTGCTCGACTGCGAGATACCCGCTAGCCATTTTCAATTAAAACTAAACTTTCTCGGCACACTTCAAGAATAAACATACATATATACTATTTGCGTTACTAAGGTTTTTTAGTAGCTTGCATGCACAAATAGTATCGTATATTAAGGATCAAATTAAATGCTTTATTGTATACTTACATATTTGTACGTTCGTATATGTTATCAGTAGTTACTAAGCACATAAAGTTTGTCTATGACTTCAAACAAGAAGTGTCAAAATAATGATAATGCAATTAGCCGATCGAAATGCTGCCGGTAGAAACAGCGTTCCTGGCAGAAGCTGTTACTGCATTACATTATCTTTAACTGTCTACTGCTCCCGATATACATACATATGTATATTGAGTCGGAGAGCCCAGTTTTCCTATCGGCACAAAATTATAAAACCCCTCTAAAAAACTGTCGATTCGCGGCCAAGAGTCTCAGCCACCACTACCACAAGAGAAGTAACTAACTAACTGAAGCTCAGTCACTCTGAAGAGATCAATCAAAAGACCAGCTAAAGCTACACATATTATTTTATACTAGTTGGAATTTTGAAACTTTTTTTATCTATATAAAATAACAACTCAAACCAAAACATAGGACGGGGTTCAACGATTTATAGTGTAGATAAGTTTAGATTGTGTAAACTTAAAACATACGTGAACCATAATATTATTTACAAACTGAACAAACAATTCTTTTCATGGATTGAGTGTGTTTGTCAATTAATCTTATCAGTTTTATGCCGGGCAAGCAATCAGGTACTTAATTATAGTGAATAAATCGAGTTACTTCCTTGTTATGAATTGTAAATTTAATAATGTTGTTATATATTGGATTTAATTTTGTTATTTATTCATATTTTGATGTATTAACAGTTCGTTTCACTTTGGTCTTAAATACTACTAATGTTCTTAACGATCTACGCTTATATAAATGCCTATGGATTGTCACTTATTGTATGATAGTAATACTAGTTTAACATTGATCGAAGTTCCAAATAAGCCTAAAGGTTTTGACTAGACGACGAGTATTTACGCAGCGCCAGATTGCAATTTGTACAATGTGTAGTAGAGACCACGATTCTGAAGTAGCTCTTTGTGGGTGCCGCTCTCGCAGACGACACCGTTTTCGAACACATAGATGACATCCGAGTCGACAACGGTGGACAATCTGTGGGCTATGCTAATGGTGGTGCGTCCTTCAGCGGCAGCATCCAAGGCCTCTTGAACGATCTATTTGAAAAGGCAACAAAATATGTATTAAACAAATCGCTCAACACCAGTTAGAACACTTTGACTTACCTTTTCACTTTCGGCGTCCAAGGCTGAAGTAGCCTCGTCAAGCAGAAGGATTTTAGGATTTCGGATAAGTGCGCGTGCAATGGCAATACGTTGCTTCTGTCCGCCGGACAACTGTGTGCCCTTCTCTCCCATGCGGGTTTCGTAGCCCTAAAAGAAATCAATGAACGATAAGTTAAATTAACTGGCCAAATAAATACATGAGTCCAATGTTACTTACCAGGGGTAAGGATGCAATGAATTGATGAATGTTTGATTTCTTTGCCGACGCAATAACCTCCTGATCCGTCACGATTCTGGAGTTATCACCATATGCAATATTCTCGCGAATGGTGCGGTCAAAAAGAATCGGTTCTTGTGACACAATTCCCAATTGCATGCGCAGATTAGATATGGCCAAATCGCGGAGATCGTGCTCATCGATCTGCACTGAACCAACGTCGGCATCGTAGAATCGCTGCACCAGCTGAATACAAGTGGATTTGCCACAACCCGAGGGACCCACCAGGGCCACTTTTTGGCCGTTTTGAACCGCAAGTATCAGACCCTTAAGCACCTGTATCTCCTGTCGCGTAGGATAGCTGAACTCTACCTTATCGAAGAGCACGTTTCCATTGGAGTGCCATGGTTTCCTGGAGACATCCGGTTTGTCGCTAATGAGAGGTTTACGCTCAAGGAACTGCAGAATGGTTGCCGCAGCAGAAACACCCTTTTGCATGTTGGGTGCAAAAGCCAAGGCGCTGGCAATCGATGCGGTGCCCATGATAAGAGCCTGGGAAACTCTGTAGATGAAGGAAAGTTGCAGTTGATGCAGAAATTATGGTTGTCATTGTTCAACTCACTTGAAGACGTCACCAAAGAGCATGCCACGATTAACCACACACCAACCACCATAGTACATGCAAGCTGCGTAGGCGAAGAACATCATAGATCTAGCCAGACCATAGACAATGCCACGATAGTGGGTATTCTTCTTGGATTTCTACAAATGGAATCATGGCAAATATGAATAAAAGCAGGAGAACATCATAGGGATAACTTACCTCAACCGCAGGGGTTAGCATGTCAATGTAGTTCTTGTGGAACATATCTTCACGACCCAAGGAAACGACCGTGCGTATATTGGACACCACTTCGACGGCCAGTTTGGTGGTGTTTTCCATGATCTTCGCATTGCCCATGTTCTCCTGAGCCATCACAGTACGTTGCAAATAAAACGATATGAGAATGAAGGGCATAAAGGCCATGGCCACAAGTCCCAAGCTCCACTCGTAGTACATGGCCAAGGCGACGCCCAAGACGATCGTGGAAATCGATTGGATAATGCTGCCAATGCGCTGACCTGTCGCCTGTAAAAATTCATCAAATGTTTACTAAGCAATTTCTAATTCACGAGTTGCACCCAACAACAAAAGTTTGATTAACGTTTGCTTATCTACCCCATGTACTATTGCCTATCGGTCATGTCAGCTACGAGCTCCAATATATATAGATTGATAATGGGCAAATTATCAGCGCAAAACACTTATCGCCCAATGGCAAAGTATTTGGACAATTGTTAAGAGGTTGTAAACTTATGTGAATCAACAAATTGGCGTTAGGCAGACTTTGATTGGTAAATTGCTGGTGGTATACTTACGCCCTGAACAGCGGCGGCATCTCCAGATAAGCGAGCGCAAAGACTGCCGGTACCATTAGCACGGTCATCGAACCAGGCAACCTCCTGATTCAACATCGCCTCAAACATCAGTCCTCTCAAGCGTTCCGTTAGACGTTCGCCCGCAATTCCAAACAGATAGATTTGCATGAATGTGGCGATACCGACAACAATGCCAACGATCACGAAGTACAAACTGTATTGATTGGTATTTTCACGCACATAGTCATCATCCGTAGACTGCAACACCTGAATGATGCTGCCGAAAAGCTGAGCAAACAAGGGCATGGCACAACCCATGATAATGGAACTGATGCAGCCAATAGTGATTTGAAGCCATTCGGGCTTATTCATCCGAATCACACCCATCATAGGCGATGGTTCCTTCTCCTTCTTTTTCTTCTTATCGATCGCTTGCTCTTCTTCCTCTTCTTCCTCATGCAAGATCTTAATCTCCTGATCGTCTTCATCCTTAATGTCAAAGTTCTTGTAGATATCTCCGGTGGGACTCAACACACTGCCGTCATCATCACCCATCTGTGTGGTCACCAGATTGAAGTAGTGATTCTTGAGCATCATCAGCTCCTGATGAGTTCCGGCTTCGACAATTTGTCCACTGTTGATCACCACAATCTTATCGGCACGTCGCACAGTCGATAGACGATGGGCCACAATAATGGTGGTGCGTCCCTTGCTGACCTTCTCCAGCGCAGCCTGCACTTTGGCCTCACTAGCTGTGTCCAGAGCGGAGGTAGCCTCATCGAGGAGAAGAATTTCCGGATCACGAATCAAAGCTCGAGCAATGGCAATACGTTGCTTCTGTCCGCCGGACAACTGAGCACCTCGTTCGCCCACCAACGTATCGTAACCCTTGGGCAATTTCTTGATGAAGACGGCAGCATTGGCAGCAGCAGCCGCTGCCTCGATGTCTTCCCTGGTAGCATCTTCACGACCATAGCGAATGTTCTCGTAGATCGACTGGCCAAAGAGCACGGGCTCCTGTCCGACGACACCAATGCGCGAGCGCAGCCAATTGATGTTGATGTCCTTGATGTTGTGGCCGTTGAAGAAGAGGTCTCCGCCCTGGGGATCATAGTAACGCTGCAACAGCTGGATGCACGTGGACTTGCCACAACCCGAGGGTCCCACCAAGGCGACAGTTTCGCCACGATGAATCGTCAGATTGAGCTTCTGCAGAATGGGAATTTCTTTGCGCGTGGGATATTGGAACTCAACATCGCGGAATTCAATTTTGGTCAACGGTTCGTTCAGACGTTTGCCGCGTGGCTCCAACGGATTAATGGTTGGCTCTTGTTCAATAATGTGGAAGACCTTAGCGCAAGCACCTTTGGCAATGCCAAAAGCTTCAATATAAGGCGAGGCCATGCCTATGTTCATTGAGCCCATCATGATGGAGAAGAAGACAGTGATCATGGTGCCAGGATCATAATTGGCAAAATATGGTTCGTGACGACCCTTAATAACCAAGCCAACGCCATACCAAAAGGCTAAGGCATATGAAGCATATATGAAGAACCAGAGCAAGCCAAATCCAATGCCCGAGAACATGTTGCGCTTAATGTTCAGCAGCTTAGCTGCAATCACTTTTGATTTGTAAGCAGACACCTCTTTGGCTTCGCCTTCAAATGCCTTCACTGTCCGCACTCCAGAGAGCGCCTCTTCGGCAACGACAGCGGCACTGGCATAGATGTTCACCTCCTGCTTGGCTAGCTTGGATGTGGCAATGGCCACAAAGCCCATGGCAATGAAGGTCACAGGCATACTGGTCAAACACACCAAAGATAACTGCCAGCCCTTGACGAAGGCCAAAACAATGGAGCCAGCGAACGCGACAATAAAATGCACAAAGATCACAACTTTTTCACCCAGGCCATCCTCCATTTTCGACAGATCTCTGCATAGAAAAAAGAAGAGGGAGAATGGTAATTAATCTCCGAATTAATCTTTGAATTTATTGCAAACACTTACTCGTTCATGCGACTGGCGACTTCACCGCTCTGATGGAAATCATACCAGCTCATATCCTGATGCAGCACAGACTTGAAGAACTTGGATCGAATGGACATAATTTGAGAGTGGGCAGCATAATTGAAGCATGTGACGGAGAGGTAACTGCAGACGAGCATCACAATACCAATATATGTATTGTTCAGTGAGAATTGCTGCACGGCATCGAGTAAGGCATTAGAACCAGGATCGTCTCTCTGATACCTGGTTCCTCCTTCTTGTAAACCACTCAAGTTAATCATATCCTAAAGGTAAGTTGCACTATTAATATTCAATTCTTCTCAAGTCATACTATATTAAACATACGTTTGTGAGATCACCAAAGATCAAACTGTTCGCTGGCGTCGTTAGACCCGTGGCGATAGCACCGACAAATCCAATAAAATAAAGTATACGATCCTTCGTTGTGGCATATCGGAACATCGAAAAGAAACTAACAGGCTTAATATCTTCCTTGGGTCTGCCATCGTCTTCCTCAGTGTCTTCAGCGTTGTCATGCTTGGATTTCTTCTTCTTCGACTTATTGGGTTCACTGAAGAATAAAAAAGATATTGAAGCACGCGCCTTTTATGAATATCATTCAAAACCATTGAACATTATATATGGGCAATTTAACTAGTCATCGGTTTGTTTATCGCCAACCCGGGGCCCATTCAAGGCCTCTTGAGTTTACGTAAAATCGTTAAAGAATCTACGCTACGCCTATAGTATATGAGATTATGTATATCAATAATTCATATCAACGTCGTCATAGGATCACATTTTTTAATGGACGCGTTAACGTATCAATAGATCACGCTTAGTCAATTTATATAAATTCACGCGTTATAAGCGCCAAAAGATATGCGTTCGTTTCTTTGTTATAATTTTGATTGGTGCAGTAAATTTTATGATTTCGAATTCCGACTTTCTGAAGCTCGCTATGATAATGGTACAATTTGATACCGAGACCAGTCACACGACGCGAAATCGCTCAGTCATGATTACATTAGCTTCTGGTAGACCTCTCAATTATTATCTGTCTGGCTATTAGTTAATTCATTTACTTATTAGCTTATCATATATAACAATCGTAAGATTACATAGTCAATATTTATATTTTTTGCTTATACGTATTGTTATTCATTGAAGTATTTACGATTATAAAGCGCAATCGCATTTTTGCTTTAGAATCTTCAAGTCATGAGTACTACATTATGAATGCTAACACTTCCCTGCTTAATTTTCATATTGTCTTTCTTAATTTTTAGTTGTTCTGTCTATTTTATAGTATTCTACAATTTAATTTGAAGTTACACTTATATTAAATAGAAAATTTTCCATAAATAATACAAGATTGCATCATTATTATTTATTTTTAAGTTTTATGGCTGTAAGCCTGATAATAAATCATATCATTGGTGTCGCACAATTGAAGATAGGGCTAATTATATCACAATTACGATTGTAAATGATCGGAACAATATAATGATGAAACCTTCCTTATTATGGACAACTTTAAAATTGAATTACTTCACACAATTGCTTTGAAATATTATTTGACTGATTTTTATGCGTGCTCTTTAATAACAAAAAAAAAATAAATTTTGTGTATTGTCTGTTAATTAAAATAATGTAAATTCCTAGAATTTTTAATGCTTTCAAATCACAATAACCGGAATTTGATAATTGTTATCAATATTGCAGAAAAATATTTTAAATGGCTTCTTTGGTACAGCCAAATTTGAAACAACTGCACGTTTGAGCACTTTCTAATCTTAAGTTGAACATATCCTTTAAATAATTTAAATTGTTAATTGAATAAAAAATTTTAACTTTTTAATGTAGTATATTAAATCATTAAATCTTGAGTAATATAATCACTAATAACACGCGATGAAGCACATTTAATCGTTTTCAATAATTCTTATCAATTTCATGATTTGGTAAAAATTTGTTAGTTCTCATTAAAGAAATATTTTCTTTCAATTGAATTAAACTAATTTAATTAAAATGAATTATGCAAAACACAAACTGATATCCAATTTTTCAACTCACAAGCTTTTGCGTTCTTTATCGTTTGCAGCAAAGGATTCACCCAAAACGATATTCGATTTATATTGTGACAATCGATTGTCGTCGTCCTTGACGACATTACCGTTCGACGCGGTCATTGCGCAATTTATCGATCTATTTGTATAGTCCTTTGGAGTTTACTGTACATATAAGAGAATTGCGGATTCGAAGAGCGTATGAGCTGAATCTGACCACAGGTAAAAAGAGACTTATGAAATTCGTCAAAACATATGGGCTTATATTCAAACAGGCGACAGGCTAGGCAACAAATTATATTAGTTGATATCGGTTCTGCTGATAATGTTTATCAGCTTATTGTGCTATTAATATGGTAAGAGTAGGCGGAAAAAGAGAGACCACGTGTTAATAAAATGAAGAGTGAATTTCAATTTGTATTATCAAAAGTCTAAGAAAAACAAATATTTGGTTTTAAGAGAATTTTACTGATTTTAATTTCGATTAACGAAAATTTCACAATAATCCCGCGCAATGTGGCTTTAACTAATGGCCAATAAAACTAACACATTTTAGTTGGGCTTCACAATTCAGGTTGTTAAATTAACTCTCCCTGATTATGAATGTCATCATTATTGGTAAGAAAAAAACAATAATAGAGAGCGAACAACGCATTACTCACACCGCTTACTCTCTGTTAATATTTATCGCAATCATTTTCTTATCAATGAGAAAAGCGTGACCCAAGTAACACAAGAACCAATAGGATTATGGCAGATCAAAGCTTGTATACGAAATAGAAATTAACATTTTGTATTTATTCAATCGAGTACATACATATAAACAATTATTGAGCATTTACTAGATTGCGTTTAAAGTACAGAATTAATCATCGATCACACTGGAACATATTATGTGTATTAGGGTAGGCTACAAACAAGACAAATGAGTTTTTAAGTGGATAGAATCAAGAAACGTGACTTGATATAGAGACAGAGTTGAGAAACACGAGAGTTTCTTATGGCAGTGACGTAGAACATAAAGGTGACACTTTCCGTAAAAATATCATAGTACTAAGAGCCAATACTGAGTACTGTCAAATATGATTCAGTGCCAACATTTTGATAACTGCTAATCACGATGCACGAGCAAAATGAGTTCGTTTCAATCGTGTCAAAGAGAAGAACGAAATCAAAACCAAAATGTACTTTTCTGTGTTGTCGCCAATTTGTCTGAGCAATGTCAAGATTTATGTTATTGACAAAGGTCATAAAGTTATGTCAATTTTATTTCATTCTGTACCCAAGCAAGGAACTCAACGAACGAACTTAAATATTGTCTAAACAATGTCAAGATTTATGTTATTGACAAAGGTCATAAAGTTATGTCAATTTTATTTCATTCTGTACCCAAGCAAGGAACTCAACGAACGAACTTAAATATAAACGTATTTATGTATGCATCACCATTATACCATAGTTATATTACAAAAATACGAGGTAATGATCATGCTACGATTTTGATAGTTATTCATTGTATATAATGATTATTTTTAAGTAGTTTACTAAATGAGTCATAACCATTACTTTTGATTAAAAGAAATAAAAACTAATGATGATTTATTTTTACAGCTTAAAAATAAAAACGTATGTAAATTGGATATACATATACATACATATATATTTTTATATTTATATTATTATCATTTGAACCTAACTAACGGAAAATAATACTTAGATCGGAAGTTTAATAAATTTCGATCATAACCTTTACTTCTGATTACAAAAAAAATTCAAAACTAATGATGACTTATTTGTATCGCTTAAAAATCGTGTGTAAATATAATAATTTAAACAAATTGTTGCGTCTTTTTTAAAATAGACATTAAATTTTTATTAAAATTTTAATAATTTGAACGTAACTAACGATAAATAACATAGGTGGGATTTATTTAGCACAGTAATTTATTATACACACTAAATAGCTTTATCGCTATGCAAGTCATTGAAAGCCCGCCCTATGATAATAGTACATATTTGACGATAACATTATGAATATGGAGTGTGTGTGGTTTATCGTTTGACAACTATCACAGACACAGATCCCAGTCAAAATGATAAGTGCAAAAGTAATACAATAATAATGTAAATAATTATAATATAGTACATATTATAATAATGTAAAAGTCTGACAGTTGGAATATTTAAGTTGAATACCAGAAACGATGTTTCAAAAATTTGGCAGTTATATAGAGTTTCCATTTTGATTTAAAATGTTTTGAATAATAACTTAAGTGTGTGATTTAAAATGGTTAGAGATTAGAGATTTACTTGAATTCGCTATTCCAGTTTGAAAAGTACGCCACATTCAAATTGGAGATACCAATATTGCGTTAAAGTCGTAGAAAATTAATAAAAGAGTGACAACTCTGGACATGGGTTTTCCGAAGAGCTAAAGAAACGTAAACCAAAAGATATATTGTTTAGTAAGACCGTACGCGGAGTAAGAAATAATTTTTGGTATAAAGCACTGAAAATTACCAGAATTATTTTGTAGGTATTTTTTGGTTTAGTACGTTATCTCATTTGCGTTTAAAAGTGTATTTGAAAAATTGAAGAGCGGTCACATCCCAATCACAGGTGTTCAATAAAAAGTTGGTGATAGAAAGAAATAGAAACGCAATTCAACAAGTCATCAAACATGTCGAGCGGTGATGAAAAAACCTTTACGCGTGCGGAAGTCGCCAAACACAACACCAACAAGGACACATGGCTGCTCATCCACAACAGCGTTTACGATGTCACCGCATTTCTGAACGAGGTGAGCATGCCCTAGGCAAAAACAGCAAAAAAAGAACAACAACAACAGTTAGCTTAAGCTAGAGAAGTACACGTCGAAATCGGGGCGCGGGCATTAAGTCATTCCGGCGGACTAGTGTATTAGTGTGGTGAAAAGTTGTCTTATCATGGCGAATTGAGTTTTTACAATTCGTTTCAATCGTGTTAGATGTTCACCTTTGAGATCCCATAATAATAATGCGAGCAAGTACAATGCGTGCATATAAATACATGTGTATGTAGTTGCTACCAGCGTGCAACAAACCTAATGGAAGTGTAGACTTGGTCTGTACTTTGACCTATGGTCATTAGTTGACCTGCTATTTTTGTACACCATATATTTCCATTTGTTGAACAAAAACCAGTCGTATTTTTGTGTTTATAATTTCAATATATTTTATTTTTACAAATTTGTTGGTGACGCAGTTGAAATTTGTTGTCATTATCAATGGGAATGGGAAATAGGGCAAAAGTTAAGCGAATTTCGGTGTAAACGGAATTAACATATGATTTATATGAAAAATAGGACTGTGAAGTCTTGTGTAATTACAGTACGGCTGTGCATAATAAATCTGGCATTTAGTTATATAGCAGCAGATGTTTCAAGTGATTTTAAGTATTGCTCGAAATGCGGGTACTTTGAGAATCGGGAGAGAAATAGCAGGTATATATTCAATTCATGCTTACGTTCAGAATTTAAATACTATTACATATGTATGTTAACTACATAGAAACGGTAGCCATTTATTAAAACAAGTTGTGAGCAGTATACCAACAAAAAAAACCTAAACAAATCTATACTTTACGTTTATGTATCTATGAACTGCATTATTGATGTTATTATAAGATAAAAACGAGTTCGATACTTTGATAATATATGTATGTATGTGTACATAAACAAATGTCGCTGTCATTGTGATACTTGCTTGTTTTTAATAGTTGTTGTGATAAGACTTGCCGGCTACTCTAAGAAGGCGCAATCTAATCATTACGCTGCATTTTCTTAACTTAAAAAAATTAAAGTAGTATGATGAAAGACTCGCGTTCACCATGCAAGTTATATGTTGGGCGTTGACCAACACTGATTAGCTATCCCCCTTCACAATAGGAAGAATCAACTTCCATGTTACATACTTTATCAGATGGACAATACAATGAGACATGGGTTTTGAATGTTTTAAACATTAGATTTATTTTTATTTTTCGATTCTCGATATTTCACGGTCAAGAAACGAGACTGTTTTGCATATGGGCATCTACATGTATTAAATATTCGAATTCTTGCAGCATCCCGGCGGTGAGGAAGTGCTCATCGAGCAGGCCGGCAAAGATGCCACCGAGAACTTTGAGGACGTGGGCCACAGTAACGATGCCCGCGAAATGATGAAGAAGTACAAAATCGGTGAGCTTGTGGCCAGCGAACGCACCAATGTTGCACAGAAATCGGAACCCACATGGAGCACAGACACGCAGGCCGAGGAGAGTTCGGTGAAATCGTGGATAGTGCCTCTGGTGCTCTGCCTGGTTGCTACGCTTTTCTACAAGTTCTTCTTTGGCGGCGCTAAGCAACAGTAAATGCCAAATGATGCAGCTGCAGCTCTAGCTTCCCTCATCCCGATGATTACCTCTCTTTTTTCTGACTGCCACACACAACAACAACAACAACACACAAACATACACAACACACAAATATATGATGTAGTCGCATTCCAATGCCATGCCTTTAAAAAAAGAATCCAAAAATTGTTCGTTGTGTGTTGCATGCATGCTGCTTGCAGGAGGTAATTTGTGGAGACACCATCTATGCGGTGGCTGTTGCAGCTAGATGCTGAGATTTTGAGTAGAAAGAATTTGTGCTAAGTTTTAAAGATATAAATGAGAAAGAGAAAAACTAAGGAAAGAATGAAGACATAATGAATTATTGTGAATGTTTTGGCATCTTGTTTCTTATTATTTTTGTACTAATCGCTTTAGTGAGTGGGATTGAGTTTTCTTACACTAGATAATCTGTTTTTGTAACTTTCCAAAATGCAACACACAAAAATTTTACACATATATTTAAATATACAAATAAATATAAACGTATTCAAAATCATCTGTTGTCCCACCTTAGTTGTCAATCGAATAAGATTTGATTGATTTCATATTGCTTGCACATAGAAACCATGTCAAAATTGTTCCATGTAGCTCTGCTGGCCGGCAGCTCCATGCTGGGCATCTCCTCGCTGACCTTGTGCCAGGAGCAGCGCAACAAGGCGCCACAAATGAAACGTGAGCTCCCCACGCGCAGCATGAATCTGGAGGCATTGCGACGCACCGAATACGACATCCTGATCATTGGCGGAGGCGCAGTTGGAGCTGGTTGTGCGCTTGATTCGGCGACGCGGGGCTTGAAGACCGCTCTGGTGGAAGCCGATGATTTCGGCAGTGGCACCTCGTCCAAGTCCAGTAAATTACTGCATGGCGGACTCAGGGATCTGGATCAGGCCATCTCCAAGCTGGACTTGGCCGCCTTTCGACGTGTGCGCACCTCGCTGGAGGAGCGCAGTAATATTGCCAATATGGCACCACACTTAAATCAACCGGTGCCCATCATGCTGCCAGTGCATCACTGGTGGCAGCTGCCCTCGTATTGGGCCAAGCTGCACATCTACCATTTGATGGCACCTGGCACCACTCGAGGATTCCAATACATTAGCACACCCGAGGCACTGGACATATTTCCCATGCTGCCACGCGATATCTACGGCGCCTTTGTCTTTTACGAGGGTCAGCACGATGATGCTCGTCTGTGTCTCGCTGTCATCTTGACTGCTTCACGTTATGGTGCCGATGTCTGTAATCACATGAAGGTCACCGAACTGCTGCGGAACAAGCATGAGCAAATTGTGGGAGCCAAGGCAACTGATCAGTTGACTGGCAAATCGTACAAGATACGCGCCAAGGTGGTCATCAATGCCACGGGTCCGATGAGCGATAGCATCTGCCGGCTGGAGGATGTTAATGCGGTGCCTCATTGCTCGCCCACCTGGGCCTCACACATTGTTCTGCCGCCGTTCTACTGTCCCGAGGAAGTGGGCCTCTTCGATCCCTGCACGCGAAGTGGCTCCGCCATCTATTTCCTACCCTGGCTGGGACACACGCTGATGGGCACCTCGGATGAGCTGCGTGAATCGTCGGCGGGGCCACAGCCCACGGAAATGGAGGTGCAATATCTGCTGGATGGGATCAAGAACTATATTAATCCCAATTTCGATGTGCGCCGCTGTGATGTTCTGGCTGTTTGGGGTGGTTACAAGCCGCTGCCCACGGAGACGGATGAGTTGAAGGATTCACTGCTCAAGAATCATCTGATTACGCTGGGCAAGGGTAAAATGTTGTCTATTGTGGGCGGCACCTGGTCTTCGTTCCGAATCATCGCCGAAGAGGCAATCGATGAGGCCATTCGAACTGGGCGCCTGCATCCATTGCGCCTAAACTCGATTACGGCGTCTTCCTGCAAACTAGATGGTGCCGATGGCTGGACACCGAATATGTTTATACGTCTGGTGCAGGATTTCGGACTGGAGCGTGATGTGGCGAAGCATTTGACCGACACCTATGGCTCGAATGCCTGCAAAGTAGCCGTCTGTGCTCATCCCAGCGGCAGTTGGCCCATCACCGGCAAACGATTGCATTCCGAGTTTCCCTATATCGAAGCGGAGGTGCGTCAGGGAATTAAGGATTACGCCTGCACGTTGGTGGACATGGTTGCGCGTCGTCTGCGGGTTGCCTTCCTCAATGTGCACGTGGCCGAGGAGATATTGCCAAAAGTGGCCGACGTGATGGCTCACGAGCTGCAGTGGTCGAAGAAGAGAAGGGCGCAAGAGATCGAGGAAGGGAAACTCTTTCTCAGCACACAGATGGGTCAATCACCCGCGAATGCGTCGCCGGACCATGTGAATATTCCGATTAAAATGTCCGTGGAACAGGTGCAAAAGTATGCGGCGCATTTCAAGAGCCTGGATACCGAAGATACGGGTTTTGTGTCCATCAACAAATGCTGTGCGGCCATGAAAACCTTTGGCGTCAAAGAGGTGCCCGTGGATCTGATGCACAACGTTCTGCGTGACATTGACTGTCATTCACAGGGCAAGGTTAATCTCTACGAGTTTCTGCTGCTCATGTCCGCTGTGGTCCATGGAGATACGGCGTATTTGCGCTATGCCAAGTTGCGAATGGATCAAAAGCTCAGCGCGATTAACAATCGCAAGCGACAAGTGATCTCAGTGGAGAGATCAGGTGGTGGACTGTAATATACGTGATTCTCACTTAAATTGTTGAATGTCTCTAAATTACATGTTGAATTTTACTCCAATAATCAAAAGTCGGTTGGGCGAAGTTGCCACATCGACGAAATAAGAACGCACTTTAATGAAACTTGACGAAACTTTTAACGAGCTTTCTTTCCCCTATTTAATAAACTTGACAGCCCATTTTGTGTTTATTTTTATTTCGAATGGAAACCCTTTGTAATAATATTTGTTCCGTTGATTTGCAATTAGTAACATTTGATATTCTCTTAACAAATCCCAAAGGTTTTCACATACATACATGTATGTATTAGTTGTTCTGTATTTGTAACATTTTTCTTTCTATATAGATATTTGTTTCAACAATTACAATAATATACGCATAGTGTGGGTACATTGTATTTGTCAAACCAGTTAAACAACACAATTATTAAACATTTGCCATGCGTGTATTTTCTATTTGTGTATTTGTGCGTAATACACGTACAATGTTAAACAATCATAAACAATTACAATGTGTATGTAGTATGCTCTAAATGGGGAGAAGGGAGAAATACTCGAGAAAGAAACGAAATGTATGCATTTAAACTAAAATAAATAATATTGTATTGTAATGTATATAGAGAAATATATAAATATTTGTTTTGGGGGCATGTGTTGTATGTACAAAAACATACATAATTTGTATGTATAACTTGAATCATGGGTATTATATCGGGCATACTATAGACACTATGTACCACTCGGTGGCATGAATTATTATTGATTTGGCTAATCTAAATGTTAGCTCCTAAACATTTGACCTGAGCTGTGAAATTTATTGTATACATATATGTAATATTATTGTATGCATGCCATTTTTAAATAAATGAATAACAAATGTGAGTGTTACAACAGCAGCGCAGTAGACTTAGTTATCAAAGAATAATATGTGCATATTTGAAAAAAATAATAAAACACTGAGATTGATACGCGGTGTGATCATTGTTTGTGCACTGGGCATGATAAATATGCGGGATAGTGTTGCTCTTGTTGTTGTGGTTCCTCTCAGTTGTGTCGGGCTTAAGCGACAGCATCGGTATCGCACTCCTCCTCGACGGTAATGTACATGCCCTCCTCCTCATAGGCGGAGTCGTGCTTGGCCAAGATTCTCAACAGTGGACGCAGACGCAGCCACCACTGCTTCTTCGGGATGCGTTGGCTACAGAGGCAAAAGGAAATCAATTAGGGATTACTTCAATACTCTCACTAAGCCATTCACTTACTCAAAGTTTGTCTCGCCAATGAGATCGACCAGAGGTGTGAAACGATACTGACGCGACACAATGCCCAAAAGCGTTGCAGTGTCGTTGGACTTGCAGTTGACGACGCCATTGGCATCGATGTTGTTCTTGATCTGCGTGGCCAGCCAATCGACGCACTTGGCAGCCATTTTGGTGCCCATGTTACGATCGAAGGGCGTGGGTGAGCCACCCTGTTGCATATGGCCCAAGATGTTCATGCGGCAGGTGAAGAGACCCTTGCCCTCCTCCGAATACAGACGGTAGATAAAGTCTGTGGTGTAGTTTTCGCTGGCCTTCTCGTTGCGCAAAATGAGACCACGCGACACACCCTCGGCCATTTTGGAAGCCATGTGATAGACATCCTGCTGCAAGTCCTTGATCGAGAACTTCTCTTCGAAAATGTAGGCAGCATCGGCGCCACCAGCCAAGCCAGCCAATGTGGCCAAGTAACCGCAATAGCCGCCCATGGTCTCAATGACGAAGACACGACGCTTGGTACCCTGAGCCGACTGACGAATGCGATCACAGATTTCGGTGATCTCATTGAGACCAGTGTCGCAACCCAGCGAGAACTCTGTGCCGGGCACATTGTTGGAAATGGTCGAGGGCACAACCACAATGGGGATGCAGAACTCTGGATAGTTTTCGCGCTGATCGGCGATTTGGCCAGCGGCATGATAACTCTCGAAGCCACCAATGATCAGCAGACCCTGGATCTTGAACTCCTTGAGGCGAGCAGCAATCTCTTTGAATTTACCCTCGGGCAGAGTACGCTTGGTACCCAAATAGGCGCCACCTTGGCCAACCCAGCCAGACACATCAGACCTGCAATGGAAGTAAATCAGTTAGCAGAGGTAGTAAGCTTTAAATAGACAGCATACAGACCATCCCAGCTCGCGCACATTGCCAGCAATGAGACCCTCGACACCATCGTTGACACCGTAGACAACATCACCGCGATAAATCGCATTGCGGACAAAACTGCGCACAGCGGCGTTCATACCACAAGCGGGGGCACCAATGTGCATCACGGCTAGCCTGTAGCCTTCAATGCCCTTGCCCTGAGAATCAAAGCACTCCTTGGGCGGCTTCAAGCGGGTCAACATCTTGTAGGTCTCCAGATTACGCTCAAAGGAGCGACCACGCAGCTTCACAGCATCAGCCCAGCGCTTCTCCTTCATGGCCTTGGCCACGGCCTGGGTGCGTTCAACGCACTCCATCAATGGCACACGCACCGTCTGGTTGCCGTCTAGAGAGATGACCACAGGCACCGAGTCGGGCGTGGCCTCCATCAGGGCCAGCGTGGCCTCAGCACCCATGCGACAGGCCTGTAAACAGAAATAATTCACAGATTAATTTATGTATTACAAATCAACAACAATTAAATTCACTAGGATTATTTTCGAATAGCTTTTGTTTTTAAAAATTGCAGCCTTCCGCTATTTACTCGAAGAGTGTGGAAGATTTTTCCCGTATTTTATGCCAAAAACAAAGTTTAGTCTCTAAAAACTAGTTTTAGGGGACGATTTCAAATTGAATAGGAATAAACCCTGTTTTTTGCACGATAAAATGTCGAAAACTATGAAAAAACTGCTGCCTTGTTGCTTAACCCTTTGCTCTGTGCCTTGATAGTTCATCCAGTCAATCAAGACAAATAACGGTATATATATAGATACAGGAAACTTACCAAGACACGATCGAAGGCGCTAGGGTTGCCACCACGCTGCACGTGACCCAGCACAGTGATACGAGCATCGTGCTTAAGACGCTCATCGATGACCTTCCTCACATCCTCGGCGGTAATTGGATGACCCTCACGATCCATGGCACCTTCGGCAACAATGACAATGTTCAGACGTTGGCCAGCCGAACGCTCCTATTGGATTAATCGGGGAATAACAGCAGATATTTGTTAAACACTACTCTTAAAAGTCGTTTCAAAAATAATAGTTAATGATGTTAGTGTACACAGAATGGCCATAAAAGCAATGGAGTGTAGGCAAGTGGACAAAACATACATATAAGAAAACAACAAATAGATGTAGTTATATAATATGTATATGAATCGTATGTAAAGGTATTGACATAAGAGATGAGAGTGAAAGTATGAGAGAATGTGAGGTGGAAACCAACAAAAAGGAAAAACAATAAACAATTTACTTGTCAAGCTACGTAAGAATATGGTGTTGATTTCAAGGCAATGAAATTGCCCTGAAACTGTTAGCCTTAACTACACTTTAACCCAATAAAAGCCAATTTAATTGCCAATTAGTGTGTTTGCCAGAACGTGTTTGACAAAAAGCAGCTGCAGTTGCTCATTTTTGGAACATCTGTCAAAACGCACGATTAGTTTCAGAAATGTTAGATTTTGAATTTTTTGATTTATCAAAATGGTAACGGAAAAATCGAGAAGAAACAATAACACCGCAGAGAAAGAGAGCGAGTAAAAGAGAAATAGGGGAGTAAGTTTTACTTTTACTTAAAACCTGAACCATTCGCTGACCTGAAGGAGTTTTTTGCTGAGATGTTCCTGCCAGTCAATTGGTGCAGGCTCTTCGGGAATAAACATAAAATCAGCTTCTGTAGCGATAGCTGCGGAAATGGCTAAGTAGCTAAAAACAAAAATAATAAAACACAGAGAAACAATGTGGCATATATGAGATGAATATTGTTATTTGATTTTATATTATTCACATTATGATTAGGATCGGGGAATCTTGCTGAAAGGAAAGGAATCACACATCGTAAAGCTATTGATGACGATAAAAAAAAATATATATATTGATGTATTTTAAAATAAACTGAAGAGTAGACTAAAGAGAATCACTTGTCGAGCAATATCGTAAGCAATTATAAAGCACAGAGTACAATTATCATATTTTAATACTAAATGCTATTTGATTTTCGTGCCTAATTGCGTGTAGGATGAATGCAAAGTGTATAATGGATATGTTTTCATTCGATTTCATTTAAAATACATTCTGTAATCGAGCTGTGTAGTCTCTAGAGAAGTGCTCAACCAAAAGCAATGAGATAGAGAAAGAGAAATAGAGAAAGAGTTAAAAAGTTCACATCTTGCCTGAGCTAATTGAGTGCAAAGCCTATCTGGCCAATCGGTTTTCGGTGGCATTTCGGGTATAAATATGAAATCAGCCTCGCTTGCCAAGCCGCCGACCAGTGCTAAATAACTGTAAAAATATGTAGTAGTTATACAAAGGGATTATACATAGGATACAAAAGATAAATCGTAACAAATAGTTAGCACGAGATGTACACAAAGAGTACAAAAATGATGAAGTAACATCAAAGCAAGTGAAAATACTTTTCCAATTTCAATAGAGCAGCAGAGTACGGCTTTCTCTTCCTAATCTTTGTAATCAGCATCGAGTATTTTCAGAGAGTGAAACGGAAAAATGAAAAACATCAAGTGCGCTTCGATTCGTATAAACAAAAAAACGAAAAGAGCGACAAGAGCGAGAGAAATTCCGAGACACTCAAATATTTGAAGTATGTACGACTGTGAGAGACATGAATCGATCTTCTGATTGCTTGCCTGTTCCAGTTTGAGAATCAGACGATCGGGCCAATCTTGTGGCGGCGGATACTCTGGGAGAAAGACATAATCTGCCTCGGAAATAATGCCAGCTACAACGGGTAAATAACTGTAGGTATTGGAAGGTATTTAACATTACCGTTGCAACAAAAATTGCACAAAAAAAGTAGATGTTACATCACAATCTATCATCGTTATCATCACTAAAAAATCAGTCAATCCGATAACAATCGACTTACCCACAATGACGACCCATGACCTCCATGATGAAGGTGCGCTGATGCGAGTACGCCGTGCTGGAGATGGCATCGATGGCCTCAATGATGCGATGCAGCGCCGTATCGGTACCAATGGTCATGTCCGTGCCACAGAAATCGTTATCAATGGAGCCCACCTAGAGAATAGAAATTACCAAGTAGTTTATATAAATTAAAATTTATTCAACAGCAACTTCTTACCAAACCAACAATGTGCAACACATTGTACTTCTCCTTCTGCTCAGAGGTGATGGTGTTGTTCTTCTGCAGCTCATCCAGCAGGCTGGACCACTCCTGACGGAACAGATTAGCGCCAGTGAGCGAACCGTCACCACCAATCACAACCAGATTGGTAATACCGCGTTGCACCAAGTTGTTGGCAGCCTTCAAGCGGCCAGCACGCTCACGGAAGTCCTGGCAACGGGCGGAGCCAATGATGGTGCCACCACGATGGATAATGGAAGAGACCGAAGCCCAAGAAGCCTCCTGGATGCAGTCGCCGCCATCAACCATGCCTTGGTAGCCTTCCCGGATGAAGTAGACCTATAAAGAATGATTTTGAAATTGTCGTAAGTATTTTTCCAGGCATTTCTTAAACTAATTCGCTTTATAAATACAAGCAATGATTACTTATGCATAATATCAAGCCATTGACATATGATCCGCACCCAATTACCACATTATCAACACTTATCAGGCCTAATTGGTGATAACGCTCAGCTGCGATTATAAATAAGTGAATGAGAAACTAAATTGTAGTTGTCAAGTTACTAGGTCTGACTGTTGAAATAATAACAAATCAATTGTTGCAAGCAGACATCTATTCTATATTTAGAAATTCCTTATAAACGTGACTCCGTTGGAGAGGATAAAGCTGATTCATACGCATTAAAATGCAATACGCATTCAAGTTTTATGTAAGCACAGAAAACAATGATATATGCGCTTAGAAACCAAAAAGGTTTGGAACCATTTTTGTATTTACTATATAATATATGTATATTGATCTATAAACTATTAAAAGAGACAAAGATCAAAATCAGGTGTCACTGAGAACTGATTGAAATTGATTGAGTTCACTAATTTTCTCAATTACAAATTAAATAAGTGAAAGTTGTTAACTGTCAAGTGAAATTGAACGCGAATCTGCATAATTGCACCATTTCAAGTATTTCCCAATTCCAGCTTGCTCTTGCATGATCTAAACATGAAACATCGCCTTACCCTTTGGGGAAGGACACAGACTCATAAAAAGCCATAATTGATAGCAAGAAAATAAAAGTGACATTGAGAAAGCAGCCTCGCAACAAATTCAATTTCATTGCGAATATGAAAATCATGAAATTCTGTGTGCAATTTATTTCAATTATTTAAATTTGGATAGAAGATAAAATTGCCATATTCCGGATGACGAAGCTTTAATACCCTCGCTGCAAATTGCTGCTACAATAAAAATTCGATTTTATTTTTTAATTGTTTGGAATGCGTTGAACATATTTTCGACACGAATTTCATAGTTTCTATGGGAACCAGCATATTATATGTCTATGATGACTAAAATACCAAGCCCAGCTAAGAATATTTATTATTTTTAAAATTATTAAGCGATTATAAACATATCGTGACTATATAATAATACGTTTTGCTAGAGTGATAATTAAATATATAGGAAGTGTGTTGCAAACACATGAAGTAAAAGCCGCTCATCAACACTTTAATTTATAGTATGTTTGGTAATCAATGAAAACACAGTAAGTAATTGACTTTTTAAACAATAACCGCATTTTCTCAGATATTTCTGCGTCTCTTGATCGTCTGTAAGTCGCCCGAAATAAACTCAATGTCAAATGTGCGCACACACAGATACAAATTGATTGTGTAGGTGTGTCAGTGTGCGTGCATGAGAGTGTGTGTTTTTGTGTGAGTGAGTGAGAAGTGTGAGGCGCTTTTATTTTATTTAAATATTTTCTTTCAGGCTAACATGGCCGTTATCTAACGGCACTTGACACCAAAAGAGCAAGCTAATTTGTTTAATTACTTTTAGGTGCAATAAAATGTTTCAATTTTCACAATATGCAAGTAATTGAATTTCAATTTCCCTTCTTACAGGGTATTGAAAGAATACTACAGGGTTCAATGGCTGCACTTGTGGGCGCAGCTGACCGATAAGAATGAGTAGACCCACTTGGTTCATTATGTCAATAGTATTGAATACATATTTGCATGGAATGCGTGTACGTATACCACCACACACATACATACATACGTACATATATCAAAGTGAAAGCACTTGGCAGAGGTCACAACTTACCTTGCATCCCAAGTAGATGGCCATGCGGACACAGGCTCTCACAGCCGCATTCATGCCCTGGGAGTCGCCACCGCTGGTGAAGACGGCCAGACCTTTGTCACGCTGCGAGCCGCGTGCCAGGAAACGTTGATTAATATCACTATTCATTTTGAATCCTTCAGCAAATTATGTTGTAGGTATAATATGTTGGATTATTCCTTTTAATTTGTCAGTTCAACACACAAGAACGCGCTGCGGCGAGAGAGAGAGAGAGACGTTTCACTGTTGCACCGATTGTATGTGAATTGATTCACATAAGCACTAGCACAGCACAGCACTGGAGGAGCTTCGAGGAAGCCAAGTCAAAGTCAACGGGAGATGTCCAAATAAATGACGACAAAAAATTAGGCTGCCGCGGCTGTTGGTGGTGTGTGTTATGCCTGCGAGACGATTTTCAGTAACTAGCTACGAGAGCGCGTCGGTCGAGCACAGAAGTTTTGGTTTTGACGTTTCAAGGTGACCTTTAAACGCAGCAAACGCTTTTTTCGCTAAGCGCAACTACCGACGCGACGGCACTGATGCAATGAACTGGTTGTGTGGTGTTTGTTACACTGCTGCCACCTTACAACGCCTCGAATGTGGTTGTTTAACACGAACTGCGACTTTTGATATGGTGTTTAATTAATATTATTTTCTTATTATGCCAAAGAGAGGTTGAAATTGTGCTATCAATATTTCGCTATTGTGGGCGAAAATGGGCGAGATTACCCTATTGGACTCTTTTGTTTACCCCACACAACTGAGTGTGAGTGTCAGAATGACAGCTGTGCAACAGCTGTTCGCGACCAACGGATAAAAGCTCTCTCACAGTCGCTTTCTCTCTCACGCTTGCGAGCTTTCTGTTCGTGCGCACCTCGAGCTTTTCGTCGGCGCGTCAACGTGCGTTTGTAACCGTTGGCAGTTTAAACCTTGCGTATGCCTGTATTTGGGTGCGGTTGTCACTTACGAATGGTTTGCGATATGGATGCACGTAGTCGAAGACGTCTTGAAAGCTATGCAAGCAGCTTTGTAACTCTTTTATCTCTTTTTCGCGTTTCTTACATATTCGCTCCATTTCTTTTTCCGAATTTGTAACGCAGCCTTTTTGGGACAACTGAATGTGAGGAGAATACTAAAGTATAATACTTGTTGGTAATTCTCATACTGACTTACTTTCCGCTGAATGTTGTAAAAATGGATCAAGTCCACATTATTCAAGTTTTGGAAACCATCGCCGCTTCCATTCAGCTTTCCTTCGCCTTGCAATAATTGGTTCCTTGCTAAATTAACGGCAGATCCTTTAATAGTTTTGCTCAAATCACGATATTCTGAATTTTTGACGGTTTCGGAATACATTTGCTTACTACAAATTGTTCTATTTAATACGTATACTTCAGAGATACAAATTATAAGTGTACCTTTTTCGAAATAACTCGTCAAGTTTACCAAAATGTTGAATAATGTCATGTACAGCACAGAGAACGGAAATCCATTCTACAGTATTATCGCACAAGTAATGGTAATACAATTCAATATAACTGTCACGCAAAGCCATTAAATAGTGGAATTTTTGAATGGGATCCTGGCATTTCGACAAAGTCTCTTCAATCATGGTCAACTTATCACTTATGCTTTCTTGATTGTGGATATGCTTTATGTGAATTCCATTATGACACCATTGCGTATTTTTATGCTAAGCCATTTTCAAATAGTTATAGAAATATTTCTCGCCATATAATAATCCATTTTACCTCTGTTAAATGCACTGATTTCAAGTCGTTGTAGCAATGTTTAAAACTGCTAATATTTGATAAACACCGATTTATTCGACAATATTGATGCCTTGGCGGTAATCCCTCCACTTGAAAAAAACTATGGAAAATAAGTAAGATCGCAGATTTCTTAACATACATATATTTGTCGACACAAACCTGCCTATTAATTTGGTAAATACTCGAAATTTGTTGGGATACATACCAATTTAGTAAACTTAAAAATTTTGCATTTTATATTTTGATTAAAAAGACGATGCCTGATCCAAATTCACATTTTCCCAAATCAACAACGTAAAACAGAAGCTCACTCTGTTCTTTCCTATATTTGAAAAGGCTTCAGTTGGTTTTCAGATATACCATTAAACATTTCTCTGGTGATATCATTAGGGGTCTTTTAATCCAGCTTGCAGATGATTTAACCACCTTTTTGACCTTCTCCGATTCCCTTTTCTTTATTTCCCTAATGCGTTTTTTCAAATATTCTATAGTATCTGGAGGATCAAGTGGTTTAAGTGGTTTCTTCTTGGTCTCCTTCATTAGAACTTGGCTTAGTTTTTGCCCAACTAAAAGGCGCCTGTATTTCTGAATGATATTATCGACGGCGTATAATATGGTCAAGACCTCAGAAGTGTTATTGCATAGAAAGTTATAATACAGGTTTATGTCCTGTTCCCGCAATGCCATTAAATGGTCATATTTTTTTACAGGATCTGCAAGAGTTTGCAATTGTTTCTTAAAACCATTTAGGTAATTATCCGAGGAATATTGACTATTTACTGCTGGTATTTTCATAGTTTCCTTTAGAGCATTTATGCGCTTAATATAATATAGAAAAAAACTGAATTCCATATATATTTTATTTATCAGGGACTTACTTTCATTTCAATATCGGACACTGTGAACCCTCCATAATATTTACTATATTTGGTATAATAACGATTAACACATGAAAATTGATTCTTTGGCACCAAATTCGATAGCCGCCTAAAGCTATAGGATATTCGAAGTTTTTTTTTTGATACGTGACAAGAATCCGACGTACCTGGTTGAAAATTTGGTGAAGAGGCGAACTGAGCTTGAGAGCATTCTCATAAAAGTAAAATTTCAAATTTTGAAGGCAGTGTTAAATGCTTAGATATTTTTGCTATATGCTAGTAAATTTTAAATGCCCGACATACTTTGGTTACAGCACAACAAATCATGTGTTGCGATCGCCACAGCGATAAGGTTTAACAGGCACGTGATTGTTAGGAATCTTATCTTAATATGGTTAGTTCGAAATGAAACGCAATTGTTCTCTTGTTTTTTATTTTTATTTTTTTTTTTTTTTTTTGGTAATTAAGAAACTGTAATTTCAATAAACTTAAATTTTCACATCAATCTTTGCCTCCATTTTGCATACAATTAATGTGTGCTCATTGTTTATAACTCATTTAGATCTTTTATAGTATGCATGTATTATGTATTGCAGTTTCATTGGTTATTCGACGTTTTTTCTCATTTATTATTTGTATTGTTATTATTTGTATTTATGTATTTTGTAAGCGTAAATTCAATTGCGAAAATATACATTTACTTTTCTTATACTCACACATGTATACGAATACACCCATATGTATATACATATATATTTGCATATTATTTTCATTTACTGGACAATAATAGTATATATATATTTATATAAATATGTGCATATTTATTTTAGCGATTTTATGTAGCTCTTGTTTTTGGTGACGCTTTCTTGAGTTAAAATTGAATATACTTAGATTTCAATGCAAGTATTTTTTTGTTTGCTTGTTTGTTTATATTTTGATTAGTTCTTATCATTTCCTGTTGTTTTTTGTTTGTTTGTTACTGTCTGTCTGTTTGTTGATGATCAACCATAAAGCAATATGAGTTGAATTTGAATAGTTTCATTATAGCATTTAATAAAGCACAATCAATCAAATGAAAATGTAATATTAATAAAAATTATATATTTTTGCATCCACAATTGCTTCACACACCGATCGCTTTGAATAGAATTTGACATTTAAACACATCGATTGATTATAAGAAAAAAATGAAGACACTGAGACATTTATAATAACAATTGCACATTGATACTGTTATTGCTGTTGCTTCTGCATAATTGCATATAGTTAGTATATAGTATATAAGTATGTAATAGATAGTTATCGCATCGATCAAAATCTCATTCCTGATCCAGCTGGCATAATTACCGACGACAAAAAAGGAAAGTATTAGAACAAAATATTCGAAGGAAAAACATTAAAATAGGCACAATAGAACTTATGCCTTCACTAGTAGATTCCAAATATATAATTTATTATCTGGCTGTTTTTGGTTTGTCATTGTCGCTAGCACAATGAAACATTTCGACATGATAAATGAATTCATATTTATATATATATATATATAGATATTTCGCATTTTTTCTTGCTTACGCAAACTCAACATATTACTTTGGTTTAATCATTTCTTGGCGTTTTTAACAATTCTTTCGTCCAAACAATGCCAAACCGAGACTCAAAAATCATAAGAAATTCGAATGAAAATTGGGAGAAAATAAAAGTTAGGGTTTCTGTTGTTGTTTTTTTTTTATTTGTTGTATTTTAGAAAAGAAAGAATTACAAATAATACATAATTTGTTTCTTTTGGTTCGCTTGGGTTCTGCCCCTTTTGGGACAGATTGTTCTTCTTTGACGACGAAAAATATATAGAGGCATTATTTGTAATTACATATTTGTTTAAACCAATTTAGCCTTTGTTGATTTAATTATTTGATTTTTTTTAAGGAAAGCGACGCAGCGCATTAAACAAAAAATAAAAGACATATTTTGTTGTTGACTGTGTCTTGTGTTCTGTTGTATGTTAATATAAAACAAAATGTAATTATTTATTAAAACATAATTATAATAAATAATATTACTTTTAGGCATAGTGTATAGGGTACGCAGTTGGCGTAAACAGCGGATATGTAAATAACTAAACAAAACAAAATTCACATCTTAGCCATTACACAATGCACTTGTTACTATTCTTAGCCATTTCATCTTAATGCTGTTCTTCATGTAGCTGATACTTTACGTTGATTGATTGTTTGTTTGCTTTTCGATCAATTCACGTATAATTCGTATATAATGAATATTTTGCGAGAGCATTTATTAGTAACAAAGACAACTTGAACGGCATGTGAAGCAAATTAAGACGTTTTCTGTTTTCATTTGTAGACTTTAATTGGCTTTTTCTGTAAGTTGTTCTTTATACATTATTTGCTCGAATACACATATTGATTTCATTAGAAAATGTTTGTTTTTGTTTTTCTTCTTTTTTTTTTGTTTTTCTCTGCCTTTTCTTCAATTGCAATATGCACAAACGCATATTCTTATATACTGTCTAATCAGATTCATTTTCCTCAACTTTGTATAATCATGACAATAGTCCACAAATTCATTTCAAACAACTATCATCACTCATTTACAAACTTAATCAGTATTCTCGGCTGTTTTTTGTTTTTTGTGTTTTTTTTTTCATTATTCATTTGTGTCGCTGCTGATGTTTTGGATGTTGGTTTTGATGTTGCTTTTATTATTACATTACTGCTGCTCTGCTGCCTTGTATTACCTTCGACTTCAAAGAATTGTTTTTATATTTCTTGCTTTTGTTTTGTTTTTGTTTGTTTGTTTTGTTTTGTATTACTGAATAATATTTGCATAGTCAAAAAGGAAACATTTTAGTTGTTTGGTTAGTTGTCACCGCCCTCCTGTGGCTCATCACCATCACCCTGGGTATCTGAGGTCCAAAGAGTCAGGTTATCTCTCAACAGTTGCATGATGAGTGTTGAGTCTTTGTATGAATCCTCATTGAGTGTGTCCAGCTCGGCTATCGCGTCATCGAACGCCTGTGTTCAATACAATAATAATTCGATTAGTAATGCTTTCAAGAATAGAAAAAATAAGATCATAATTCAACAATGCAAAAATGCCGGCAAGGTAAATGCAAGTTCAAGTTCAAGTACTTCATCGAGTGCATAACGAAAGCATTTCAATTCAATTAGAGGAACATTTACAACTGATTTAGTATTAGAGATATTTGTATAGTACCTAGTATTGTGTTGTTTTCATTAAGCAAAAATTGAAAAGCAAAAAAATAATACAAATTAAAAATATAAATACATATTTTATCTGCAAACTCAAACTATATACTTTTGTAACCTTTTGGTTAATGCACTTTCTCTTACAATCATTAAACTTCACCAGCAAGGTACGGACCGCATTGTGGAGTGTTAGCGGGCACAAACACACAGCAGAGACTTAAGCCAGGTCAGTGCATTTTGGCCAACATGCGAATTAAAACAGAGAGCTGCATGTGTGTGTGTTGTATATTTTATATATGTTTATAGTGCATACGGTTCATTGTATGTTGCTCAGAGAGAGAGACTGTGAGTAAACAATGTTTTGTGTATTGTGTTTGTTTAAAAGCAAAGTTGAGGATGTTAGTCAACGTAACAACAACAACAACAACGACAACAACGATAGTTAAATTAATATCAACAAACATAAATGTGTAAGAAAAAAGACTGTAGAAAACGAAACAAAAAAATGACTGAACCTGTTTAGCTAAATGACAAGCCCTCGCTGGTGAATTGATAATTTCGTAATAGAAGACGGAAAAGTTGAGTGCAAGACCTAATCTGATTGGGTGTGTAGGCTGCATTTTAGTTTTTGCAATATCGAATGCCTCTTGATAAGCTTTTTTCGAGTCCTCAACGACGTCTTAAATTATGTACGTTAATAATGGTACCAAAATATAATGAAACAAAAAGAAAATAAACAACCATAGTTTACAATTAGTTCATGGAATAATATATAAAAACTCGATGCTTAAATACGTTTATGATAGATAAAATGAATTGAAATGATTTCCTTCTTTTCTTTAGTCGCACACTTTGCTTGCCAGACATTTTGCCAAAATGAATTGGGGTATTAACCTGTTTAGCCAATTGGCAAGCCTTGTCTGGAGAATTCAAAATCTCATAATAGAAGACTGAGAAGTTAAGTGCAAGACCCAAGCGGATGGGATGTGTTGGCTGCATTTTACCCTTGCTAATGTCAAATGCATCCTGGTAAGCGGTTTGGGAATCGTCAACAACGGCTGCGTTTTTGTTTAATAATAAAAGTTTACAATTTGTTCATGTACTTAGAGAATAGGAATATTATTTTTGAATAATAATCGTCGGTGGCATCGACGATACTTACTGTTGCGTGCGTCTCCTGTGGCGACCTCAGCTAAATACCTGTAATAATCTCCCTTCATCTTCAGATAGAAAACCTTGCTTTCTGGATTGCTGGCTTTTGGAATAAGATATTTGTCCAGAAGTCCCTGTAAGTAGAAGCAAACAAGGAAGAGAGAGAGCATATTAATATAAGCACACATTTATAATTGAGTTTCGCAAATGCAGCTGTAACAACATTGTATCAGAGTAGCTTATTGTATCTCAGCCTAACACACACACACACACAATGCGTAAACATATAAATAAACATTCCTAATTGCTGGCGCGGACAATAAGCTGCTATTAATCCCATTTGATGCCATACTTTACATTACTCGAAGTCGATACAGCTATAAAAATAAAGCGAGCGAGCTGTCCGGGCTGTCTGTATGTATGCCAATTTTACAGTTGACTGCAACACTTCAAAGTCTTATCGATTTTCTGTCCCCAAAGAAAACGAAAGCTAACGACAGCCCCCCAACAAACCTGAGCGGACCGGACGGATGGATGAGATGGGGAGGGAGGTGGTTGTGGGGGGGCATAAACCCAACACAAACACACAGACATACATACATACACACAGTGTACAATGTACTTTGATTTATTTTTAAACTTTGTGGCTCTGAAATGTTGTATCTAAAACGTATTTCACTTTATAGGTCAACACTCTTCTGCCCACTGCCCACAGTCTGTGTCCCCGCTTTGGAAAATATATAAATTGCTGTGACCGCTTTGGCAAAAAACAAAAAAAAGCAAACACTGAAGAAAAACAAAAGAAAAACTGTAATTAAATTGACATTAATCAATCCGTGTGTTGGCCCTTTGTTGGCTGTTGCTATCTGCGATTTGGTAAGACATATACATACATAATATATCTTGCTACACGAGAGCATACAAGTATGTGTGCGTTTGTGGGGTGTGTCTTACTGTATAGGACGTGCAACGCCGCAGGCATACAGCAGCAGCAACATGTCTGGAAAATTTCTATTTAAAAAATAGATTTATTGATTCTAATAGAATTGGCTGCACACACATCGCATAAAGAGCGGAGGAAAAGAAAAGTATTGGACACTTCGATGGGTTTTTGGGATGATGATGATGCTGATGAGGCGGCAGAAGATTGTAACTTCAAACTAGCGCTCAAGTGTGGCAAGGTAATTGGTTTAAACACAGCTGTATATGATACCATTTATATTTATACATAAAACAGGATGCTTTTGTGCTCCACACACCACAACGCAATACGAAACAGGACTTGCGCAGTAGCGAACAGCTGCCACAGTTGGGTAGTCAGTCAGTCAGTCAGTCAGTCAGGAGGGAACCCATCATAATTTGCTTATTAGACAGCGCTGCGCTAACCATGTTCATGTTCATGGTCATGGGCATGCGACATGAGATAGCAGATACGATAGACAGATAGATAGATAGATAGATAGATAGGTGGTAATAGAGTAGCTATATATGTATATACGGTATGTGTGTGTAATAACAATTGTGTTGTACTATTTTATATGTTTCTGTCTATATTATACGTACCAGAACTTCATAGCAAATTTCTCTAAGCTCCTTCTCCACACGCTCTCTGTACTCGCGGGCGAGCTGTTGTTTTCTGGCGGATGCTTCGGTTTTCTGCTCGATGGAGGAAATGACGCGCCACGATGACCTGTTGGTTGAATTTGATTTGGTTTTGGGTTGTTAATTAATTTCATTTAGGTGTGGTTGTGGTTGTTAACATCAATTTGTTATCTACACGAACCAACATATATATTATATGTATTTAGCGACTCTTACCTGCGCGCTCCAACCACATTTTTGTAGGCAACGGAGAGCAGATTTCTTTCTTCATTTGACAGCTCGACGCCCGTCTCTGTGACTGATTTCATGGCCTGGGCCATGTCATCGTAACTATAAATACGAAAGTGATTTATTCAAATATATTTACAAATATATATTTATTTATATATATTTACCGCTCTGACTGCTCGGCCAATTTTGCCTTCTGGACTAATTCTTCCTTATCGACTGTCGACATGTTGCTGTTTGTTGTTGTTTTAGTTACTTGACCAAACTAAGAATAATTTGTAAATGTGTCTGTGTTTCGTGTTTGTGTTTTAGTTGCACACACGCACGATTCTCTGTTGCAGTTACAGATAGACAGCAGAAAAATTAATTAAAGTAAGAGGAATCCACAGCTCAAAGCGTCGCGCACAGTATGTGACTGGTTATCTGCAAAAATTAAATACAACAACAAAACACAAATTCGATTAATTCAAATATAATTGATTGTCACTCTTCGCGCTCAATGTGTGTATAATGGAATTTCCCACGCTAACTATATAATTTATTAGCCGCAAGTTCAAACACACATATTGGCAATGCGGCGACGATTATTAATAGTTTGTGCTCATAATATATATTCTCCTATTCCAGAAACATCTTTCGCACTGTGAGAGAGGAACAAACCATTCACAGCCCACTCTCAATTATTCGAAGATTAATTCATTTGCGAGATTCTCTCGCCAAGTTTTAGTTTTAGTGTAACACGTTTCACTAACACAATCAAACACACACACAGCAAACACACACACAAACACACTCACACACAATGCTGTGGAAAGGCGGAAACCCGAAAAATGAAATTTGTTTGCCGCTTGAGTGTTGCGCTTTCAACCAGGCCCGAAACTCGACTAAAAGAGAACTTGGCTTTCGCTGTGGCTGAAAGGCTGCCTCGGAATCGACTCGACGATGAGCTGCCGCTGCCACTGCTGCTGCTGAGGCAACGACGCGTCGTGGTGCGGCAAGGGAAAGGAAAGGAAGTCAGAGGCGGTGTGGATGGATAGCAGCTGCGCGTTGCAAGCTTTTGCTGATACTTATTTCAGATATGCTGCTGCTACTGCTGCTCTTGTTGCCCCCCACCACTCCCCATCATATACATATCAGACACAAAAAAAGAAAAAGCAAAAAAAGGAAAGAGGAAAGAATATGTCTTAACAAGTTGTGCTCATCATCAACATGTGTTGTACATGCGTACACACTTTTGAAGGATCTAAATTCGTATATATGTATCAACACATATTAAACTTTGAATCTTTGTGTGGCAATTAGCATCCATTGAAGGTCCATGACTCATCATCATCGCCATCATCATCATCGCCATCACATGAGTGTGATGCACTCGATTTCAACGCAAGTACTAAACATATTCATACTCGAATTAAATGAAGTGGAAATAACGTAAAACACGTAACTTAAACTCGCAATTCCAAGATTTAATCAATGTTTTATTTATAAACAGTTTGAATGTCAATAAACAGTTGTGCCCCCCTCCCAAAACAAAACAGCTGTGAGTCACATAAATAAATATTGTATCCGCAATCGTATTGTGTCCATTCACATATTGATAGCAGAGATACTTACATACATACATATATTATGATACAAAGGGTAACCTGTTGCCATTTACCTAGCCGATGAATGCTCAATGAATGCCCCACTTGCCACACAGACACATGTATCTCTTATTGTACTTCTGTATCTGCCACCTGTATCTGCTAGTGGTAACGGGTGTATTCCATAAATATTGATTGATTATTATTTATAAATAAAACACACCAACTAACCAGTGTGGCTGATTGATACATTTTCCATTATCCTCCTTGGGGGGACGGACACATAATCCAACAAACGACAAAATTATTAACCCCCAGAGGAGCTTTCACTGTCATTACTCAAGAGGACATTTTGCTTGCGCCGCGCGATAGCTTTTAGTCTAATGTGCTTTTGACAGCTACATAATACACAGGTGAACGTGACTACCGTGTGTGTGTGTGTGGGTATGAGGAGTATGCTTGGAAGTATGTGTGTTTGCATTGTTGTAGCTTTTAAATTGTTTGCCAATTCCATTACACGTGCCGTCGCATTAGGAAAGACATCGGATCTGATCTTTTTCCCTCCCTCTCCCGGTGCACCACACTCCTCAAACTTCAAGATGCACATTGATACGAAATGAATGTGCACCGGAATGTTCATTTGGAAGAAGAAGACAAAAATACAGGCAGACATAGCAGCGAATGGAATGAAAAAATGAAATAAAACCAACAGCAGCGGCAAAAGCAACAGCAACAACAACAACAACGACAATAAACGCATACATACAGAGAAAAAAAGTTAAAAATAAACTATGAATAAAAATTTAAAACGAAATAAAGAGAGAAATCTGTGGGCTTGTATCTATGCTGGTGTGATAGTATGTGTGCATGTCTGTGTATGTGCGTGTGAGTGCTTGGTCTATGAGCAACGAACCAAGTATGTACGCACATTCATACGTTTGCATGTACATAGATGAATTTACAATGTATTGTGTACAGATGTCAATAGATAAATGCACAATGACCCCAATGCAGCACAAGAGTTGAGTGCTATCGTGGTAAGTGCTGTAAACAATAACTTGGTAAAAAAACAATCAGAATAAATCAAATCGATTATCGCTCATCCTCTTCTTGTTATCTATGTATGTACGCTGAGATTGTGTATTAATACAATCTCACAACAATCGACCGTCAAAGTCTTGAAAACATTGACCCTTTGGCAGCAGACAAGTCTGTATTCAAACATACAATACAGACAACTAACTATATATCGTATATACATATATTTACTATATATCAAATAATGGCGATTTTGGCGTTGCTCGTTTTTAGGTCAATTGACGTGTTTACCGTATAGTTAATAGAAAGAACTTAACAGAGCGGAACGGGCCAAGTATTGTATGTGATTTTTTTTTGTCCCATTTCTGAAAAAACATTCATTTATATGTATGTAAAGCAAAAGATTTACATGTGTATAGGGGAGTGAGAAACGATTAAATAGCCCAAATTGAGACTGACTGGGAGCCAGCCAGCCACTCCCTCCTACATTTGAAAGAGCGGCAATGAAGCGAAATCTATGCGTCATGGACTGCGTCATTTATTTGTGTTGTTGGACATGCCGCACACAATGAGGAAGTAGCGCAAGTTGCTGCAAGAGGCGACTGTATGAATATAAAACTATTTTCGATGTAAAACCTCAGAGACTACATGCACATATCACACGGACACACATACACTTGCATCTGTGTTTAGACAAGTGTGTTACAACTACCATGAAGAAACGCTAATTGTTGGCGAAATGTCATTGCCGTCGGTCAGTGGTACACAGATGGAAGATAACGGCAAATAAAATTCGAAACCGTTTGTAGAACTCTGCGATGACGGCAACTTTGACTACTGGCGAAACGGCGCTAATAAGTATGAGTGTGTGCATGTGTGGAGAATACACCACACCGGGCGGCAAACAGCTAACTCACCACACCGGCCCCATGAGGTCGTCGCGACAGCGGTATTCGCTCGACGCTGCGGCTACATGCGCAGTAGGAACGAACGAACGAAAAAAAAAACGACTATAGAGAAACGCAGATAAGAACAAAATTCCAATACACAATGATTTGACAAATGCGACTCAAAGGACATTTTTACATCAAATGCATGTTGATGTAAAAACAAATTAAAGAAGAAATCAAATTGCATACTTATATGTACTTAAAGATGTACTTTATGGCACGCAAGAAACAAGTGTGTGTCGGTTAGTTGAGGGGGTTGCAAGGGGGGTTAGGCGCGCAACAAAATGTATAAAAATAATCCCAACAGACGATAGAGAGAGTGAGAAGGGGGAGAGCGAGAAAGATGGAGAGCTGGCGACACAAGAGAACGAACTCACACCAGAGGCAACAGCGAGATAGAGTCAAGTGAGTAAGAGCAGTGCGGCATAAAAGAACACGTAACCGCGTGTGTCGCTTACATACATATGTACATGTATGTGTGTGCATGCTCATACATCTATTCAGATATACATACATACATTGGTATATATTGTTACATATATTCCAATGGATGAACGTACATCTGCGTGTGGTGAATTGTGACACAGCAAATCCAATAAAACCAAGTACGTGATGTATGATGTATGCGAGTACTTAATTTTCGCCAGCAATAATATACAAATTATCAGATACATAGGAAAATTGTGTGTGTGCTAGAGGATATATCACTGCTATCTCAATGTACAAGTGCGTAATACATTTAGCACACATACAAGTGTACTTTACATTCATACACTTTATTAGTTCATATGTGTTTTAGCTATTGACGACAACGACGACGACGACGACTACGAACCAAACGCCTAGCGACCAGCAAGCAGCAGAACACACACTTAAAGCACTACAAATTCGCCTTCGCATTAGCCAAGTCAGTTGTTGCCACGGCCGTCAGCGCAATCAAGCGAACGAACGAAAAGCACTGAAAATACGAAGCTGCTAACGAATCTCACACACACACACACACACATATACAAAATTGACCAATACTTATACACTGTTCATATGTATGTATTTTTTGCACAAATTCACAGTTCTCAACATTTTTCGTCTTTTTGCGTAGTATTTTTATCGATCGCTCTCATGGAAGCATGTAGAAAAATTTTCATGCATGCGGCTTTTGCACATGTTTTTCTTTAGTTTTTTCGTTCATTCCAGTAAAATTGAAAATGTCCAATTTGTGTTGTTGCATAAATTAATTATGTACACGTGCATTTGTCACATTTTAGTCACTTAAGGTTTTACAATTTTTTTTATATGGTTATGTATGTACATATGTAGTAGTATGTACATATATTTCGCCCCATATTACTAATGCAAATTGGTTACCTTACATTCGATTCACTCGAAACGACAACGACGACTACCAACGAACGAACGGCGAACGACTAAAATTGACGGCAAATGTGTTGCACACAGTAAGCAAACGCTCTGTATCTGTGTATACGCCTCTTCGTGTATATATGCATGTGTAGGTAGACACACACATACTTAAACAGGCGGCAGCGCTCTTGCCGCTACAGCAGATGAGAGAAAGAGACGCCGAACAAAGAGTAGGAGTAGGTAACAAAAAAGAAAAAGAAGAAAAATGAGTAAATACGTGTCAGCGTTGCCAACCTGGCTTTTGAATAGTGTTGCCAGGTGTGACGCAAGTGAAATGGGTTCGTTAAGTTTTTAAATGCGCACACAGACCTGTTGTTGATGTATGCTAAAGCTAGCTATATAGAGATAGCATATTAGCATAAGTAAATTACAAGGAAAGAGTTCATTAGGCCATTACAATAGCGCAATTACTAATTGTTGTTTGCGAATGATTTAAGCAGGTATGAATTTGTTGGCCATTATTACAAGCTGCACTTAGCATATGACGCATGCCACTGAAATGTTGTGTTGTGGGGAGGAGCTTCGCTGTCGCCGCTGTCAATTGTGCGCAATTGTCGTTTAATTGAGTAATTTGAATGAGACGGACGGAACATTGGCGCTGTGTCGGAATTATACGTACGTAAAGTACGTCAGTCAGTTAAATTTTTGGAATCGAATGTTACAAATTGTATTTGTGTAAGACGACGACGACAACAGTACGTGTCGCTTGAAGCATTTTACCAATCTGTGAGATGTTCAATAATGTTTTGTTAGCAAAATCCAACAGCTCCCAATTAATGGCACTTGGTCTTACGTTAAGCCCTTGAATTGCAACAACTCACGCACTGACAAATCGTACCTGTTGAAACCTTCAAGCTCTTATCTGAGTACACTGATTAAATTTATTTTTTTTAACTTCAGCCGCCTATGACGGTGTCTTATCAGTAATTGTGTGCTCTTGATAAGCACCAGAAAAATTATTGCTTTAATTCTAATGTTGATTCCATTGAATTTACGCAGAGCAGCAAGCAGCAACCGACCAACCAAAGCATATCCGAGTCGAGCCAACAACAACTAAAACTGTGCTCTCAGCGCTTTTTGAATTCTAACTGATTAAAAAATGTTGTTGATGTTGGCAATGCCGTTGTTGGGCTTTACTCGTCGCGTATTCACAAAATTACGTCATCAGCGTCCTACTTGAAGCAAGTAATTTTGTTCTGAAGCGTTTGCATATTACTACTGCTATTCGTTATAATAAAGTTGCACAACAACTCGCTTATCACACGTAGTCTTTTATGAATGTTGCAATATGCATGCTTGCAAATTAATTCACTTAGCGTTGCAGATCGATACATGTGAAAAAATGCGGTCTGAGTTTCGCCGACAACATGGCGCTTCTTTGACAAGTAACAAAAAATTGAGTAATCGAATTGCGACGCGGACGAGTTCATAAATATATTACTCACTGCGCCTTACTAATTAAAATGTTTATGACAAGACACGTCCTGGTTGAGACACTGTGATAATTTAATTATCTTTTGTAACCTTAGATACGTAAAATTACTACGTAAACACACACCTCTGTCGGCTATTGCTGTAGTGAATGGTAGAGCTGGAACTAGAGGTGGATAAACATTCGAGAAGCATCGGTGACACTATCGATGCATCGATGAATATAAACAGTATATAAAATTAAAATTCGGAAAGAGCAACTATTACAAAAATGTTAAAAATATATATGATTTTTTTATTCAACTTTACATTTTAAATTTATAATAATGTAGTCGATAACACATTAGCTTGGCAGGTTTTTAAAATTACACCCAGCGTGCTAATTTTCAAGCGCGTTGGCAGAACGAAACCATCGATAAGTTTAATTTTCATTACTCACTGACTAATTAATTAACGTTATTTTTAATTTATTTAAAGAAGATATTGGCGTTGTCAAGTGTGTTCCAACAAAATTGAATTTTTAGGAAAGCTGAAATAAAAGAAGTATTTACAAATGTGGTACATTTGTAGACAGCAGTAGTTGGTATTTTTATCGATGTAAAATAGTTCGCTTTGAAATATTTCTCGCGGTCACACAGCTTTCATCGTTGCGGTCGCACGTGTTTACTAGTGTGTTTAAATTTCAGATCATCAAGTTAGAAATATATAAAAACTGCTACAATGCCGCGCTCGAAACGTGATAAGAAAGGTATCCAAAAAACTATTAATCAACAATAATAAAGCTCATATATAATTTGTGTTCCCGTATTTTGGTAGTGTCCCTAACGAAGACAGACCGCAAGGGTTTGGCATGGAAACAGCGGATCATCGAAGATATTCGGGTTTGCGTTGAGAAGTATCCCAACATTTTCGTGTTTCAGGTACAGAATATGCGTAATAATCTGCTTAAAGATCTGAGACAGGAGTGGAAACGCAACTCACGTTTCATCTTTGGCAAAAACCGCATAATGCAAATCGGATTGGGTCGCAATAAAGCTGAGGAAGTGGAGACGGGCATTCACAAGGTACAACTTGATAACAACTTCTAAAATCATTAATATTCAATTTCACAATCTTCTAAACAGCTTTCGAAGCGTCTTAGTGGTCAAGTGGGTCTGTTATTTACGGAAAAGTCAAAATCAGAAGTTCTGGAATGGGCCGAAAACTATTGGGCTGTAGAATATGCTCGCAGTGGTTTTAAAGCAACTGAAACTGTTACTTTGCCAGCCGGGCCACTTGAGGAATTCGCTCACTCCATGGAGCCACATTTGCGTTCATTGGGACTGCCCACGAAGCTCGAAAAGGGCATTGTAACCATCTACAGTGATTACACTGTCTGCGAGGAGGGCAAGGTACTGACCCCAGAGCAAGCACGTATCCTGAAATTGATTGGGAAACCTATGGCCAAGTTTCGCCTGACTATGAAGTGCTCGTGGACAAAGGCCGATGGCTTCCAGCTGTATGTTGAGGATGATGTACAGGAGGATACAGCGGAAACCCCAATGGAAGAGGATGAAGATAACGAAGATGATGATGACGAGGACGAGGAGGAATGAATTAATAGCTAATAATTGCAAATAGAAGTTAAGTTTATGAATATGTATATAATTATATATATAGATCTTACAACAATTGGTGAGATGATACTCGAATGTTTTTAATTTTTCCCACTTTTTGTTATCGCTTAAGCCGATGAGAGATTTCCACTGCCGCTGCTGCCACCTTTCTTGGTGGGTCTGTATGCAATGACATATCTTTGGGCTACAGGCAGCGGTTCCGCGTACCCATTTAAATACGACGAGTCCTCAAATAGCACATCATAATCTTCGGTAGCTGTTTGTGGCAGGCGATTCACGATAGCTTTGTAGAAACACGTAGTTTGTGGGTACAAAGCCATCACTAAATAAGATATGGAATGAGAGATTAGCTTGCTTTAAAGTCACGCGCTAGTTGTGTGCTTACCAACTGTATCTTTGGGAAAGAGTGCATGACCATCGGTCTCCGGATTTGCACGCATCAATGGCAGTGGAATAACTTTGCGTTTGCTTAGTACATGGCGATCCTTTTGCTCCTCGTCGATGTCAATAACATCGTATTTGTTCTGACGATGTAGAAACTGCACCACCTCAGCCAAGATCCAGTTCTCCTCCTCATCAATGCCCTTGGCCAAGGCGGCCACATTGTCACCTACTTTGGCTACATAGCTACTCTCAGCTGGAATTGCTCCGCAAAGAGCCGGAGCTCGTTCGCCTGGTTTGCTAACGAATAGCGGCAACGTTTGCGCCGACAGCTGCACCATTTTCATGAGCGCACCACGACGAATGGCTTCTTTATTGCCCGCATTTCTAGCCTGCAAGAAAAAAGTTTAGTTGGAACTCCTCAAATATTTCGCTATCTAAATGTTACTTGAATGCGACGTTCATTCCGTATGTTGCGTATTTCATGGATTTTAGCCAACGCTGCTCTTATCGTTGCTTCCTCCTGTGTGGCCTCCAAGATCTTTGACTGCAGCAGACTCTTCAATTTCGGAGTCGCTATCTGACTTTGCTGTGCTCGCACAATATTTGCAATAGAAGTTTCTGCACGACGCCGTTCACTGTCCACTTTGTGTATGTGTTGTTGTATGTCTTTCAGTCGTTCCTGTAGCACATTGATTAATTCATATTTGTACATTCTCATGTTCGTGATTAAACTAACCTGAATTTGTTGTGCCGCACTTTCTGCAGTTAATGGCATTTTGTTTTTTTTTTTAATTACTTTAAGAAAGATATTTGTTTACGTTCGTATGTTAGCAGATTCTACACTAGTGTGACCACAAGTTTGATTTAACAATATACCGGTAGAAAATAAGTGAATGGTCATACCGTGGATTTCAAAGATTACTTCAATTTTCTGGCAATCCAGTTTCGAAATTTAAATTTATATAATTTATTTTATATATTTATATATACATATACACATTTATTTATTTATTATATTAAATATTTCACGCAATAATACTAACTTATTTGGGTGACCATGTACAAAATACTAAAGCCCATAAACATTGCAGTGTTATATTTTAGTCGACTATCGGGTGTTGTTATCGGGCGAGCAGTGGAATTTGTAGTGAAAGCTGGGGAAAGTGCTTTTTTTTTTTGTTTGGATTGGATGTCTACATTGTTTATACGACTACCAGCGAAGAATGTATTCCGCAACGTGTGAAGCTCCCGTAAATATGGCCCTTGTGAAATACTGGGGCAAAAGAAACGAGGAACTGATACTGCCCATCAATGACTCCATCAGCATGACACTTGACGCAAATGAGATGTCGGCAAAAACAACCGTTGCTGCTTCCGAGAGTTTTAAACAAAATCGCATGTGGCTGAATGGTGAGGTCGTTCCATTTGAGGATAACGCACGTCTCATGCGTTGCCTTGAAGGCGTGCAGCGCTTGGCACTGGCCAACGGCGGTCTCAAATTTCCCCTCTCATGGAAACTACACATTGCATCCTACAACAATTTCCCCACTGCAGCTGGCCTGGCTTCGAGTGCAGCCGGATACGCCTGCTTAGTGTACACGCTGGCACGCCTATACGAGATACCAATGAACGAGCAGCTTACAACGATTGCACGCCAGGGCAGCGGTTCCGCCTGCCGCAGCTTACACGGCGGCTTCGTGCAATGGCATCGAGGAATAGAGGATGATGGCAGCGATTCGATTGCCGAGCAACTGGTGACCGCCGAACATTGGCCCAACATGCACATGCTCATACTGGTAGTGAACGATGCACGCAAGAAGACGGGCTCCACAAAAGGCATGCAAAGTGCCGTGGAGACATCAGCATTAATACAACATCGTGCCACAACGATTGTGCCGCAACGTATCAAAGAACTGAGGACGGCGATTCAAGCGCGAGACTTTAAGACGTTCGCCGAGCTGACGATGAGGGATTCAAATCAATTGCACGCCATTGCGTTGGACACTTATCCGCCTTGTATTTACATGAATGATGTGTCGCATGCGATAGTGAATTTCGTGCATGATTACAACGAATCCGTTGGAGAAGTGAAGGCAGCCTATACCTTCGATGCTGGACCCAACGGATGCCTCTATGTGTTGGCTGAAAATGTGGCGCCTCTCTTGGCAGCCATTCAGGTGGCATTCCCCAACGATGCCCAGCAAAGTGTCGAGTACTTGAAAGGCATTCCAGTGCCACCAATTGAGCTCAAGAAGGTGGCCACAAATGGAATTGCGGAACATGTCAATCCCAAGAATCTGCTGAAATACATCATTCATACCAAGATCGGAGACGGACCAAGACAGCTCAGCGATGAAAAGAGCCTTTTAATCGACGGTTTGCCACTGCCTAAATAACTTTTGTTATCCAGTATTTTTGCGGTCACAAATTGCGAAGGTTTTAGCTAATTTATAGTTCTATAACGGGTTGGGTTGGGAGCCTTCGAATCTTAATTTATTTTACCTTACTTTAAGGTAGCTCAACATTGACACTTTTTTACCTTTGCACCTTCATTGTATTTATTTTGTTGTTAACCCATTTGCAATAAACATTTTTCCTGTACTTTGTTATCTTATGACTTTTGTTATTATAATTTCTGTGGCCTTTTGCCCTCATTTTGCACTCGAAATATATATTTTCTATTTGTTTTGAACATCTATATACATAGGTTTTGTTTTCAATTGTCATGTTTGTTGTGTTCTCTCTTTTGTTTAACAAATGCGGGTTTTATATTTAACTGTCAATCAACTTCGCACTACTGTGCACAACAACTAGAGATGGGAGTCCGTTATCGTGCCTTACAATAGCATTCGTGAGTGTTTCCATCTTGTTCGTGCTTCACATTAAAGGACAAATAATTGCATTTAATGGTAATGGTGACAATAATCTTCATCAGAAGACACCTATTATACTCAAACATATTCCGAATTTTAATAAATTTAAAAGTAGCTTTAGTATTAGTCATTATATTCCAAGAAATAAGATAATATCTATGTCAATTAGGAATTTGACAGCCCTTAGCTTGGAATAACAAATAAAGCGTGTTTAAATTTTCGATAAATATTGTTATTATCTCTTTAAATGGAACTTAAGCTTCTGCCCAGTGAAAAGTATTCTCAGATATGTAGTAAATATATATTTTCTTATAATCAAACACGTAAAGTAATACTTGATCTTAAAACTAGACATATATAAGTACATATATGCATGATGTATGTACACATCTACAACTAAATAAAAAAGCACTTTCCAAAAGCAATTCAAATAACTTTAGCAAATAAAATAAGGCATTGCACATTAGTATATAATCAAAGCTTAAGCAGTAAACGACAATATCTACTTGTGTTTTTGTTTAAACTTTAAAGGCACTCCAAGCCATTCAATGATTGTGTGATTCAGCTTGTGGACTCACTGCAGTCCGTCAGCTGGTCAACGGCCTCAATTACCACATGATTGTTTGGCAGAGCATCCAAATCGAAAGTGCTGGACGTTGCATTCAGCAATAATTCAAGGGAGATTTCCTGCTCCAAGGCAACGGCTGATAGCAACACTTCACCACTTTCCTCGTCCACGGCCGTCTCAATTGCATCTTCAATTTCCTGTTCCTGTTCCAATTGTTCCTCTGTTTCGGCTTCTGTATCATTGTCGTCCGGCAATAAGCTCGACATATACTGTTGCACGCTCTCCTCACTTATAGCCCTATGTTATTTGCTCGAAAGTAGCGCTGAGTTGGGAATCGCTTGAACGGTGCAACCGGCTTCCATATGTTCGATAACCTGTTGCTTCAGCTGGGCCACATGATCTTTCAGACCCTTGACAATGCCCGCCAAATCCGTATTCTCGCCCTTGAGCATTTTGACGCGATCCTCCAGCTTGGAGATGCGCTCCAGCTTGCGCTTGCGGCATTTGGAGGCAGCCACACGATTCCGTTGACGCTTGCGTTCCAGCTTAATCTTCTCCTGGTCGGCCATGTCGATGGGACTCACAGTCGGGGAACCTGCCGAATTCTGTGGCTCATCTTTGATGACAGGAAAGCGATCTATGTGATAGAAGCATATTAATTTCGATACTTTAGAAATGCAAACAAGGTGAAACTTACCCACTGTGTTGTAGATAATTGTGCCACCACTAATGCCATTATTAACAGCTGTCATCGCGTTGCCGGCTGCTGAAGAATTATTTGCAGACGCTGTGTTGGGATTACCCAGATATGCTTGGGTATTCTTGCTGGTATGAAGATTCTGCAATGCATCTTCAAAGCCCTTGCCAAATGCCTCCTGCTCCGAGGTGATTTGACCCACTTTCGATGGGAAAACTGTACCGGGCTGTGGTGTCTGCATCAGATTGCTGGACAACAGAATTTTTTCCAAGTCCGGAGTATTTAAAGTTTTGCCTTGCAAGTCTGGTGAATCAATGTTCAAGTGATCTATGACCCGTTTATTTGTTACTTTATTGAGGTCCAAAAACGCTGGTCGCTTATTCACGATGGCTGTTGATGTTGTTGAACTGCTGTTATTGGGTGTTTGAAATTCCATCGAGTCTTCGGTGCCAAGTGCTTCTGGTTCCGTTTTAGGTACTATCGCAGCGGCGTTAGCACTGTTACTGTTGCTTGAATTATTGGCCGATAAAGCGGCAGCGGTTGCGGCGGAAACGATTGTTTTCATTTTTCCTCTGAATATGACGTCAGACTGCGAAGCGAGAGAGCACAAATAAAATAAATGGGTTGCTGTTGTCGTGATAACTTGTTTTTAGATGATGACTCATAGGTTTTTTCTTTCCTCTCACTCTAACACATAACAACCCAACCGCCCGCACACAAACACAACGACATTGTCACATGCACACTCTTGTGTATATTTTTGTATGCAATACGTGCGTACAGAAGATAACTTCATAGTTATTTATTTATGGCAGGTTTACTTACCTATCCCAAAACACAATTAGAGTGCTGTGAGCTTTGCGAAAATTTTCACGATACAATACACTTTTTATGTGGTTTAAAAGAACGAGAATTTAATTTATATTTTTGATACGGTCAAGTGAATTTGCGTTGTATTTTCGAAGTGAAGAAACATCGATGGCAACATTGAAGTATCGATATGTTTTTTAAAATGGATAAGAAATCGATCTTTTATGGTACACTGATGTTTGATGTCAAATAATAATTTTATTATAAATAGATTTAATTTCAAATAATAAAGAAGTATTTTTTACAAAGAAACTTGAGAAGAACGTGTTTTTCTTGGCTTTTGTTTACAATTGCATATACATACTTCGTTGTTTACCATTCACAATTAACCAAAGAAAGGAGTTGCCAGAGCTTTTTGAAACATATAACAGCTGTTTTTAGTCTATCGATAAGCAACGTTAACGTAATGTATCGATAGTGACTCTGCTTCTTCCTCTTCTTTTCCGCTGAACTGTCAGAAACGTAGGTCGCAAATGAAAAAGATTATAATTAAAAATCTATGAAAATGTTGTTTATACTAAACAATCGGCATTTGTTGCACTCATTATGGCAAAAGGATATCGTAAATGGTGTACTAAATTTAATATTTTCTGTTTTCATATTGTGGTACCTTCCGATTGGCCGTCGACTATTACTTGATACCCAACAGTTGATAATTCGCAATGGCCAAGTCCAAGAATCACACAAATCACAACCAGAACAAGAAGGCTCACCGCAATGGCATCAAGCGCCCACTGCGTAAGCGCCACGAGTCCACCCTGGGTGTAAGTAGAGTTCAACCAACCAACTAATTAATTGCAAAATCAATCTAAAATTGTGAATTTTCCACAGATGGATGTCAAGTTCCTGATCAACCAGCGTTATGCCCGCAAGGGAAATCTTTCCCGCGAGGAGTCAGTGAAGCGTTACAACGAGCGCATTGCTGCCCAGCAAGGCAAGCCCAAGCCCGTTAAATTGTAAATTCCAGGTCGCATTCGTTCTATGTTTTGAGTGAATATCGCGGCTTAGAATAAATGAAAAAAACTTTTTAACAAATGCATCCAAAGTGTTGTTTCTGGTGTTTCTAGTGAAAGTTATTCGGGATTTTGCAATATTCGAAAGACATTTTCAGGATTTCAATGATTCAAAGAACTAGCTGGAAAGTCGGATTAGGACGAACATTTATTACAAATGTGTGGCGATGCAACAAATAGCTTATTTCGTGCATGCTACTTATAATTCATATAAACCATGATAAAACCGGTATACCCGGAGATTCGAATGCGTTAAAAACATTGCATTTGAACATTAGCTGAAAGAGAAGCTGGGATTAATGCTTCTTAAGACCACTGCTACAACCAGATAGAAAAAGCTTTATGGACTTTTTTAATATCTTATTTTTTTTATTAAATATTTTTAGTCTAAAAAGATATTTCAAAGCAGTTTTATTGAACAGCTGTAGAGGTGTGACCATTAGAAAATTTTAATAATATACTGAGATAACATTTTCTATACCATCAAGTATATTTGCCCCCGTCGTTTACGGCCTCACTGTGCTGCCTTGTATTATTAAAAATTTAATTATTTGCTAGTCTGGCAACCTTGGTTTGGCATCAGCATTTTGCCAAGCAAACAATTTCTTGGCCACCCAATTGTATGGGAAATTCGTAAATGCTTGCACCATTGTTTGTTGGGTAGTCAAATCGCAGCGAACGTAGAACTGTCGTTCGGTCGCCAATACACATATATGTAATTTAATTTAATAATAGTACAATACATTTTAGAGTGTGAAGACATTGTGTCATAAATATATGAATTATATTATTCACTAATTATGTAAACGGCAAAAACGGTGCTAGTTAAAATCAAATTGAGCAGTGAAAGAATCATTTTTCGCGCAGTGTGCTGTGGATGCTTGCTTATTATATGTACGTGAATATGTACATACATATGTATGTACTTGTATATTTTACTTCGTGTTCGTGACAGTTTATTTTACTTACATTAAGTAGTTTTTACATCTAAACGTATACTACACATATTTCTAAAACGATAAATAAAGCAATTAAAGTGCTACTGTTAAGACAAACAGTGTAAAAGTCAACGTGAGAATAAAAATAATCAGCTATATCGACGTTTCATTGTCACACATACACGCTCACATTCACACAACAAGCGCACCGCGGATACACGTGCGTGTCTACCTACACACATACACCCACACACTCAACACACACACTTTTGCATACAAAGCAGCGCTCAGCTGTGCTCAGCTGTCATTTGTTGTCAATGTGTTTGATCCTGCCACAGTGTTTTGTTTTGCGCGGCAAGCTTGCAAATCGGTGTACCGTAACAACGGCAATAGCAACAACAACAATTGATTGACTCAACCGGTAAGTTTAATTCATATATTCGTAGAACACACTTAACAATTGATGAGGGCGATTCTTTGTTTAATTCAACTTCTGTTTTTCGCAGTAAATCAAGTAAATTAAAAATCGAAATATATATGTATTTAACGTTTAACTACTAGTATTGGCTTTTGTGGGTTGACTTAAATGCTTAGAATGACACGAACTCATACAATTAGTATACATGGTAATATGAATTTAAATTGCACAGACACGTTTGTCTCTCATCCATAATTTAAGTAGATTTGTGCGTAGTCATGATTTTCAAATAACTTAAACGGGTAGTGTATGATATGATATATATGTAGATGTGTAGTATTATTGTAGAAGTTGGGGTGTTAATTACTTAAACAACATTGTCATTTTGTGTGAGAAAACAATTTGCTTGTCTGTAGATTTCCTAACTAAACTCCAAATCAACATGTCCATAAACTAACAGTTGATCTTCAGTTTCGCCAAGTCTTTGACGTGAATATCCGAGTGACAAGTTATGTATAAATTGAGATATTATTAAACATATCGAGTTCTAGCCACGCAAATAACGATTTTACTTAGAGCTCGGTTTGTTCATCTTCATCGAATGTAAATAATAAACCCGTAAATATTTATTCAATATATTGTGTGAGTACAACGTTAAATGGTTTTTAATAATCCTATTTCAAAGGCGGAAATCAATACATTGATTAGTTCCGTTTGCTTTGCGGGGGAATATAGTATATATACATATATCATAATGTCTTTGTGATCCGTCATAATTAAATTGAATAATGGCATAATGCCAGTGTGCTCGACCGTAAAGCACACTTTATCTCCATTGTTACTGTGTCATTTATATTTACCAACTGTGTTGATGTTGGCACGGCGCTTATCGTCGTCACAAATGGTTGATAAGAAAGTTACTTGAGTCGGTCTGTTCTTATTATTATTATTTCTTTTTTATTTTGTTATTGAAATCTGACGGCGCTTCGTGTTGTCAATGCAACGCAAGCGATTGCAGTGATTTATGATTCATGACCTCGTATATATCCAACTTCCACAAAATGAGAATGTTAATATCAAAGTTATAGCGATTATTTAAGAGTTTGGGCAACTGCAAACATTTTAAATTCCACTAACGTTATCTAAAGCTCCAGAGACAACTACAAACAGTTGAGAAACGGAGCTTGATGATCATCAAAGACTGTGATTAAGTTGTTGTTATTTACTTGCAAGTGCTAATTTGCATTGTTACCTTAATAAATCAATTTTAACAACAATCAAACCTGACAGACGTATCTACTCTAATTATGAGTTCATATAATACTGTACTCAATGGGTTTGATCTTCAACTCGACTCTTTTAAAAGTCATTTTTTGTGTTGCGTCATACAGAATTTCTAAGAACAACGCAGCTTTCACATTCCACTTAAATTTGTCAAAATAAAAACCAGTTATGTTCGTTTTCTTTATATAATTGTTAAACTATTTATAGGGTACTTTTTAGTCGAGTGCTGGGTATGAGCTTATTTTTATCATATTGCTAAGATCAATATTCCACAAATTAATGTTAATTTATCTGATCAAAAATGTAGGAAATTGAAGCGAATAAATCACATCTACGGTAGATAACCATTTGTCCAAAATATTTCTCAGTTGTGATCGAAAGCCTGAAAGTGACAGAGATTAGGTTGATGTCCGATTGTCAGAGAGAGTGTCAGAAACGTTTTGAAAGTAATATATCTATCACGTATTAAAATGGTTGAAAATATACCAGTCTATTCTATATCACACTATATGGAATCCCTACTACCGCCCGAAGAACAAGTGAGTTATTTTTTTTCCCCATCTCCCAACTCAGCTATCCAAGTACTTGAATGAGTCAGACGATACTCTTTACACACAGGAAAAGTACTGTGTAGTTTCATAATTTTATTGCTTACAAACAAGAGTCTATTATAATGCCAATATTTAATAATAGATCACGGCTACTTGGCGTTTGCTAGGTGTACAAGATTATTTGTCTATGTGCCCAGCTATTCGTGGAAGTGTTGATTGAGCCATGGCAGATAATCAACAAATTTGGTTTGCAAATTGTTTTGGCAAGTTCTCGATATAAATACATATAAATATATGCATATTGTTGCAATGCATTTTTATTGCTTACAATCAAAGCACATGTGTCCAATAAACACGCTGTTATAATTGCATACTGTCTGATTTTCCATGACAGCCCAAAAGTATGCAACGCTTTTTGTGCACAAGCGTACATCAAATCCGCAATCACAATTTGAATGATGGGGTTGTTGGGCAAAGAATTGATTAAGTGTGTTTCTTTAATGCATTTCATTGTTATAAAAGTGTATGCATGTATTTAGTTTGTGTTTGCATGTCTGAGTACGAAGTGGTGAATGTAAACATAAACAGAAAATGTTGTTCATAATTGTGTGTTTTGACTGGCACCCGGCTCGGCTTGTTATCAGTCAACGAGATCACTCTCAACTTAAATACGACAGTAAAACAAAGCGGAGATAGAGAGCAAGTTGTTAGCACTGGAGAAAGAGAGAGATGGAGAGCGGTAATGAGTAATTTTAAGTTCTCTCGCGAGTCGAGACTGACAACTCGCTTTACGATAACCAAATAGAAATGTATTAAGTAGCCGTTGTCATTATTCATTTTTGGCGCTAGTCATAATTGTTTGCGCGTGTGTGTGTGTGTGTTTGGTCTGCATGTAGTTTGTATATAAGCGCCGTTAATGTTGCGCTAAATTGTTGTGCTTTTATCTGGAAAACAACCAAGAACAAAGTTGTGGGAATGACAGACTATCGGATACTCTATTTTATACAAAATGTAAGAATTCACTGATAATTATTATCACTAGCTTTATCTAATAACATAAACATTGCTACATTTCTTTTGAACTGTGCCAAATTTATGCTACCCGATTTGCTATACTTTAGACGTACAGGGTATTAGTTGTAGTGAGTGTAAGGCACATGGTTTGAGCTGCATAATGTGCCGTCAGCGCCTATCCGGACCGTTCCCTGCGGTTAGTTTTTCAGCAGTACGCGTCGCGTGAGCTCGACATTTCCGAGCGATACAGAATCGGAATCAAAACTTGAATATATTTATATTTTGTTTCGCCAAACTAATGGCAACAAGTTAATTACATTATTTAAGGGTTATCAGTGCTGTAGATTCGATTAAAGATTAAACATTCGCCAAAACAACATGCTGAAATAATTGCCGTCCGTCGAATAAAAATTGCTGCTCTAAACGAAATCTCTGTGTATTGTGTGTATTTTGCGGACTATTTGTTCTGTGTTAAATGGCCGTTTAAGTGTTTTAGTCTGTACTATTCAAATAGTCAAAATGGGTCGCACCCCCAAATTGGATCAAGTGGGACGCTCCTATTCGGAGATGTCGCCGTTAAATCCGCCCTTGTCGGCACACTCCACGGCCACGACGAGCTCCGGCCATGAGCGTAACGATTCCGGTGGATATGGCAGCTTATTTCCATTCGGATTCCTTCGCGGCTCCTTTGGGCGCAGTGGTAATTCGATTCAGGTGGGTATTACTACAATGAGTTCATGGGTATTATTACTACATAGAGTAGAGTGAAAAGTACTAGGTTCTATTGCCAAAAGCGTTTTGCCATATGTTTTGATGTCAACTGTTGGTTTATCTGATAAGCAATGCGGGCGGGCGCAATATAGATATTTTTTTTTTTTTTTTGGGGCCGCCGCCGCCGCCAGACAGGCAAGTCAAACATATGTTTATACACATCTGTGTGTAGTTTATATACCGCTCACTATATATGCTGATTATAATGCTACAGGCGGCTGTAAATCGATAGCAAGCAGACCACTGAGTAATGTTTTCTGATGTGTGTATTTATGAACACAATTTGCATCTGTTTGTTTATAGTTGGTAATTTAATATCGACTGTGCTTTAATCAATTATTTGCTGTTTTTACTCGTATTTATGAATATTTATTTGTTTATTTCAAGTAATTATTAAGTGTAAGTTAATTCTTAATTATTGGCAACTCTGTTTTGAAATCTTTTCGAATGCAGCCTAAAAGTAGGCAATAGATTTTGTGTGGCCTGCCTATTGTGTGAGTGTGTTTGTGTATGTGTGAATGCACTTGAATCAGCCTTTTGGACATTCGGAATGGGAGATTTTGCACAGGTATTTTACAAGTATTTCGAGTTCTTGAGGGTACTAATAATTAATTATTGTTACTTTTGAGTAAAAAATTATCTGTGCATACTTAAGGAAATAATCCAAGAATGTTTTATACGTATTCTTAAGTGCTAATAAATACAAAAATATTTGAATATATGTCAATTTTTGCAGTCGGGATGTCTTTATTTGTTTTCTTCATTGTTAAATCGATATCGCAATTACGCTTGTTGTCCGTACTGTCAAGAGAAGAGCGAATACACTGCAAATATTAATTTCCAGTGCACTGCGAGTCGCATGCACATTCTATATAGTATATAACTATACATTATATACAGTTGAAAGATAGATATATCTCGCATCATCTCAGAGCTTCACAGCACTTTTGAGTGCCTTCCCAGCAAGCTGTAAATTACTATTGACACTCACTGTCGGCAATAATAAACTTTATTATGGACTGTCATAATTGAAGGCGGCATTCTAAGCAATCGCCCTCCACGGGCCGCTTCACACAGAAACTCAAAGTCAAAGACAAGACTTTGATTCAGTTTTATTTGACTCGCAGCCTGGAACGCGTCTTCGTGGCAAACTCGACTCGATTCGTCTTTTTTTTTTGTGTTGTATTTTGTTGCCACGCGACTAATCGAATTTTGGGCAAAAAGTGTGAAAATAATTACCAAGAAAAAAAGAATAAATTAGAGGAAAGAAAACTGATTTCAATTAGCAAATAGGAAGTGCTGGTTTCTAGCAATCCTCTGCTTAATATCCGTTCGTTATCAGAGTCGAGTGCTTATCGGGGATCTCTCCGAGATGCTTTGTTTGTTCAATTAATTAAAAGTCAAAGACAAACTGCGTATCGTTGTTCATATATGGATGTTGCATGCAGTGTGGACCACACAGTTCACTTTGGAACGCCTCCGAAAAGCGGTCGACCAAATAGAAAAGATTGCAATACTTTTTCAATAATCGCAGCGGAAAAATACCTTCAAGACGGAACTTAACGGCGCGAGTTTGACCAAAATGTTTAAGGCCCGCTTAAAAACGCATCCGGGTGAATCTGAGGTGAATCTTTATTGCAATCGATAGTGTGTAACTTTGTAATTGTTATTTATGCAATTTATAATGTGTGTTTACACTTAGTTTATAGTTGTAATCTATGTTTACCGTGATAAGTTTACAATAACGATTGTGGACGTCAACAAAGTGCAAACACTATAAAGTAGGACAGATATTATCTACACAGGGAAACTAACCTGAGATGTTAAAGAGATGTTATATCAGTTGCTGGATACTCTCAAATTTATGTGTATTCTTTATTTATTGCCTGCAATTGATTTGTGTCTTGCATCTCTCTGTATTCACATAACAATTAACAATTTGTTATTCATTCGTAAGGGGAAACTGGGAACGCAGAGATTTTCGAGCTCTTTATGAATGACATTTCACTTGCGTTGAATCAACAATGTGAACATGCCTTTTAATCAAGACAATTAGACATGTGCAAGAAATTGTTGAATAAAAGATACTTTTTTACAACAGAACCTTAACTACACATATAGAACTTGTGAGAGACACCAACACACACAAAGACACACACTTAATTACTAATCAGTTATCCCAGTTGGCAGCCACAGCTCTCTCCATAGCCGGAGGGGCCTCATTAAACTTAACTTGCGATAAAGTTGAGGTGTCAGAAGGTAACAAGCACACACAAAGAAAACAGCTAACATGCAGTCGGATGATAAAGCGTCCAAGCTGAACAAAAACCCAGCCACAAAGACGACGTCTGACCCAAAGACACACACGACTCCAACAACAACATCAGAAGCAACAACAACCACAACTGTTGCTGCTGCAGACTCCAACTCCAACTCGAAGTCGAGCAAACAACGGACAATCAGCGCTTTGGTACGCGGTCTACATGACACGGGCACAAATGATCTGCAGTCGCTGCATCGTCCGCTGCTGGAGCGTGAGGAGCGACTGCTGATGTTTGCGGCGAATCACAATTCCCAAATCGACGCCAAACACAAGCACGCTGGGACGTCGTGGTGGAGGCAGCGAGTTGGCTCCACATGCGTCGCTGCCGCGACTAGTGATCAACATCGAGGCATCCGCCGATGCAACAAGTTGCAACACGACAGCAGCGACAACAACAACCACGGGCAGTGCATTAGCATTATCGCCATCGCCAACACCGACGCGCTCCCTCACCCCCGATAGCTATGGCCAGGAGTTGAACGGAGATGCCGGCAGTGGGAGTTATCATCCAGAGCTGAGCATCACGCCGAACACAACGCGACGTTTCAGTCACTTTAATTTGGCGTTACGTCGCTTCTCCCATATCCACGTACATGTACTACTCTTCTTCTTCTTATTTCGCCATTCGTTTGTTGTCTGTCTTTTTTTATTGCCTTGACTTTCGATTTAACCAACATACATGTTGCTTTTGCGGCTGTCTTTGTTCTTGTCTTTGGCTGGCTGACTGACTATGCTTCTAACCCTCAAGTCCTGGCTGCCCAAGCGATAACCTGTCCTTAACTACATACAAGTATCTAAAAATAAAACCCAAGACGCTATTTTTATGCCCTGCCCTGCCCTGCCTCTCTCTTCTCCTTCTATGCTACTTCTTATGTGATCCAACAAGAGTTCAATGTGCTTTCCTGCCTGTCGTTAACTCTCTTTTTATTGTTGCTCCTTGTGTACACATTCTATTTTTATTGCGTTTCCTCTTTTATTTTTTGCCAAGTTCTACAATTAATAATACCAAATCGATTAACGTACACTAGTGCACTAAGTTTACTTAAGCTCTGATGGGCTATTTTAAGGAAATGAATGAATGCACTTCAAATTGAGTGTGTCACGCAATGTAGATAAACCTAACTAGAGACTAGTCTGAAGTCTTTAAGTGTTTAATTTAGCTTTGTTCATTTTGCCGACACACGACGAGAATCAAACTTTTCGTATTGGCAATCGTTTAGTCTGTCGAAAAGTTATCGATAGCTGTCCATCAGTGTCGATAACAAAAACAACAGCAGCGGCGTAAAAGAGAACAGACAATAATGTATTAGCCATTATTGGACAAGGCTATAAACACTAATAATAATAATCATAATTATGTACTCGTAATTTTCGAGTACTTCCAATTTTTCAATCGTTTCGTTTGCCAAGCAAACATTTTCTATGCAGCTGATTAAATTTTCTTGACTTTTAATCAATGTGTGCAAATATTTATGCACAACTTTGGTAATAATTTTGAAAACCAATATTACAATTAACCCCAATACGAACGACGAATTAAGTGTATATGAAAAGTTCCCCACTAAAGTTAAAGATACGCTCATCAATTGAGTTTAGTTTAGTGTCTTCGTTTAGCTAATTTACCACTTGCCGCGTTTTTAATTAAACTAATGCGCGCGCTCAAAGAGAGAGAGAGAGGGAGAGAGAGTGTTGAGTGTGCTGCTGGCAAATCAATTAAAAATTAACAAATGCACTGCACTATACACCAGTTAAGGTTATTAACTGCAGTTGGCCTTTACAATGTCAGGCCAGGCCCAGAGAAACTTTTCGTAATTTATATTTGTTTTTACTGCGCACAATGGGTTTGGCACCACTGTGCGTGTTGGAGCCGCTAGAATGGCAGCCAAAAGCCGACGCAGCATTGGTCATTGGTCAACTGTTGAACTGGTCATTGGTCACTTTAGTCTTCAGTTCAGTTCAGTTTTAGTTTTAGTCGCTAGCAGTGCGTGTTGTTGGCCAGAGCGTGTGAACGGAAAATGCAGCGACGAAGGAAAAGCATTTGTTGACTGTGTGCCTAAATATAGCTACTGGCCAAATTGGCAAACACGTTTTAAGTGGCTGCGGAACAACACAAAATTACAGCATTTCATATAGTGCGCGCACGGATGTATCTCGTAGATACCTATCGAAGTATCTCCACATGCCTATCTACTGCGTATCTTTGTATCTAGTTACATGTGTAGTCATACAGAGACGATCGCGCGCTCTGCAATTTGTAATCAGTGCCAGTTTTCGAGTTTTAAGTTTTGCGTGCCCGCTTAAAATCGCACCGAGAGCGAGAGAGAGACAGAGAGAGAGGGAGAACGACAGAGTATTTGGCTTGTTGATAAGCAACACCGTCATGCGATACCCAACAACAACAACAGCAACAACAGCGACAGCTAACCAACCAAGTCAAGCAACCGTCTAACCAGCACACATCCAATAGCTTGCACATGGCTGCTGCTTTTGCTTTTGCTTTTGCTCCATTGGCTTCGCACATTCAAAAGCGATCCGTCGTCGCGAACAGAAGCGTTCTTGCAGATACATTCGCTGAGTTCTTCTCTCTCGCGCGCTATAAACTAATAACAAACATATTTAAGAATGCATTTTACGACTGCCGCTTAAAGGCACGCGCTGCTTTAATTACGCGTATCTACTTAATATTATTATTTTTTTTTATAAATGGTGCCAGTGTCTTTTGTCGTAAATCGTAAATCATGACTTTTTATCAGTCTTGAGTAAATAAAACAATTCAAAGATTTAATTTACAATTGTTTAACATCTGCAAGTGCAACGCGAAACAGCTGACAAAATGAAGCTCTCAAAGAGCTTAGACGAATTAATTCTAAACGCGTCGCGTTTAAGTTTAAATAATCTGCGATCGCCGACGAAGAAAAAGCCCAAAAATGTTAGTATTCATTAAGAACCAAAACTCATAAATAGTTTTTCATAAATATTTATAGTGATCTCGAAGAAGTAAAACTACAAAAATTGTTGTCAGTTATTTTCGAGTTATGCCTTAATGCGTTTTAGCACCGAAAATAAAGGCGAGATATGTTTGTATCTAGATACACAACCTTAATCACACCTTTTTGCATACGCTCCAGACGTCTCGATATTTGCCAACAATTATTTACAAACATTTTCACGCCTTAAAAACGTTAATAAACGAAATCAATTTGTTACAATTCGCAACGAAACTCATTACAAGGCATCAGCATTCTCTTTAGTCTCTAGCATCTAAATGAAGTTCTCTTTCGTCACACACACAATTTTAGTTAGGCGTTGATTCATCAGCATTTGCTTAGAACTGTGACAGCTTGACAGCTTCATTCCGCTTGATTTTGGACCATATTTAAATTGGTATGTGCCAGTTAAGCTACTGCAAAACGTGAGTGCTGGCTTATTTCGCACTGGCAAATACAGTAATCTCTCGTTGGCATTGTTATCATGCTTGGTAGGTACATATATAGTATAGGGGGCATCTACATATGTATGTCCAAAATCAAGCCATCTACAAGAATTCTATATTAGATAAACGAGAATACCTTTTTCCTTTCGAGATTTATTAGGCGCCACTATCAATGGTATTACTGAGGTTGGGCATTAAATCTTGACAGCTGTCTGTCTCAGCACGACTAAGAAATATGGACATATCACTGACCATTTGACAGCCATAAGTTATCCCAAATGAACCGATATTTTATCTCATATATATAATATTTTGCTTCTTATCAATTTTTGATGTTCTTCTGCTTCACTGACATTGCAAATTTTCTCCTTTTGCAGTTGTATAACAAATCAATTGGCAAACGCATTAATTATGAAATTCTAATTCTAAGTAACATCTCATAAAGTAGATTGTGACGAATATTCGTGAACAAGTTGATTCACTTTTACCTTTAATCATATCTCTTCTAAGGGACACTTTAGCCTTCTTTTGTTATCATTAACCTTTATACGTGAAAATCAAGTGCAATTTATCTTTATTTATGCTTTCTCAAGTATTTTGATAAAAACAATGAGTAATACTTAAATAGCCTTATTAACCACACAGAGTGTTGACAATTCCTGACGATTATCATAATGTAGAAATGTAATTAGTACATTCTTGTATATTAGAATAATTTATAAGTGGAATTAGTACATTCTTTTAAATTAAAACAGCTCAATAAATGCTTTTAACAGATGCCAGAGGAATTGCTTAAAATGCGTACTTAAAATGCAATCTGTTAATTATTTAACAGCTTTTACACTATATTAAAATTGCTGACTACAAAATTACGCAATGTAATTAGAAACTATTTATTTCCACAACGATTTTTTGTTCTTACGAAGAGAAAAATATGGTCAACAAATGGACTAGTTGAATAAGAACTTTATAACTATTTATAACTGCTGTTTAATTTGAAAAAAAAAATCATATAAAAGAATGTAATATTAAAGTAATCTTTACTCTATTACGAAAACTTTTCTTATCAAGTAAAATTGTTAACAAATGTTGAAAGTTATCAATAATATTAGCATACTTACATAAATTTGCATCTTTTTAACATTATGAGTTGCATATTTGTTGCTTTTGCTGAATATATAACTTAAGAACTTTAACAAATGTATAGACATTAATAAGAATTAATTGACACTACTGTTGGCCAAAATATTGCTCCAATATTAATTGTGTATTTCCCATAAATTGTTCTAATCAAATATGACGTTTACATTGTAATTAAATTTGTCCCTTTTTGGAAGTTCCCCTTTCGAGTTCGAGTGTAATATTTGCATTGTATTTGAGTTATTTCTTAATATCGGCACATGAACGTTTCTTTAGCATGTGACTTGCAAATTGAAATAACGAATGCAGAATTGGATATTTAATTAAAAAATAAAAAAAGTTGTTTGCAAGCGTTTCGTAACCCAATTAAATGATATTCTATTTTCCCCACCAACCCCACATTTAGTCAAAGAGAACTAATCTTTGGCATTGCATGTTGTATTCAATTATTCGCAAAAACTGTTTGTTTGATGTGCTTGTCTTCCTTTGTTTTCTTTTGTTTTATCACAATTTAGAACATAAATCGATACGGAGAATCCATGGGTTCACTCGGACATCGCGCCCTGCTGCAGTACATCGATAATAATGATATTTCTGGTCTGCGCGCTATACTCGACAGTCGTCATCTAACCATCGATGATCGCGATGAGGTGAGTCACCTTAAATATTATTATTTCTAATTTGATTATTAGTTTTGAATTTAATTGATTACTTTTCGGCTATCTGCAGTTGAATGTTAAATGATAATATTACATTCTTTAATTTCATTCTTTATCAAGTTGATTTTTAGTTTGGCATTTTATATTGTTTCTTTCTTGATTAGTTGAAAGTAAAATGATGCTGTTGTTATATTATATAATTTCATTCTTGGTTTTGATATATTGCCTTTTATTGTCTTACTTTCTTAACTATCTAAACTTGGTCATTTACAAAAAAAGTAAAGTTAAATTAGCTTATTTCCATAGAATAATAGTTCATAGTTTGAGTAGTTTTCACCACATAAAATTTATTACTTTGGGCTTTTATATTATGTAATTTTATTTTGTCTATAGTTTTTTTATTTATTTATTTCCATATTTTGTTTTTTATTTATTTATTTCCGTATTTTCATTTTATTTACTTATTAGTTTTCTGTTATTATACCTAGTAACTATACACAATTTTTAAAGTATTCTTATTTTATTTTGTATTTACTTTTTTTTTATTATTATTTCTGTTCTCTTTACATTTATTTACAATTTATTTTGATATGTATATTTATGTATATATTTTATATTTTTATTATATATTTTTTACTCATATATTATTTATTTTGATTTAATTTATGTTCTCTAACTTTCTTTACATATACAATTATATAAAATTTTCAAATTAGTAAAATATTATATTTAATATTTTGATAATTTCACTTCTATTATGAACTAATCTTTCATTAATTTGGTAAATAGAATGCTACCACTGTGCTTATGGTGGTCGCTGGACGCGGCTTAACTGCTTTTGTGCGTGAGTTCTTGTCTCGTGGCGCCGATGTGCAGGCGGAGGATTTGGACAACTGGACAGCTTTGCTGTGTGCCACACGCAATGGACACTTTGATGTGGTGCAACTGCTGCTGGATCATGGCGCCGAAATCGAGCATCGCGATATGGTAATTAAAGAAAGCTCTTACTCTTATTCCCACTTTCCTCTAACTTCAATTTTCCTCACTCTTCCCTCTTAGGGCGGCTGGACCTCGTTGATGTGGGCTGCGTATCGCGGACACACGGATCTGGTGCGTCTGCTGCTGGACAAGGGAGCGGATGGGAATGCGCATGGCAATTACCATTTGGGTGCGCTGCTTTGGGCTGCAGGACGTGGTTTCAAGGACATTGTGGAGCTGCTGATACAGCGAGGCGCCAAGGTGAATGTGGGCGATAAGTACGGCACCACAGCGCTGGTCTGGGCGTGTAGGCGTGGCAACGTGGAGATTGTCGACACGTTGCTGAAGGCGGGCTCCAATGTGGACACCGCCGGCATGTACTCCTGGACACCGTTGCTGGTGGCAGCCTCGGGTGGACACACAGACTGCGTCAGTTCGCTACTCGAGAAGAAGCCCAATGTGAATGCTTTGGACAAAGATGGCATGACGGCCCTGTGCATTGCCAGTCGTGAGGGTTCCCAGGACATTGCGGCGGCACTGATTGCCGCCGGTGCCTATATTAATATCCAGGATCGAGGCGGCGACACTCCGATGATACATGCTGTCAAGGGCGGACATCGCACAGTGGTCGAAGCGCTGCTGAAGAAGCACGCCGATGTGGACATTCAGGGCAAGGATCGCAAGACGGCGATTTACACGGCCGTGGAGAAGGGACACACGCAGATTGTGAAGATGCTGCTGTCCACGAATCCCGACCTGGAATCATCCACCAAGGATGGCGATACGCCGCTGCTGCGCGCCGTGCGCAATCGCAATCTGGAGATTGTGCATATGCTGCTCGATCGCAAGGCCAAGGTGACGGCCAGTGATAAGCGTGGCGACACCTGCCTGCACATTGCGATGCGTGCTCGCTCCAAGGCCATTGTGGAGGCACTGCTGCGTAATCCGAAGCACAGTCAGCTGTTGTACCGTGCCAACAAGGCGGGCGAGACACCATACAACATCGATTCCCTGCATCAGAAGACGATACTCGGCCAAGTGTTTGGCGCCCGACGTCTCAATACCAACGAGGATTCCGAGGGCATGCTGGGCTATGAGCTGTACTCCTCGGCGCTGGCGGATGTGCTCAGCGAACCGACGTTGACCACACCGATTACGGTGGGTCTGTACGCCAAGTGGGGCAGCGGCAAGAGTTTTCTGCTCAACAAACTGCGTGAGGAGATGAACAACTTTGCTCGCCAATGGGCCGAACCCCCCGACGAAGATCGGAGGATTGCTTTTCATCGTTTGCCTGCATATATCGCTGCTCATTGGCACCATTGTGGGTCTGAGCACGTGGTCAGCTCTGTGGGGCTCACTGGCTGCCTTACTTTTCCTGCTGCTTGCGTATCTTCTGTTGGCAGCTGCAAAGTACTGTAACTACCAAATGGACATGTTCTGGGCCTACTCGGTGCTGCATGGCCTGGAGAAGCGTATCACACGTCTGCGTCTCATACTGCAGGTGACGTTCTGTCATCCACCTGGACCACAGGCTGACTCGCAACCTAAACCTGTGCGGTTTCACTTTGCCGAGGCGAGCAGCGCTTCTCCAACGGGAGATGGCGCCGTGGCTCACATGCTAGCAGCACTTCTGGATGCTATGGGTAAGTGAGAGATATCGGTTATATATTCTAATGTTGTTTGTCAAGTATGACAAGAACTGAAAAAAAAGAGTTAAGGATTTAAAAGAAATAGTTTCATAATTGGTTCAAGAAAATATTATAAACCTAACTTAGCTAATTTTACATTCTGTATCAAGAGTAGATTTTAACTTTCTACAGCATCTATAATAGATTAGAAGGGTCCTAAGGGTAGCTGGAAAAAATGTCAGGAAAGGGGAATTTTTGGAATTTGTAGTGGGACGTAAAAATCTGGATTTAAATATTATAATTATATCCAATTTAGTCTGCTAAATTTAGTACTTCAAATTCGAAATATACTATATATCAAATATAACCTATATCGATATACCGAATACAGCCGTCGGTATATTTTAGTATTTTTGGGCTATATTAATTAGTATATTTTAAGAATAATTCCGCTCTGTTTTGCTTTCGTTAAAAGTGTTTGCCGGGTATCTCACGGTCCACCACATTCAATTATAGTTTTCTTTCTTGTTTTTATTAGGAACAATATAATATTTGAAATATTATTTTAACGATGTGTTAATTATTAGTATAGATTTCTATGACAATTTAAAGAATTAGCATATTAAGGAAGCATTATAGAATAGTTTATTACAATATTACAAACCAACTTTCATATAACCTACCTCTCTATTTCCTTCAGAATCCCACTATGGCTGGCTGGCCACTCGCTTGTATCGTGCCTTTCGCCCCAAGTGCCTCAAGATGGACGTCGGCTGGCGTTGGCGTCGCATGTGCTGTCTGCCCATTGTGCTGCTCTTTGAACTCGGTCTGGTCTCCCTCGTCGCAGGTATCGCACTGATTGTGGCGTACTTTACGCATGCTAATGAATCGGAGCGGGAACGCATACTTGTGTCTGTCTATGTGATTGCTGCGGTGTTGGTGGGACTCATCTGCACCCATCTGCATGTGCTGGCCAAGGTCTTTGGCTCGCTGTTCATCTCGCACAAGCGGCAGCTGAAACGCGCTGTGCGCTCCAATGAGAATGCGCCGCTCACGCTGCTCGGCGCCGAGGTGGCTGTGCTGACGGACATGGTCAAGTGTTTGGATGCGTTTACCAATCAACAGAGTCGACTCGTAGGCGTTGTCGATGCCCTCGACTCTTGTGATACGGAACGCATTCTTACACTTTTAAATGCAGTGCAGACTTTGCTCTCATCACCCAATCGTCCCTTTGTGCTGCTCATCTCTGTGGATCCGCATGTGATTGCCAAGGCAGCCGAAGCGAATAGCAGACGGCTCTTCACCGAGGGCGGCATTGGTGGTCACGATTTTCTGCGCAACTTGGTGCATTTGCCGGTGTATTTGCAGAACTCGGGACTGCGCAAGGTGCAGCGTGCCCAGATGACAGCGCTGCTCTTTAAGCGCAGCGGCGTCGACTATCAGGTGGACGATGGACCCACTTTGGGACACTCGGTGTCTGCACGACGGCTCTCCAACGCCTCGGAGATCATGTCCAGCCAGGAGAAACTGCGGGCGCCACACAATGCTCAGCGTGGCGGCGGCGGTGGCAAGAAACTGCGACTCTCCGAATCGGTGGCCAGCTCGATTGGCTCCAATCTGCATCGACTGGGTCAGAACCAGCAAGGTGTGATCGACTTGTCGCGTATTGTGCTCACCGATGACTATTTCAGCGATGTGAATCCGCGCAGCATGCGACGCCTGATGAACGTCATCTACATCACGGTGCGTTTGCTGAAAGCATTCCAGATCGACTTTAGCTGGTATCGTCTCAGTTCCTGGATCAATCTCACCGAGCAGTGGCCACTGCGTGCCAGTATGATTGTTCTCCATCACGATCAGTACATGGACAGCAATGCCGATGACAATATTTCGCTGCAGAGCGTCTACGAGAAGTAATTAAATGCCAGCTGAACTCCAATGTTTTCTATACTAAATATCGTTGTTTAATTTCTCTTAGAGTGCGTCCCAAATTGGCGTGTTTGCGTGAGGCAGCTCCACTGCTGGAGCTGGATCGTGATGAGCGCAAGCTGGATGCCTTTTTGCAGCTGCATAAATCTGATTTGCTGGTCGCAGACTTGCGCATATTTTTGCCGTTTACCATCAATCTGGATCCTTATCTCCGCAAGGTACTCAAAGGTAAGTACGAAATGTGCAGTTTAAGTTAGATTCTTACTCACTATATGCCATATTCACAGAGGATCAACAAGTCATCGAAGACGAAGGCTCGCTTGTGCTGCAAACGCGTCCCAGCGTCTCGCACAGCATGCGTCCACATCCCGCGCCCACCACCTATGTGCCTTCGCCTCAAATGTATCCGCCTTACCAAATGCTGCAGAACGAGTTTGCGGTCAACGAATTGCGGCCGCGTAATCTGTCCCTAGAGCCAACGACACCTTTGATACCATCGCCCAGCGATTCATTTGGCGTGAGTAAATGTTATTTTCTCGAATTGTGCATAAATTATGATTGATGATTCATTTTGGGCAGGATGATATACTACAAACGAAGCTCACGGATCTCACCGTTGAGGGAGTCATCAGTCTGTTGGAACGCATCGAGGATCTGAAGCCAACGCTGCAGAAATTGGCGCCTGTGCTGCGTGACAATGCCATCAATGGACGCGTATTGAAGCACTGCGAACTGACGGATCTCAAGGCGGTTAGTCATATAATCAATGGTAGTTGAAGAAGTAGAATCAACTTAAGTTTGCCTTTCTTAATGCAGGTGCTGGGATTGAGTTTCGGACATTGGGAACTGTTTCGTTTGCTAATCACCACGCTGAGGGATTGCGAGCGTCTGCCACGCAAGGTGCGTCCACAACCCGCGCTTACAGAGACGGCAGCCAATCCGACCGTCATCAGGGAAATACCAGAAGCGTTGCCAGCTCCTTCGCTATCGCGCAGAAACTCAGTCAGTCATATGGAGAAACAGGTTAGTTGCAAACTTAGTTTAGTTTAAAATTAATAGATATAGTTAGCTAAAATCGAATCATGCTTTGATTTATTTCTGAAATCATGCTTACGCTAATAGTCGAAGATCCATGATTATGAGTATCTGCAGGTAAAAGAAAAGAGTTTAGTTTATGGTTTAGTTTTTATTTAATGTATGCTAAGTTCGTATTGTTAATTGTATTTCTAACATTCTTAGGTTACGCTTGAGGAGCAGATGATCTGCGGCGCATTGCAAACCCTCAACGAGGAGGCCTTCGAGGATGTGGCGAGCAGTGAGCGTCCAAGTCCGTCCGGTTTGCCCACAGGTGAGATGTTAGCTGCAGCCGCACAGCTGCAATTAGCACCCATTTGCGAGACCTCAGAGTTTGGTTCGCCCTCCGACGAGCAGCGGGTGAACAGTCTCCTGCAATACAACAACAACAATAACAGCAATAATAACAACAACAATAGCAGCAGCAACAATGCGACACAATCGAAATATTTAAATAGCGAATACACTCGCAGTGCCAGCTCGCATTCCCTGCAAAGTCTTAACGCAGCTGCAACAGGCGGCGGTGGCGCCTCTGGTGGCCTTCAGATGCGTGGTAACAGCAGTGCCGATTTAATAAATGTTGTTAGCGGTGGCAGCAGCGGTGGTTATGGTGTACATAATGGTAGTGGTGTTGGTGTTGGTTCTTCTGCTTTCCATAGCTATCACAATTCACATAGTTTAGTCCGCGGATCGCGTCCGAATTCCATAACCGACGAATTCCTCATTGAACCAATGATGCCGTATACGACGGTGCCAACGGTGGTTGTGGTGCCCAACAGTGATATAAATTACGACGATACCAAACTATAAACGCCCATCTATAGTACTAACTAACATATCTGTATTAAAAACGAAAAACAAACCAAAAAAACGAGCTTCCTAATTATCACGAACATGTAAAATAAAATGCAAAACAAAGCTTAAAATAATATGCATGTACATTAACTCTTAAAAACTAAGCATAATAATAATAATAATAAAATGATTAATACTATTAGTTATTAGACAACACGTGTAATCGGTGTTACTGCAGGTCTGGTTAAATCATAGTTTTAACTTTAAGCTTAGTTAATTAAGTTAACAATTTATACTAAACAACTAGCTGGATAATAATCTACTATATCTGTGCCATTAAAGCAGTTCAAGCTAAACTAAAATATTAAAAACGTTTAAACGCTTTTAAAGATTCATTTTAAAAGTGCTTCAATAGAAACTTTCGGTAGCTCATGATGCTTTTATGCATTTTTGTATTTTTTATTTTCGGTATTATTTTTTCTGGTGCTTCATCCAAGTTCTACAAGATAGAAAGAAGTGCTAACATTTGTTTTTTATTGTTTTGTTAAGTATTATGTGTAACATGGACTGCACGATTATTTAAAATTAGTTTTAAGTTGACATAACGACTAACAATCTAATAAAATGCTGCTTCCAGAAATCGGAGTTATCAACCAACATTTATGTGTAAAGATCAAATAAATAATCATACGAACAACTCTTTACCAAATGCATTTTATTGTAGTGTGTTTTATAACATTTTGTTTAAGAAATATCTGCCTATTGGACAAGGGTAAATTGATTATTAATTGCTTTCATCTTTGCTCACTAATTTTCATTTAACCCACATTTGCATGTTTAATTAATGTCTTTTAATGTTTACTTAGATTAGCTTGTAAATAATTTATAAATAATAAATGTACTACAGAAAGGTCTTTGGGTAACTGTATATAAGTTTAGTTTTTTTTTGTAAATAAAATAAAGCTGCTCTTCATTTTCGTCGTCAACAAAAGGCCAAAGAGACTGCGTCAGTGCAACATCCAATTGTTAACTTTTGTCACATTTTGTGTGCTTCCCCTGTTTTCGAGCTTTTCCCAATTTTGTGAAATTTCTAACTTTGTTCTTCAATCGTCAATGTTGTTTCTAGAACTCGAATTGGCAACTACCAGTGCCATGTTGACACCCACTTTGCTAGCCTCTGGTTCACCGATGCAGCAACGTCGGGACTCGATACTAAAGCAGCAAGGCAGCGTCAAATCAGAGAAGCGAGTATCGATCAAACAAACGCCTAGCAGCAGCAATCTTGCCGGCATCAACAACAACAACAATAATAATAACAATAATGCGAAGCTAGCACCCAATGTGGAATACGTTTCGGAGCGTCAAATGGAACTGGCAACGGGCCAAGGCAGCAGTAAAGGCCGGCTGACCACTAAACCACCGGCAGGTAATTAAATTTGCTATAATTATGTGTTTCTTTTAATAGTCTGTTTGTATACTATTCGTTGTCTTTTGTATCTTTTTCAGGTCCCCGACCAGCCTCTCTGATCATAACCAAAAACGATTCAACCTCGCAATTTCAGCTGCTGCGCTCCTCATCTATTGAATACGAAGACATCGAGGCGCAGCAGCATTCTATACGTGCTATTAGAACCACACTACTTGAGCAGCAAGAAGATGAGTCCGCACCACTTGTGTTTACGGTGCGAAAATGATAGTAGGTCTATAGAGACTGCAATCAGATGCGGCAGCAACAAGAAATTCAATATGTGCTTTTTACTTAGTGCCAGTTAAATTAAGTTACTGATAGGTTATATTTCGAGTAATGCGTCTCACTGTTAAACGTAAATCGCGTCATAAACAAATGTTGATAGAGAAAATTGTTCACAAATATACACTTACTACTATTATGAATTTAATATGCATACTACATAAAAGTATGCATACGACAATTAAGACAATTATATTTAATAAAAAAGCTTTACAAACAAGCCAAAAAACACTATATCCTCACAAATAAATTACCAAGATTTCAAAGAAAATTTCTTAGTATTTCCCTTCAACAATAATTTGAATTTCAGTTATTTTTCGTTACTCTAATGCACGCAACGTAACGTAAGGGATTACGTAGCGTTAACAATTGCAACTTTCGATATTCTTCATTTATCGATAAGGGCGCATTCGTTCTCATTCTCGTATTTTTCTAAAAAGTGAGGGGTCACATGACTAGTTTTAAAAAAATGCTACAGAAAATATCTAGAATTATTTGAAGATTAGGAATGAAATGAGATTAATTAAATTTGTGCAATCGTTGTAGAAGTGTAACCAGGTAGTTATTCTGTACTTTGGTATATCCCATCAGCGTACTTCTTACATATGCTGCTTTTGGTCACACCTAATAAATAAAACAGCTTTAGGAAAGCTCTTTCGTTTGTTTTTGTTTGTGATTCTAAAAAATGTTCTTGTCAATTTTTTAATGGCTGCAGAAAAGCAACAATTAATTATGTGGCCGTAAATCAAATAGCACATATTAATCAGTGAACTAATGCTAATTTCAAATTTGCAAAGAATAATCTCGTGTTATTATAGGCTAACATTACCGTAAGTAAACAATCATTGCCCTTGCGACCTTTCGAAAACGTGTTTTTCTTCCGTTTTACAACGCCCTACATTATGCTTGTGTATGTAATATGTGTGTGTCTGCATAGTCAATACATGCGGAGAACTTCATTGTATACACAAAGAAACCACAACATTGTGAAAGAGAAAGCACATGAATGTACAGCTGATTTTTGTTTACCAGCAACTGAGGGTGCGACATTCTCTTGCCGGAACAGCTGATGAGCGCACGAAAACTTGAAAGGTCACCTTGAGCTCAATAAAAAAAGAATTGAGGAATTTATTTGCTGGTAAAGTTTAATTCAGCAACACATCATAGTTTTCGGTGAAAAAATAAATAAAATTAAATAGTGGCATAATAATTAATTTGAATACAAAAATAAAATAAAATAAATAGATTTTAGTCAAAATATCTACAAATTATTGGCTTTGCCAGTGCAAGTAAAAAAAATATATTATCTAAGTGTTGATATATGTACATGCTCGAATTTTGGGGGTCAATCTATGCAAAAATACATTTAAATATGTTCGTTAATCAGACATATGTTTGAATAATTGCAAATCTATGAGCATACAGATGTCTATAAGTATGTAGGTCAATGGACGCAATAAACTTGTGTCTATTTTTAAGCGAGACAACAAAATGTTTACTTAGAATTCAACTTTAAGCCAAACGATAAATACGATAAACAAACGAGAAGCATTTCTGCTAGAAACTAGATAAGAAAATGCAGTTGAACCGGTAAAAATAATAGCAAGGACTTGCACAGTGTGAAAATTTGTGAATGCATAATGCAAAAGCTAAAATGGTTGCGAAATTCGCTTAACTATTGCGTATGCTTGTGTTAGTTGGTGTAATAAAGTTGAAATCAGTATTATCTAACGACCTTTAATACTTCGTTCGGCACGTAAGCTTTGCATGCATGCAATGCACCAAAGTCATGGGCGCCGTTAAAAAAGCTTCACGCTTAGTTGCCAAAGCAAAGCTTCTATGTCGTTATTATAAGAAAACACTCAAATCACACACGCACACGCATGCATTTAGTCATTTATTAAGCTCACTTAGCATTTGCACTTGCTCATTTTAGTTTTATATTTTTGTTGTTAAAATAGTATTTATTTTTTAATGCTTCATTAACGATCAACAGCTGTGTGGCTTTAGTAGCGGCGGTTAATTAGCGCAAAAGTAACGCTTCGATTGTATCTTGTGAGCTTTGCGTTACTCTAAAAATGATAGCAGAGGGTTTCAAGTGGCTGTTTAACGTCCTAATAAGCTATCAGCTCTTTCGCTGGCTCATCGATAACTATGTACGAATAACCAATGGCGGGATGCAACAAGTGCAGCAGCTACCACAACAACAAACTTGTGATAAGCAGCAAGAGCAGTCGGCCAAGCCGGCGCAGCAGGCGAATGCTAAGCTTAAAACAAAAAGAAGAAGAAGCAGCAGCAGCAACAGCTGAGCCGGCAAGCAGAGTAACGGTGCCAGTTGAGTTTAGTGCTAATGAGCAGCTTAGTGGTGCAGCAAGTATGGGGAATGCAAACAGCAGCAGCAGCAACAGCCGCCGCCGCCGAAGCAGCAGCAGCAGCAACAACAGCATCAACATCAATATCAACAACAACACAACAACAACAACAACTACTACTACTAGCACAACAACAACAACAACTACTACTACCAAGAGCACCCGCAACAAATCATTACAAAAACGCCACAGTGATGAGGTATGATCACAATCTGAGATTGTCTACAAAATTATGTCGTAAATAAGTACATGCATTACACATGATCAAAATATGTATATTATATATAATATTGCTGATATGTGACTGTATGTATTTATGTGATTGTATTGGAAAAGCATAGCACAGACTTAATCAAAAGGTGCAACCAGCGGCCAGTGACTGCTTCAGTCTGTGCCGTGTGCTCCTCGTGTTCTAATTAAACTCGAAATCAAAAATCGAAAATCGATCTATAAAAATTACTTCCACTGTGGTGTTGTAACTGATTGCTTGTGTGAGTCCAAGTCCGAGTCTGTCAATCTCTAATCTATAATCAATGTGTAATCGCTGAAACTAAAAATAGACTGGCGCCGGCGCAAGTGAAACTCCTTGCAATTATATAACCGAGCTTAAAATATCCTTAAGGACCTTTAAGGAGTAGCTTTTTGTGGTGTCAGAATTTTTCAATTATTTATTTATTAATTAACGGTTCCCTCTGGTTGTGGCTGCAAAGTGCTTTAATTTTTTTTTATTGTTTGTATTCGCTTTACTCAATTTTTATTGGGGTGACATTGAGAGTGAATTGAATTGAATCGATTCAAATTGATTGCCTCAAGGCATATCTGTTTGCTCATCTATGTAAACATACGTCTCTTAAGTATATAAATTTCTTATGTACTTTCATCTGTTAATCTTTACTTTACAGAAATCGTATGAATTCATTGATTTCCATTTGTTCATTTCATAAAGTTCTTATGTTTCGACTTCTAAATTGAGCTTAATTTTTAATGCTCATACATTTCTTATATATATTCCGATCCAAATATCTTTGTGCTTATCTATGTATGTAATCATGTTCTTTTTTTTTGCATAACGTATACTATTTTTGTTTTTAGTTTTACACCTCAGAATAGAGCTTTAATTTTGAATGTTCGTACATGTTTTATTTACATTTGGAGTAAATATAAGAGTAATATAATATACATGCTCATATTTCATAACCACATTGATATCTTTTGTGTAAACATTACAGATATTTCCGAAGTTTATACTTCCTTAATGAGCTTCTATGTTTGATGTACTTGTAATTTATGTACATCCCGAGTACTTGTGAACATCGTTCAGTTTCATAGCTTTCGTGATTCTTTTGCAGGCTGTAAAAATGAGCAAGAGCACGGAATCGCACAGCATTCCCATAGCTGAGGGTACGAATGCTGAGCATGTGTTGTACCGCTTGAAACGTGGCTCTAAACTATGCGTCCATCCGGATGTCGCATTGCTGGGTCGCAAGATCCTGTTGCTTACCAATTATCCGGCCGAGGGCAAGAAGTTTGTGCGCACCGAATACCGAGTGCTTGGCTGGCAGCTCAAGGATGGCAAGCAGGTGACCAGCGTGGAGCATCCCGAGGTGCATGTAGTGGACACAGATATCTACAGCGAACTGCAGCTCAACATGTCCGGCACATATCGTTTCTACTTTACCTATGCCGATCGGTAAGTAATTCCTACAGAAAATGTCTGTTCCTAAACTTTAAACCTTTTACTCCCTTTGCAGTGAAAGAACATCTACGAATGACGAAGCTGATGGTGCGCTCTATGTGCAAGTGGAGCCTACGCTGCACGTCGGACCACCCGGTGCTCAGAAGATCATTCCCCTGAACTCGGTGCGTTGTCAGACGGTGATGACGAAGCTGTTGGGGCCGCTCAGTACTTGGGAGGCCAAGTTGCGCGTGGCCAAGGAGTCGGGCTACAACGTCATTCACTTTACGCCCATTCAAGAGTTGGGCGGTTCCCGTTCCGGGTATTCGCTGCGTGATCAGCTGCGTGTCAGTTCAAATTTTGCTGCCAAGAAGGGCGATAAGGTCACGTTCGACGATGTGGAGAAGGTCATCAAGAAGTGTCGCCAGGAATGGGGCGTAAGTTAGTTATGTGGGGAATCGTTTAATTATTCTACTAATTGATTATGCTTTTCCCCTTCTAGGTGGCCTCAATTTGTGACATTGTGTTGAATCACACGGCTAACGAATCCGAGTGGCTGTTGAGTCATCCGGATGCCACGTATTCCTGTGCGACGTGCCCTTATTTGCGTCCCGCCTTCCTGCTGGACGCTGCATTTGCACAGTGCGGCGCCGATATTGCATCGGGCAGCTTAGAGCATGTTGGCGTACCTCAGGTCATCGATCAGGAATGCCATTTGGAAGCCTTAAAGTACCAATTGCACACTACCTACCTAGCCAAGGTCAATATCCATGAACTGTATCAGTGCGATGTCATGAAGTATGTCAATGAATTCATGACCCAAGTGCGCACTCGTGAGCCGCCCCAAAATGTGGCAAAGCAGTCGCGCTTCTCGGAGATCAAGCTGATACAGGATCCGGAATATCGACGCTTGGGTAGCACCATTGATTTCGAGTTGGCGTTGGAGGTCTTTAATGCTTTCCATGGCGACTGTTTCGATGAGGAGTCGCGTTTCCGCAAATGCGCCGAGACACTGCGCCATCATCTGGACGCCCTCAACGACAGCGTGCGCGCCGAGCTTCAGGGCTACCTCAACTATGCTATCGATAATTGTCTGGCTGGCATACGATACGAACGTGTTCAGGGCGATGGACCACGTGTGCGTGAAATCTCCATCAAGCATGCGGTGTTCATGACGTACTTCACCCACACGGGCACCGAGGGCAAGACGCTGTCGGAGATTGAGCAGGATATGTATGGCAAGGCGGGCGAATTCTTTATGGCTCACAATGGCTGGGTCATGGGCTCCAGCGATCCGCTGTTGGACTTTGCCGAACAGCAGCCGGGACGTGGAAATGTGTATCTGAAGCGTGAGCTCATCGCTTGGGGAGACAGCGTAAAGTTGCGCTTTGGCAAACGTCCTGAGGATAGTCCATATCTGTGGCAACACATGACCGAATATGTGGAGACCACAGCACGCATTTTCGATGGCGTTCGTCTCGACAATTGCCACTCAACGCCGTTGCATGTGGCCGAGTACTTGTTGGATAAGGCGCGCAAAATCAATCCCGAGTTGTACGTGGTTGCCGAGCTGTTCACCAACTCGGATGGCACCGATAATGTCTTTGTTAATCGCTTAGGCATTACGTCGCTAATCCGAGAGGCGCTTTCTGCTTGGGATTCGCACGAGCAGGGGCGTCTGGTGTATCGTTATGGTGGCGTACCCGTTGGCGGATTCTATGCAAATCCCAAACGCGACGTGGCTCCAAGTGTGGCGCATGCGCTCTTCATGGATTTGACACACGACAATCCTTCCGCTGTGGAGAAGCGGTCGGTCTACGATCTTTTGCCATCCTCTGCTTTGGTGGCCATGGCTTGCTGTGCGACGGGCAGCAATCGCGGCTACGATGAATTGGTGCCACATCATGTGAGCTACAATTCCGAATCTTTGAATCTATCTTTATTTAATTTGCTTTAATTGCTTTGCAGATTCATGTGGTCGATGAAGAACGTCCGTATCAGGAGTGGGGCAAACAAGTTGACTTTAACACTGGCATCGTTGCCGCCAAGCGTGCTTTGAATTTGCTCCACGGACAACTGGCGGAAGAAGGTTTCAGCCAGGTGTACGTCGATCAAATGGATCCCAATGTGGTTGCAGTCACTCGCCACTCGCCCACCACACATCAAACTGTTATTCTGGTGGCTCACACCGCTTTCGGTTATCCCTACCCCAATGCAGGCCCCACCAGCGTGCGTCCGTTGCGCTTTGAGGGTGTGTTGGATGAGATCATACTGGAGGCCAATCTGACCACGAAGAGCGACAAACCTTTTTGATCGCCCAGCGCCCTTCAAAAAAGGACGAGCATGTGCTTAACGGTTTCACACAGTTCCAGCTGTCGTTGCAGGAGCACATTCCGCTCAGCAAATCGCAGGTGTTTGAGACCAGCTCCTACGTGGATGGCAACAACACGCAGCTGAATTTCTCCAATCTGCGTCCTGGCACAGTGGTTGCCATTCGTGTCTCTTTGCATGCCAGTGTGCGCAATAGTTTCGATCGTCTGCAGCAAGTCACGAATGCCTTGCGCGTGGAGTCGGGTTCGCAGTGCAAGGAACTGCAGGAGATTGTCTCCAAGCTGGACTTGACGGCGCTGAGTCGCGCGCTCTTTAGTTGCGATCAAGAGGAACGTGACATGGGCTTGGGTGGCTCTGCCTATGATATTCCCAACTTTGGGCCAATTGTGTATTGCGGTCTGCAAGGATTTGTTTCGCTTCTCACGGAAATTTCACCACGCGATGATCTGGGTCATCCATTGTGCAACAATTTGCGTGATGGCAACTGGATGATGGGTAAGTATAAATAGTATTTGTAGTAGCAATTTATACTGATTTATACTTCTACTTAGATTACATTGCCGATCGCCTGAATAACTTTGAGGATCTGCGACCACTTTCGGTCTGGCTGAAGGCTACGTTTGAGCCACTGAAGAATGTGCCACGCTACCTCGTGCCTTGTTACTTCGATGCCCTTGTGAGCGGCGTTTACAATGTGCTCGTTAACCAGGTCAACCAGCTGATGCCCAGGTAAGGCAGCAAATTGTTACGACTAAGCATTTGATTAATAATTCGTTTACTAGTTTCATTCGTGATGGTCATCACTTTACCCAAGCTTTGGCGTTGTCTACGCTGCAGTTTCTGGCCGTCTGCAGGTCCGCCAATCTGCCCGGCTTCAGTCCAGCGCTCAACCCACCAAAGCCCCCCAAGCAGTGTGTTACTTTATCTGCCGGATTGCCGCACTTCTCAACAGGTAAGTCGAATCTAATCAATAATGAATTATGCGTGTCATTAAGTCTTAATCTTTAGGTTACATGCGTTGCTGGGGTCGTGACACGTTCATTGCATTGCGCGGCACATTGTTGCTCACTGGCAGATTCAGCGAGGCACGTTTCATCATTCTGGGCTTTGCAGCTGCCATGCGTCATGGTCTGATACCCAATCTGTTGGACAATGGCTCCAAGCCGCGTCTGAATTGTCGCGATGCCGTCTGGTGGTGGCTGCACAGCATTAAGCAGTATGTCGAGGATGCACCCAAAGGAGGCGACATTCTCAAAGATAAGGTGTCGCGCATCTTCCCCTACGATGACTCGGAGCCACATGCGCCTGGAGCCTTCGATCAGTTGCTCTACGACGTCATGCAGGAGGGACTGCAGGTGCATTTCCAGGGATTGCAGTATCGCGAACGCAATGCTGGCCACGAGATTGATGCGCACATGGTGGATCAGGGTTTCAACAATCATATTGGCGTGCATCCGGACACTGGTTTTGTGTTTGGCGGCAACAGCGCCAATTGCGGCACCTGGATGGACAAGATGGGCTCTTCCGAGAAGGCTGGCAATCGTGGACGTCCCAGCACACCGCGTGATGGTTCGGCCGTTGAATTGATTGGCCTGGAGTATGCTGTATTACGTTTCATGCAAGGATTGAGCGAGCGTCAAGTGATTCCCTATAGTGGCGTAGAGCGCAAGGGTCCGTCGGGAGAACAGACAAAGTGGAGCTACAAGGAGTGGGCAGATCGCATACAGAAGAACTTCGATCAGCATTTCTTTGTGAAGGACACGGACACCACGTCGGTGGCCAACAAGAAGGGCATCTACAAGGACAGCTGTGGCGCCACCCAGGACTGGACCGATTTCCAGCTGCGTTGCAACTTCCCCATCACACTAACCGTGGCTCCAGATCTATGCGATCCTCAGAACGCTTGGCGTGCTCTTGAGGCGGCCCGGAAACATTTGTTGGGTCCGTTGGGCATGAAGACATTGGATCCCGACGATTGGAACTACAGGGCCAACTATGATAACTCCCAATGATTCAACAGATTGCACTGTCGCCCATGGCGCCAACTATCATCAGGGACCCGAATGGGTGTGGCCTATCGGTTTCTACTTGCGTGCACGCCTGATCTTTGCCAGAAAGTGTGGCTTCCTCGACGTGGTCATTGCCGAGACGTGGGCTATACTGCGTGCCCATCTGCGCGAGCTGCAGACATCTCATTGGCGAGGTCTGCCCGAGTTGACCAACGACAATGGCAGCTACTGCCATGACTCTTGCCGCACCCAGGCCTGGAGCATAGGCACAGTGCTGGAAGTGCTCCATGATCTGCATGCTCTGGGCGCCGATAAATAGTTCGAGCCACTGCCGTCATATCTATTCAACGAATCTCTCGATTGCAGAGATATATAATTATTAACTTAACTAAATTATGCAGAAGGCAAAAAAGGAAAATATTGGTAGATGCTACAAAGAATTTGGTTTAATGATTCAATTAATGGGCGTAACCATAAAAGTTATTTGTTCAATTTGTTACCAAAGTTGTTGATCATCCCATACTCTATTAAAGTTCTTTAATCTCTAACTGTAGTCTGTGTTTGCTTGCTATGAAAAATAACTATTCCTGGCTATACGCATGCAGGACGTTTTTGGCGGATAGATGGGTCCACTGCTTTTCGTAGATATATCGCACAGGGATACTGGGCGTATAACTTCTGGTTTAATTTCCAGATTTAGTTGATCGGCATCTTTGGAAGTATCTGCTGACTGTAAGCTTATTGCTGGTGCTTCTAGCTCAATCTCTTCTTCAACCTCTTGGGGTAAGATCTCGCAATCCTCTATTTTTTTTGTCTCCAACTTTAAAGCATTTATTGAAAATTGATAATACATATGTATACTCTCAAAGGCGAACTTACACATGGGCGTCTCTTGAACACCTGGAACGCTGCAGTACAGGTGAATTCGTAGACGCCCTGCAGGACCATCTTTTGAACAACATCTAAAACGATCGACATCTTGCTTCCTCAGAAGTGATTACGATCTCAAAATGGGGCTATTGGATAACACAAACATCTAACCAGATTGTAACTAGAAGCAGTACAAATTTTGAAAATTTCCGATTTGTTAAATAGAAGTTGAAGTTTCGGCAAACTATAGATACATTATATTTAAGAATACATAGAGTATCAGAACATAAATAAAAAGAGATAAATAATAGTAAGTGCATAAACATGAAACACAACATGGTTAAACATTTAATTTACAGCTAATTTTATTAGTTATTTTTTTTTTTTTTAAGAGCAGTATTGAGACCATTTCAATATACTTATAAGTATATTTGATTTCAATACCTTACATGTTATGTTGGGTACTATCAGTTACAAATCATAAAGGCACTTCTCTCTTAGAGCTGCGTAGATAATTAAAAAAAAAAAAGTAATTAAACCGAAAATAGGGATTATAGAGGAATTCTCTTCGGCAGTTAAAATATGATAAATATTAATTTAATTAAATTCATTATAGTATTACTACAGGTTGCCTTTGGTCAAGCATTCTTGACTACACAATGGTCTTTTATTTACATAGATAATAGGAATTGTTAACTTTTAGTATGCTACACTCATACTAATACAATATTAGCCCTAAAACTAGGTTTAATGTATATGTACATAAAGCTAATTTGCCCTGTGAAAATCACACTGGAACTGTACGTAAGTATAAATATCAAGTGACGCTACACTATGCTCTGGATTACGTACTCCTAACTCTTTTCATGTTTAGTGTTGGTTTCGGAGGACGGCGTTGTTGTCGTCGATGTTGTGTCTTCATCTTCATCCTGTATGGACTTTAGTTCACGTCCCATATTTTCGATTTGTAAACTAACTCCATTGTTCACCTCATTGAGCTTGGGCTCAGGAAGACAGTTCTCGTTGCCGTCCACATCGCGTTTAATGCGAATCATGGGAGAGGCAGTCGTAATCTGTTGCTCCTTTACTTGCAACAGCTCTCGCCGAATGGCTTCCACATTGACAACATCGCTAGATTTGTTGGCTTGCGCATCTGCTGTCAATGTGTTGTTTGCTTTTGTCCGAGTGGCATTCGCCAGTAGCACAAGTGGAAGAGGCAATCGTTGAACTAGCGATGGCGCCACGTCCGCAGTTCCATTCTTAAGCAGCTCTCCCGTTTTGTAGGAGAGCGGCTCGAAGACGCCGGCATGCGCCTCCTGCTCCTCACGTGCGTGCGCATTCTCTGTTAGCATTTCCATCAATGAAATCGGTTTACGTTCTTTGACTACGGGGTTAGCTTCTTGTGGCTGTGGTTGTGGTTGAGGTTGTGGTTGAGGCTGCGGTTGTGCCTCTAGTTGTTGTGGCTGTGGCTGCGGTTGCTCAACCTTCTTAAGTTCTTCCTCTTGACGATTGGTTTCCTTGACTTTGTTCAACGCCTCGGCGAGTTCATTGACAACCAAGGGCTTCGGATTGTCAGGGTTCTGTTTGGCCAACTCATCGTTCAGCTTGTCCATGCTGCGTTCGAGTAATTTCATGGTATTTTCATTCTGTGGCTTTTGCTTGGCCAATTCCACATTCAACTCATCCACGGTACGTTCCAACTGTTGCATTTTCTCCTTGAGTTCCTTTTGTGTTTCACGCAGTTCATCTGCATTTCTTTTATTGTCCTTTTGCTCCTCGGCTGTTATTTCCTCTTCCTTTTTGATGGCAGCACCATCAATCGTTTGCTGTGCAGCTACTGGCAATTCCGCAGGCGGTTTTGGCTTCTCGGGTTCAGGAGCTGCAACAGTATCTTTTACTTTTTCAACTGTTAAGCTTTTCTTCTCAAACGCCTCAGCTTCTTTTATTTGCTCTGGTTTTGCATCGTCTTTGGGTGCGTTTTCTGCTTTGTCTAAAGGTGGTTCGTCTTTAGTATCTTTCGAATGTGATTCGTCTACAGGCAGCGGAGGCATCGGTGGGTTATCTGAAGAAGCACTTTCTACAACTGGCTTCTCTGCAATTTTAACGCTTTCAGCGTTAACTACACGTTTGCCATCATCTAGATTTTTTAATACTTTTTTAACAGCAGCTTCGTTGGGTTCTTTAACTAAGTGTTTTAAAATCTCGGAGTTTTGCAATTGTATGTCTAGTGCTGGCGGTGGTTTTACGTTGGGTGTTAGTGGTGTAACCATTTGAACACCATCAAATTGAGGGCCCGAGCTCTGGGCATCGATGGCATTCAGATTCGCATAGGTGCCGAGTATCATGAGGCAAAAGCCGCTCACAAATACAAATTGAGCTAAGGTGCGTTCCGTTGATTCCTTTTTGATGATCTTTCTAAAACTGGACGCTGGAAACATGATGCAAATGGCCACGCCAATTGTGGATCCAACCAATCCAATGATCAGCTCCACTGATGGAATGACCAGCGCAACGCATAGTGAGAAGACCACAATGAAGAGCGTAATGAACCGAAATCGACGCTCTGGTATATAACTGCTGTTCTCCACATGTCCCTGCTGCAAGAGAAAACATAGATTAGATAATGTATCTTTGTAAATTGAAGCACAAACCTTCCGGTACAACAGAGAGTAGATGCTGGCACGGCAGGGGAAAATAACCAGCGGAAAACTAAATGCAATTGAGAGTACAAAACCAATTTTAATGATATCGCTACCAAATGAGGGCGATAAGTTAACCAAAATGTTGCCTATTAAAAGAACATTAGTTATAAATTATAGAAATGGACGAAAGTAAGAATTATGTTACCGGAAAACGTATGCTGACAGTAAGCCACATAACCAAAGAATCCAACAGATATATAGACAAAGGTACAAATCCAAGTAGCATTGCGAACAATGCCATTCAACTTATCCAAACTCTGATTGTTGATGCTGTCAAAGACTTCGAATAGCTGCCTGCAATTTTGAGATAAAAGTTAGCATTGCTATATAACTAGTTTTTCAATTAACTTACATTTGACACGATAGAGCCATGCTGAAGATGGGCAAGCATTGTAGCACTCCAGCAGGTTCCCAGTAGAGTACTTTCTCGGTCCAATCATTGGCCACAATATGCGACTCCGATTCCAGCACAATCTTAAGCATGAGACACACGTAGAAACCAATGGAAGCGGTGCATACAGCCGATAAGCTGTCCACATTGCGTAGCATGCCTAATGGAACAATGCAACAGATAGTTATTGCTATCATAACGACTGTGCGCAAGTGATCGTGTTCGGCGATATCCAGCGAAAATAGCTTGCAAACAATTTGTGGTCCCAGGTCGCCGACAACAACGAAATACGTTATACATGTACCGATAAGGTAACCAATTATACAGAGTTCTGCTAATAGTTTGCCGGATGTGCCGAATGCGTGGAGACCCAGAAGTTCGAAACTTTTGCGACGTGTCAGCAGCGATGTTTTGATCAGATAGTGACAGCAAATGCGAGTTATCCAATTGCTGAGCACCAGCAGCACAATAGACAGTATGATGCCGCACTTTTGAAAGCAGAACGGCATGGCCAAAATGCCCACGCCAATGATGCTATTGGCCAGCGTCATAACATGACCCGAATGAGAGAACATGATGCAAGTTTGGAAACTTTCTCCTGACGATGAGCTAAGCGAAACTGTGGAAAATTATTGTAGGGCACTGCCAAGGTAGTAACGTAGCAAAAAAACGAAGAATAAAACAAAGAAATAGTTTTTAGCACACACCATTGTAATCGGAGTGGTAATCACTTACCTCTCTTATCGCTGAGAATGGATGGCGCCGCACTTGTGCAAGCAAAAACACAAACAAAAACAAAAACAAATAATTGAAACTGAAGGCAGTTGGCGTTGCGACTGTGTTTGTCTCACATTGAGCAAGTGAATACTTTTTTATAAAATACTATTTTAGGCGGAAATTGCATTTGTTTGCTGTTCACATTTTACGCAAGTCGAGTTCAACAGTCTTTTAAAACATATTTTTGGTAACGTCAGCTTTGTTTAGATTGCGCCCAATAGTGTTTGTTGTTTCGTTTACTTCTGAGCAGTTACAATTGGATGGAGGCTAGAGATGGAAAAACATCGATGGCAAACAAAATCGATTAAACAATTTATAAAACATCGATTTTTATTTATAAAGCTACGGCGTTTGTTTAAACTTAAAATTTATTTGAAAATTTATTAAGTCTTACTTTTATATGAATTCCTAATATAAATAAACTTCTTTGAAAAATACCTTTCTTAATGATCGAATCACCGTTAAAAAATACCAAAAAATAACTGTTTCCCTATAGAACTGGTTCACAGAATTCCTGTTGAACAGCACAGCTGATGATACTGTGGTATGACTTACGAAGTGGCAAACAAATTATCTACAAAATTTATCTATTAATAAATCTTTGAAATACAGACTAACAAAGAGTTTTCCTTAATTATTATTATTATTATAATTTCAAAAAATCAGGCAACATGCAGTTGTTTCTAGTTTTAGACAGTGTGACCAGCAATACAATTTAAATTTCACTAGGTGGCAGCACAACTTTTTGTGCCCGGTGGCAAGGCTGCGGTGCTTGTTTCTTTCCGTTCCGTAGACTGCAAACGTCAAGATGGCCGATGTAATTTTTATTTAAAAATCTAAAAAAATATTAAGCATCTGTGGGCAGAATTACTTAAATTGCAACATATTTTCAATATGGATTATTCTGCGCATGAATGCCAATGTTATTTTAGAGTTTTATGTGTTGTATTGAGTTAAAAAGTGTACACAGTTTGTGCTAATCAATACCGTTTATTTTTTGTGCAAACAGCAAGTTGATGAAACTCTTAAGAAGAAGCGTACCTTCAAGAAGTTCACCTACCGTGGTGTGGACTTGGATCAGCTGTTGGATATGCCCAAGTAAGTAGTTTAGTTTTTAAGCGACTATAGCCGAGAGCGTCCTAAATTAACCTCATTGTTTGCCTTTGCGTCCCTTAGCAACCAGCTGGTTGAGCTGATGCACAGCCGTGCCCGCAGGCGTTTCTCCCGCGGCCTGAAGCGCAAGCCGATGGCTTTGATCAAGAAGCTCCGCAAGGCCAAGAAGGAGGCTCCCCCAAATGAGAAGCCCGAGATTGTGAAGACTCATCTGAGGAACATGATCATCGTCCCCGAGATGACCGGCTCCATCATTGGCGTTTACAATGGCAAGGACTTCGGCCAGGTAAGCTAATCAAAGAATTGAAGTGTCGTGAAGTGATAGGACTAAAGTTGTTTGTTTTTTCTTTCGACAGGTTGAAGTTAAGCCTGAAATGATTGGCCACTACTTGGGCGAATTCGCGTTGACCTACAAACCCGTCAAGCACGGTAGGCCCGGTATTGGTGCCACCCACAGCTCACGTTTTATTCCCCTCAAGTAAGCGGCATTGTCTGCAACAGAGTTGTCTCCGGCTCTGGCTTGTTTTTGGATTTTTACGCATAATAAATGGAAACGTAATTTTTTAAGAACGTAATGATGCCTTTCAATTGAAAACGACAAACAGAAGATGAAGTGTTTTTCACAAATTTACGTTTAATTTTTATTGGAACTTGCAAATAGTATTGTGTAGCATAGCGTGGATGTGATGTTGCACAAGCTATCTGCGCTTTCGCGCGCTGTTGTTAGTGACGACGACTCGGTCGTAAGCCGTATCCTTCAAATTCGATTCGCGTGCTCCACCTCCTCCTCCATTGTAAACCATTTGCCGGGCATTGCTATGTGGATGTTGCGGATGGTGTGTGGTCATCGTATCGTTCACATCAGCTGATCCATACGCGCTGTCTTTGACTTGAGAATCATTGTGGGAGCGATTAAAATAATTCGAGTGGACGGCAGATGGCACAGCAGGTGCCTGGACTGGATTAGACAGCACTGGGAGTTGAGCAAGCGATTGGAAGGCATTAGTTAAGCCCATAAAAGTCACCGTTTTACTTTGATTAGTTCGATTGTTATTACCACTGCTGAAGTAGGCACTGCCATTGGGTGCATTACTGTTGCTCTGTTGCAACAGCAACGGTTGCAGACTCTGCTGGTTAATATTGGTGTTAAAAGCGGTAAAGGAGTTGACGTTATCAATGGCCGGCATGCTGTTGTACATGGCCCCCTGCAGTGAGTCGGACTTGGAGCGGTGCAGAATACTCTTGGTGGCACCCCGTGTGCCAACGCCGATGGAGTTCTTAGCGGCAGGAGTGGAGGAGCGGGCGTCGTGCGGCACATCGAGTGCGGTTAGTAGTTGGTTGTTGCTCTGTGATTGAGTTAAATAGCCCTCCACTTGCAGCAGTGGCTGAGCCTTACCTAAGCGGTTCAGCTCCATTTCCATAGAATTATAAATGGTCAGATTGCTGGCCAGCATATCCTGCCTAGAGCCCAGCGTTAGCAAACTGTCTGCATTGTTGAGCGTCGACGACGATGCCAAACTCATCGACTTGGATGTGTGCATGGCCATGCCCATCTCACTTGGTCCCTGCTGCAGTGCTCCAGTGCGTGGATCGAAGTGCTTCTGTGTGGCATCTTTCAGTGTGCTCTTGATCTCTTTGGATTTCTCCGGCTGCTGTGGCTGGCGTATGGAGGAGATGTGGCCGGGCATCGGTTCGCGTGAGACAGACGATGTTGGCGATGCCGAGTTTGTCTCCTCGTTCTCTTCCTGTCAAGCAGTAGGGCGCAACAAATTAAATAAAAAATGTATACACTTCTGTGGTGTGATACCTACCTCATCCTCCTCTGTGATGATGGACGATTCAATCCAGTCTTTTATGCGATTCTTCTTGAGCTGACGATCGACATTTGTCTCGATGCCACAGTCGGCCAGTGTGTAGAGCAGGCGATTTTTTTCGTCGGGGCTGCTGTGAAAGGAATACATGGAAGGGCACAGTTCGTCTGTCTCATATTCAGCCATTTCCTTCTCCGCCGTCTTGGCCAGCCAGCGATCGTCCATGAACTTGGTCAAGTCGCCCAGACTCTTTGGCCTGTTGCCGCTTCTAGGTTCCAGAAAACGCTTAAACATGCGCTGTGCACGTGAAGTTAATAGCTGCAAAAAATAAACAGATTTTACATTTAAAAAAATATAGTTAATGTTTATTTGTTAGCATTTAAATAGAAGTTTTAAATTATGTATAAATGGTAATATAATCAATATATTTTTTCTCAGACCCTTCATTTTTAATATATTGAAAACAGGTTTTTTCTTTCTCAAAATGTGAATTTTTATATGGATTCCTAAAGTTTCAGATAGTAATTTCTTAAAATACAATAGTACATTGGCTTGCGTGAAATTTCAAAGTATTTTAAAGAAAAGTTAAGAATCTATTACTGTTCACATTTCACCGTAGCTCTTTTGTTTATTCTTAAGTAATTAGTTTTTTAATGTTAAAGTTCTTGATTTTGCCCTTTTCATATACAATTTATTATATATTTGGAAATAATTAGTTTTTGTTTTTTGTTTATTTAAATTTCACATTCAATTATTACCTAATTTTGTTATTTTAAAGTTCACTTCTAATATTACCAGAAGTATTTAATTGCTGTGTAATAAATATGTATTCCCTAGCTTTTAATTTAATTATAAACATTTATTTATTGGCTAGTTTTTAAATATTATTCTATTTATTCTCATATTACCTTGAATAGTTTTGGTGTGCGTCGTAGAGGCATCATCATTATGCTGCCTTGCCAGACCATATATCGCATATAGCGAGGATCCTCGGAACAAGCCTTCTGCCAAGGCAGACAACCTGTGAGGCAGACAAAGATGACGATGCCAAACTGCCAAACATCGTGACTGGGATCGGCTCTGGAAACCACAAAAGATACAAATGTATCTGGCAGCTAGTGTTCGATTTCAGGGACTTACTTGTAGGTGCCTTCGGGCTTGACTTCTAATACTTCTGGTGGACTGTAGGGCAACCATTCATTGCGCCGTTCCACTAAGGTACCAGTTTGAAAGGATTCGCCGAAGTCGCACAGTTTGATGCGTTGAAAGTCTGAGCGATAAATGAGCACATTATCTAGCTTGATATCGCGATGCACAATGTCTCTATAAGTAACAGAAGTTAACATTTTGGTTATTCATTATAATGAATCATTTAGACTCACTTTGAATGCATGTAATCTATGGCGGAGGCCAACTGTTTAGCCACACGTTTGCTGTACACTTCTCCCACGCCCGTCTCGGTTACATTTGACGTAAGATCACCTGATTGATGAATTAAAGATTAAAGATTCGTTATAAGTGGAGATCATCACTTACCCAGTGGTGCATATTCCTGGGTGAATACATAAAATCCCGCCGTCTCAAAGGCCACATCGTATGTGGTTACGATGTGCCGATGCACGCCCAGATGCAGTCCATAGTGAAATTCGCGATAGAAGTCACGTAATGTCACATATGGCTTAGGAACCGCTTTCAGTACCATTTCGGTTTGAGATCCCCGATGTTCAACCAACAAAATCTTTCCGAACCATCCTTCGCCAACAATTTGTATGATATCAAACTCATCCACCAGTTGTATCTAAGATCAGAGAACAATTCAATTAGATGGCATGCATTAATACCGCAAGCTGATTGATGGTGGCTGCCATGAAATGTTGTGAACAGTTTAATAATTACCCAATATATATGTTCACCCCCGGTCAGACATATTTAATGTTACTCTATTTTTGATATAATGCCCAGTCGCTGTTTGCTGCCCAATAAAATCAGTTTTTTTTGCTGTCTTTCTTTTTTCATTTTAGGGTAGCGTTAACTATTAGCTCAGCGAAGAGAATGTTGGCTCAGTGCCAAACGGAATGATTTTAGATTACGAATATGAACGAAGTCTATATACCCTCGAAATGTTTTTATAATAAATCTGAGGTATACACCTGTTTGTTTCGTATAAGATTTAAATTCAATTTCGAAGATTATTTTAGTTTTTTATCTAGGTAAATTATATGCTATTTGATTTTGAAAATATATATTAGTATTTCTCCATTTTATGCAAAAGACTTTACATATTCTTCTCATATAAAATTATGATATCCGTAACGAAAGAGAAAGTAGAAATTTTGCTAATTAACATGAAATAATTTAAAATACTCTTTGTCATAGGGTATCAAAAATATGTCATACAGTTTGCAACGCGTCGAAGAGTGTGTCTGCATTTGATCAGGATGAGAAAAAATCTACAAATCCATGTCTGAATGAAAAACTTTTTGATCTTCGAAATAAAATATGAGGATCATGTCTATGCCACGTTTTGTTCAAGTGCCTTAAATCCACTACGTGGTAAAAATAATTTTGTATATTCATGAGAACAACGGAAATCCCTTTTCGGGTTTCGCCAAATTCGCAATAATAAAGTCAATGGTAATATAGAATTATTAGTAATTTTCTACAGTCTAAGATTCTCTTCTAGACTAAAGTGTTTTCTTCTGAAATGATGCATACATATGTGGAAAGTAATTTTAATTGCTTCGTTCTAAATTTCCAGACGTTGCATGTAAATATTTCCAGTCATTAAATATTTTCTTGGTAGTGTTCTATTGTTAAGTGAAAATGCGAAAATGCGAAATTCGCCAAATTCACATTTATTATGACGAATCTGGAGCTGTGCGGGAGGTCGATCAGTTAGTCTCTCGATTCTGAGAGACATGTGCCATATTTTCATTTGAGTTTTATTGACTTACAATGCAAATGTTGTTCTTTTTGTTTTCTTGTGTATGTTTAATATACAAAAACGCAGTGTAAACATTTCAGAAATTACCTTTTCCAATTCGAATTCACGAATTTTGTGTATATGCCCTCGTGGTTTCTTCGACATTTTGGCGTATTACATGTGTGTTCACAATTTATGCGAATTTTATAATGTTCGAATGTTTTCTCAGGAGTGTGTATTTCAATCAGTTCAAATCACATCAGATACAAGTATGTATTTGCTTTCAAACCACTAAAGAAAAGTAGAATAGAAAAGCGAATTGCGATTAAGAGTGTATTTTTGTTTTCCGTATTTTAAACAAGAAACGGCAACAACGCCGCAGCGCGTTGTAAATATTTATAGCGGCTCTGTTTGCTGCACAAAGGCAATCATCATATATACATATATTTACATACGTATGCGAATATGCACTCGTATGCCTCTCAGATACATATGTATCTTTTGTGGGCCTGCTTTTACATGCGTTTGTGTGTATGTGTGTGTGTGTATCTTTCATCGTGTGGCAGGCAGGTTAAAAAAATTATAAGATAAATATCTTCGCAGCTTTGGTGTTGGCTGGCAGAAAAATGTGTTTTCATTGTTGGCTCACTTCCTGGAAAATGGGCGGCAAATGCGCTAAATAAATTATTGCAATTTTATGTAGTCCTTTTCTTGCTTTTTGTTGTTGTTGTTGTTGTTGTTTTGTGCAATGCGTAATTTTGTTTTTTAGCTGTCGGCATCCCAAAAATACAATTGCTATTAAGTGCCAATCGGCTTAAGTTCAATGTTGTGCAAATATATTTAGTTTAGCTCTGCTTGTTGTTGTCAAACAAATATTTAATTGAACGGTCTAGCTGTCTGCACACTCACACTCACACTACCACTTAAAAGCACACAGATACACACACTAATACACTCACAAACACATGTAAATCTAGCAAAAATGCGAATAGTATTTTGTTTAGTTCAGACTGTGTTTTTGCCTAGGTTTTTGCTTTTGTGAAATTCGCCTCAAATCTTTTCAATTTCTTTTCTTTTGCTATTTGTTGTTGTTTTGTGTTTTGTGTATTTCTTGCCTACACTTTTGCATATTATCAACAGCGAAATTAAAAATAATGCTTCTTGCCTCTTATATAAAAACATAAACGAACAGAATCAAAAATCTATTTCACTGACATTTCAATATGCTCAGCAGAAAAAATGTCCGTTATTTATTTCGAGTAACTTTTAAATCAATTCATTTAAATCAGCTGCAATTACAATTTCCCGATCACATTGATTTTGATTTGTTTCACTTTCTCAACACTTCTTTTTTTTTTAGATTAATTTCTTTTTTTAAGGAGCGTTGCACTGTTTTGCACAATGCGTTTATTTCTTAGTTCTGCATTATCCGTGGCCGCATTCGATGAAAACCCGTTGCCAACTGCTCTCGACTCTCGCGGATTTGTCGCTGGCCAGGCGAAATGTATTGAAAATGTTTAAAAAAAGACATTTTGTTTACGCTGTTTTCATTTCATTTCGACGTGTGCGAGATTTTTTCGAAATATTTTAAAGTTTTTTCGAAACTTTTCCGCGGCAGAGAGAGAACGTGAGAGCAAGGAGAGAACGATGGCATAAATAATAGTTGTGCTCTTGCCGCAACAACGTATGTATTCGATGATCTTGCAAAACTTTGCTATAATCGTCTATAAAAGTGTTACACATAGAGCAAATACATATTTATTGAACATATGTTTGTGTTTAGTCAATATTTAGATGCGAAATATTTTTATTAGTTGTGTGGAGAGACATGCGCTCAAAATGAAATTATAAAGATACTTAGGGGTGGTGTTTTATAGTTTTTTAATTTTAAATTTATGAATTGTTTTTATATGTTTGCGTTTGTATTAATAAATGATATATTTAGATGTCAAGTTATTCATTCAATTTGTTACACTTGAAGCGCAGTGCAGAAGATTAACAGCGCCGCTTAACAGAGCGCTGTTAAGTAAAAAGCTCAGCATCGGAGGCTGTTAAAGCACTCAAAGCTTGCGCTGGTAAATATGTATGAGCTTTGTATGTATGTATGTACATACACACGTTCATACACTTGCGTACATACGCACAAAGGCAACTCTAATTGGTCACTTCCGTTTGGACGACGTTTCCTTGGCGCATGCGACGTTCAACTTCAACAGTTGCTGCGTTTGACACACATATACACAGAGTTTTAGAGTTGTTCATGTTGTATGTGTGTGTGTTAGTGTCTCGGTGTATGCAGAGGCTGGGAGGGTGCAGGTGCAGCCAACCACTTGTCGCGGGCTATAAAAGCGAGCGACAAAGTCAAAATTGCTTGCATACGTTTGAATGTTACCGTTAGCGCAACAACTGAATTGTTTTGGTGTTGCCCAATATTCAGTAGTTATAGTTGTTGTCCAGCTAGTCGATGTGCCACGGTCAGTGAGAGTATGTGTTCTAGTATTTGCAGCTGCCAATTCAAGTGATAAGTGATAAGAACTGGCCTGCCGTCGTTTTTAAAACATTTCGCAATTAACTCTTTCTGCAATTATTTATTTTGTGAATTTGAGACATCTGTAAAATGGATTGGGAAAAGTGATTGATTTGAGCTTTGAGAAGAACAGGTACGTATGCTTCAAGTGGCAGATATTTTTCTTAAATCTTTACCATAGTTATTATATCAAAAGTTTAAAATAATAAAGTTATCAAAATTTATAAACAACATTTTGATTTAATGTCTGATTTATTTGTTTTTTTGTTTGTATAAAATATATTTTTAAGTAATGCCTTAAATTTACCTTAGTTTTCACAATATTGTTTTTTTTTATCTAATATGGTATACAAAATAATATAAATAAAAAAATGATTTCATTTCCTTTAATTTGTTTTGTGTTTAATTTATATGTGCTTCTATACTTTTTCTACAGATACCATTATAATGAAAGTGTCAGTTTATATAGTTTAAAATTTTTTACACAAAGTTTTAGTTTAATTTCTGACTTATTTTTTTTGTGAATATAATTTCATTATTATTTTTTAAGTGTTTCGATACCAATACTGTAGTTAATTGAAAATTTCAATTAATAAAATTATAAAAATATGTGGAGAAAAGGCTAGTTTATTTTTTTTATTCCCAAACCTTTAGAATTCATTTACGATTATATTATATCTTTTACCGAAAACGTTTCCAAATATGTCAAATACTCGAAATTTTATAACGATGTGGCACTGCCTAATAACAAATCTTAAATTACATATTTTTCTTCATCTTAAGTAATTAGAAATCGCTTCTAGATATAATCAAATACTTTAACAAAGCTTACATAGTATGTATTATAAACTATTTAATTGGTAAGCCTATTAAATCAGGTATCTGCTGTTCAATCACTGAATACATGTTTCATATATTGTTTAAAGCATATAAAACATTTCGAGTTTTCCTTCTGATGATAATAATTAATATTTATTAAAACTATAATCCAAAGAAACTTACTTTTTTCTTAGTATTCGCAAAATAATCTCCAAATGATTTCGAAACTGAATATTAAATTTAAATTGGACCATAGAAGAATTTTCACCTTTGATCCTTACGTTAGTTAAGAATAAATCTTAAGAAAATAATTTCTCTTACCATCACGCTTTTTAATAATGCAGCAAAAATTAATAAAAGCGAATCTATTTATAATCTAGTCTTCTGTGAGATGAACTAAAACGCTATCTTCACCGTAAAACACTGAGCTTTGCGCTCTTTAAATTATTTAATTGAATCTTCAGTCTGGATTGGGTTTAATTGAGTAGAGCTCTCAGCTTGAATTAAGTCAATGCGCGCATTTAAGTGGGACAATTAATTATGCGAATCGTTTGTGACAAAATGAAAAAATGAAAATGAAAAAAAAAATGTATACATGTTATGTATTTTGTTGAGTTGTACACGATTGAGAACAATGAAAGGAAAGTTAACTTACATATGTATGGTTTGGCATTTGTGTGCTATAATTGTGAAGTGTTTGTGTGTGCGGCCGCCACACGTCGTATGCGTAATATGCGAACACTCGAGCACTCGAAGGGCTAGAGAGCACATGTCGTGGCCAAACAGATTTCAAGTGTGTATGGACATTTCACTTTCACACAAAATCTCACCTGCTTGCTACACACACTCCTCCCGCACACTCCACACGGCTCAATTGAGCATCAAGTGTCGGCTTAAACACTCAAGCAGCAGAAGCAGCAGCATATATCGAAATTGTCGTCTGCCACAAACATGCAGAATTAAATGAGTGTTAGCCCAAAAGTGAGAGACACAGAGTGTGAGAGAGAGTTGCAGTAATTGCAATTAAATTTTTAATGTAATCGTGTATCTGTTTCTTGTGATTTTGTAGTGTGTGGATTGGCGTGCGACGGACGGAGTTGGCAACTAAAACGACGACGACGACGACGTTTTGGCCAAGGACACGGACATCGTCGCAACGGCGATGTCACCGACCGGACAAATAGCAAAGACGTCCACGCCACACGACAACGATAACACAAGCATCAACGATCAGCGTGAAACATGGAGCGGCAAGGTGGATTTTTTATTATCGGTTATTGGATTCGCCGTCGATTTAGCAAACGTCTGGAGATTTCCCTATTTGTGCTACAAAAATGGCGGTGGTAAGTTGCGAAAGAAAATCTCTCTCTTTATCTTAAGTGTCTATACATATTTCGTATGCTTATGCTTAAGTCTTGGCTTGGCTTGGGTGGCCAATTAGGGACACAGTCGCATGAACAATGGAACAAAAATCATTTATAAGGCTTTACACATCATTGAGCGCCACCAGGAACTCCTCAACCACCGCAACGACGACGACGACGACGACGAGAACAAGTGACTTGGCCTTGTTAACACTTTGACAAGTGCTATGTGAAAATGCGTGCGAAGTGCCTGCCATTAACTGGGCAGTGAATGGATGAGTACGGGGAGAGTGGGGAAGGGGGGACGTAAGTGCGTACTTCCTATACGAAATTACCCAGAGTCCAGACGTGCGACTCCAAAGAAAGAAATAAGTTCATGCGAGAATATGCTTAGGACTTGTGATCTTCGTTTCGCAACGCCATCATTCAAAACAATTTCAAAGTTAAGTGCTTTTGTATGACAACTAAATCTGGCAGTCATAATCGCATTTGCCTCCCCCACTTACTCCTTTTGCCACACCATTTCCTTGCCACAATCTGACAGCGCGAAGTGACTAAGCATCGCCAGAAGGGTGTGTGTGTGTGTGTGTGTGCAGGACACGCTTTTCTAGGCTTTTATTGTTACTCGCTTGATGTATGTACATACATACATACATATCACATACATACTTACACATCAAAATAAAGACATATTTCCACTTCTTAGAACGTATGCTACGCATTGTGGCAAATTCATGTGCCGCACACGTTTTTGACGGCGGCACTTAGGCGTTGAAATGAGTTTTCATTCATGTGTGTGTGTGTGTCAGTGTGTGTGTGTGCCAGCTGGCTGGTTGCCTTTTTCCTTTATAGTTTTATGACTATTTCATACTTACATACTCATATAGTATATATTGTTGCTGCTCGCTCTCAGCTCTTAAAAAATAAATTGTTATTTCATACGCTCCATTGCACTCAATCAGTGACAGCTTAGTATTCATTTTTATTATATTTTATGATATTATTTTCATCTTTCTGCACACTCCCCCCTTCTGCCTCTCCCTCTTCTTTTGCTTACGTTGCCAGGCTTAAGCCGAGCCACAACGTTGCGCTACCTACAGGTTGCGATTATTAGCTTTTAATGCCATCAGCTTAGTGGGCATTTAATTTTTCCCTCGTCCTGCTTGGCGGAGCAACTGGTAAAATACCTCAACATTAGCTGCTTTCCCAAGCAATTTCACTCGTGAGCACCTTGACACAGTTCTTTAAATAAATGCAGCTTATTAAATGGTTAAAAAAACTAGTTCAAGAAATGACAAGTCAGCAGAGATTGCAGCTTACGGATCAACTTGGCTTATATGAGTACAATTGTTGATGTTTAGGATTTCAGTCTCTTTTACTAAATATTTATTGTGTCGGACTGTTAATATTGTTTGAAGCTCAATAATTTAAGAAACAACACTAAAATGAATCCCCTATTTAATTATTCTCAATATTTATAAAGAAAAACAATTTCATTATTGAGTTTAAAGGCAATATTTATGTTAATTTAATTAATTTAATACAATTTTTTAAATCATTTTTAATTGAATTTTAATCTTTATCCGCTTAAATAATGAAACGTTCTACATTCTCAACCTTTTAACGATTCAGATTTTATATTCATGACATTTGATAAAATTTCAGAAATAAACTGAAGATATTTCACCTGATTTCTACAATTTCAAGTTGCATCTTGTTATTATATTTAAAGTTTTATTTATGCGAATTTGAAGGATTTTTAATGTAAAGTTGTTTCAACTTTCAACAAGTTATCTACTAAGGTTCTTTATTTCATTTGTTTACAATGAAGTATTTAAGCTAATGCAAATTGAAAAAAGAAACCTATTATTGGCATTCATCTCATATTTATAGCCCAGGTCTAAGATACAATATTTAATTTGCTTCTCTATTTACTTTAACTCACACTTTGGTCGTATATGAAAATCAAACTCAAATGCGAACAAATAAGCAATAATAATATTTTTGTGGAAAATAATCTTATTACCTATATATGTATCTATAATTTGAAGCTTAAATGTATTCATCAGATGCAGAATCTATTTAATGAAGTAGTTCAAAAATAAAGTCAAGTGCTGAAGTTCGTTGCTTAAAGTGACTATTCAATCATGTTATCAATATTCAATCTTTCACACCAAAAAAAGAAAAAAAATGGAAATGGAATACCGGAAATGCTATGTAAAGTAGCGGAAATTACAGCTTCAACAGCAGAGCTGCATTTGATTTTAAGATCCTTATCTGGGCATGGTATTTATTTTAGGTTTTGTTTTACGTTTTCTACATAATTGACAGCGCTATGTTCAAGCGCCTTTTTTACTAGTGAGTGAGTGTGTGTGTGTGTGAGGGAGTGTGTATATGAGTATAATGGCTGGTTGTGTCTCTGTGTTGTAGCCGTCGACGACTTTGTCGCCCACTTTGCCTGCTAATAGACATAATCAAATCATAAAACGCCCCGCTGTCACTCAACAAAGTATCGATGGCACTTTAGCAATTGCCAGGGCAGAGCTCACCAGGCAGGGCTGAGGCAAAAAAGGGAGAAGACCAAGGGGAGAGAGGGGGAAGGGGTATGCCGGGGTGGCAAAAGCTAACCGACCACGCCAAGGGACAACGGCAACTGCACGAGACAGTCGAGGAGGACCGTGCCTTGTTCTCTTCTATATCCCAATGCCAGCCCAGCCTGGATGCTGTTAATGTTTTTAAAATGTCCTTAGAGTGGCACTTGTGAAACAATTTGATTTTGTGTATCTCTGTGTGTGTGTGTCGAAGTGTGTGTGTGTGGGTGCCAACCATAGAGCTTGACACGGGTCAATCACACACACATTCACACACACCTCTGTCGCATATTGTTATTCATAATCGGGTGTCGTAAAATAAGTATTAGAAAAAGTTGATTGCGCTTTAATCATAACTGCCCAATGGAAGTTAGCTTAATTCAAGCAAATTGCTTGCAATTTTTGAACGACATTAATGTTAGCTACATTGATAGAACAGTTTCTAGATAACCTTGCAACTATAGCGACTCTGATAACCATTTATATTACCTCAAACATGTGAAAATGTGGAATTTCAAACGAATGAGTTAGTGTAAAAATCATTGAAAGACAAATATATTTATTATACAGAACAAATTAAAAAAAACCATTGAAAATGAAAGGTTAGCATCTTCAGTATAAGCCGAGTGTCTAACATTTAGAGTCTAATGAGTACACGGAATTACTTTTCAGCGTTATATTCAGAAAAATACAATTTTCAGTTAAATATTTTATTAAATTTTGCGACCTCTGAGGCGACTTTTTTGTGCCCTATCTCAAATCTGTAGTTTTCTTAAAGGATTTGTTAATATAACAATTCAATATAAGATATAATCGATTTGCTGCATATTTCCTTTAATTGAGATCAATAATAAGACTATTCCAAATTAAAGTCATAATAGAAAAATTTGACTATCTCCAATAATTAGATTTTAAAGGTTCCAGAAAATCGAATTTTATTTTAATATTTGCTTATTTCTACGACTCTAAAGAAGCTTTTTAAAAATAAAAGAATAAGAATTAATACAATAAAATGAATAGGTATGTTTGATATATAGAAAATTTATCTTTAAATACAACAATTTAAAACGAAATTCAACCAAATCGTCAGTAAAATGTAATCTATATGTGACACACAATTAAAATATTTAGCTATATTAACACTATTTAACCTTGCAATTATTGTTTAACTCTGTTACTTTTAAACTGATTCAAAATCATAATTTTCATTTAAATATTTTTCGAGAATTCAAACTTATAAGATATATACGTGCTCACTGTGCATCACATTTTCTTTTGAAATTCAACCTATAATGCGGCAATTTCAAATCGAAGGTACGATTATCAAAAATTGGTTATTGGGTGTTTCGTCGCAATGCAGTATACGAAAAAGCATAGAAATTAGAGTTCGATACAGGTGTGAAATAATAATAATTTTATTTTAATATTACATTATTTTTGGCAACTTTACAGGCGCTTTTCTTGTGCCCTACTGCATTATGTTGGTGGTGGGCGGCATACCTCTATTCTATATGGAGCTGGCGCTGGGTCAGCACAATCGTAAGGGAGCCATCACCTGCTGGGGTCGCTTAGTGCCGCTCTTTAAGGGTAAGTCAAGCAGCAATAGCTGTAATCTGCTACTTCGAATAATATGGCTTAACAAAGAAATAAATAAATAACAAATAAGAAAGCTACAGTCGAGTGAGATACCCGTTACCCATTTTTAATAACTCTCTACAAATATACCTTAAATATACCACAAAAATACTGAAATATACCGAAGGATGTATTTGGTATATTGATATAGTACTCTATTTTAAATATAACATAGAGTACAAAGTATATCAGATTGTCAGCCAATGTAACAAGAGCTATAGAAGAAGAATCTAGTAAACGGAGCTTTCGGCTAATGTAGATGTTTGCTACCCGAGTTTTCACTGTAACAGAGTCTCTTTCTTTGTTGCAGGCATTGGCTATGCTGTAGTGCTGATAGCCTTCTATGTGGACTTTTATTACAATGTGATCATTGCGTGGTCGCTGCGTTTCTTCTTTGCCTCCTTCACCAATGTGTTGCCGTGGACGTCGTGCAACAATCCTTGGAATACGCCCAACTGCAAGCCGGTAAATACAAATACACTATTATCCATATACAAATTGTGAATGATTTGTTCTTAGTTTGAGGGTCAAAACACGCGACCAGTGGTTGGCAATCTGAGTGATTTCTATGCGTTCAGCAATCAGAGTTTGTTTCTGGCCAACGAGACGTATGCGAATGTAACATTCGCCAGCATTGCGCCCGCTGTGCCCGTCGAGCGATTTCAATCGGCTGCCTCTGAATACTTCAAGTGAGTGGCAAACAGACAGAGAGACACACATACATATCGACGGATGTACTCAATCATACTCGAATCTATCATTCACAGTCGTTATATACTTGAGCTGAATCAGAGCGAGGGACTGCACGATCTGGGTCACATACGCTGGGACATGGCGTTGTGCCTGCTCATGGTCTATCTGATATGCTACTTCTCGCTATGGAAGGGCATTAGCACCTCGGGCAAAGTGGTTTGGTTCACCGCCCTCTTCCCATATGCCGTGCTGCTGATATTACTCATACGCGGCATTACACTGCCCGGCTCGGCGATGGGCATACAGTATTATTTGAGTCCCAATTTTGATGCCATCTACAAGGCGGAAGTGTGGGTCGATGCAGCCACACAGGTGTTCTTCTCCTTGGGTCCAGGCTTTGGTGTGCTGCTGGCCTACGCGTCGTATAATAAATATCACAACAATGTCTATAAGTACTTAAGATTTTTTATATATTTTTCGGAAGAGTTTGCTAATTGACTTGGCTTTGCAGAGATGCGCTGCTCACCAGTTTCATCAACTCGGCCACGAGTTTTGTGGCTGGCTTTGTGATATTCTCGGTGCTGGGCTACATGGCGCACACATCTGGGGTGCGGATTGAGGATGTGGCCACTGAGGGACCAGGCTTGGTGTTTGTTGTGTATCCAGCTGCAATTGCCACTATGCCAGGCAGCATCTTCTGGGCGCTGATCTTCTTTATGATGCTGCTTACACTGGGATTGGACAGCTCGGTAAGCATAGAAATCGATTGTCAATGAATGCGTATAATTCGTTTTTTCTACTTCCCAGTTTGGTGGCTCAGAGGCCATTATCACAGCGCTGAGTGATGAGTTCCCCAAGATACGCAAAAACCGCGAACTCTTTGTCGCTGGGCTGTTCTCCTTGTACTTTGTGGTTGGCCTCGCCAGCTGCACTCAAGGTGGCTTCTACTTCTTCCATCTGCTGGATCGCTATGCCGCAGGCTACTCTATATTGGTCGCCGTGTTCTTCGAGGCCATTGCCGTGTCTTGGATCTATGGCACGAAGCGTTTCAGCGATGATATTCGCGATATGATTGGCTTTCCCCCGGGCAGATATTGGCAGGTTTGCTGGCGCTTTGTGGCGCCCATATTTCTGCTCTTCATCACTGTCTATGGGCTGCTCGGCTATGAGCCGTTGACGTATGCGGATTACGTGTATCCCGACTGGGCGAATGCCTTGGGCTGGAGCATAGCTGGCTCCTCAGTCATCATGATACCCGCAGTGGCCATTTATAAGCTGATTGTGACACCCGGCAGCCTGAGGCAGCGTTTAAGGACGCTCACAACTCCGTGGCGAGATCAGCAGCTGGCCGTGAATGGCGTGACCACCGAGGTGACGGTGACGTTGGTTCGTCTGGCGGATGCTGAGGCGAATGAGGCGGCCGATGTTTGAGTTCGACCGATCGCACGTTTTCAGATCTATTACGTATAGGTTTGAGTGGTGGGAAATTTACCAACAACTTCAACTTCAACTTGAGTGAGGGTTTAACATTAACATTGAGTTATCAGTTATCAGTTTTAGCTTAGCACTTACGACACATTCGGATCTAGCTAAACTAATGCAAATTTCGCATACAACGTACTTACACTTAGGTTTCGATGCCAAAATATAAATCAAATGTTGTAGCTGAAAACCATAAGTTTACAGTTAAGACTAGCCAGTAGTTTCATAATGCCAAAATACACATACATAAATACATAACTTATAACTATACGATACGAGTTTATACCCCAAAAAATATAATTACAAATATTATTAACGTTTGCATACAAGATGAAGTATGTAGAATTATTGAAAACGCTGTGTAGATAATACAGAAATATTTAAGCAACAATTTGTAATTGGTACGAAGCCAACATTGAGCATATGCAAAATGGAATTTAAGGTAACTCTCGAGATCCTTGCTTCGAGGTCTGCATGAGTTTGTATATGTACATACACCTACACATACATACGTACATAGCTTTATTATATAGTGTCAGCGTAGCGGAAGCTTTAACCAGAAATGTGTTATGTATATAAGGCTAATAACCCAAATACAAATTGAGCTAATGTTATCATTATCCCTGCCATAGAAGTAGTTACCGAGTTTTGGCAAATTCTTTTTTACACAGCCATAAAAAGAGTTTGCCAAGTCGCATGATTCATTTAATCAATCAATTGTTGCTTCAAAAACACATTCACAAAATGTATATTAAGTTATAGGTGTTATCGTTAAGTGAGCATAGCAAAGTTGCCAGCCATCGACTTTGCTGCAATGTTATTTAAATCATAATTATTATCAATCATTATATTGTTTACAAAGGTGATTTTCAATGCATTTTCACGCAGCCATGTGAAAATGCAATGTGATGAACAAATAATCATATTTAAATTATTTATACTCAACTGTTTTTTATGTTTAAATAAATCACTTCAATATTTTTAGTTGGTATTACTAAACACATGTGTATTTTATTGAAGCAGGGAAGGGGAAATTTTAGAAAGAAAAGGTGTGAATTGAAAATTCAAAAATATTTCAACAGAGGATAGGATTTCAAGCTATTCGAAACAAAAATTAGTATCAATAGAAAATATTAAACTTAAATTCAATATTCCACAGAAGTCTCAATTCTAATTTTTATTACCCAAAACAAGTTGTACATCAATGTACCGAAAAATACCAAAATATACCAATGGTCATATTTGGTATATCTAAATATTATTGCTTTGAGACAGTAGATAGCGCATAAAAATTATAAAATAAAACAAAGTATATATTATTACTTCTATGCGTTAGATATAATAATATATCCTTTGATATATTATACAAAATATTGTCTTTGGTATATTTCAGTTTATTTTCGTTACAAAAATTTAGTATATTCAGAGAATAATACTGAATGTTTTGATTGAAAATGGGTAGCCGGTATCTCATAGTTAGTTTAAAATATTGCATAGAAGGTATTAAAATATTCTCCAAGCTGTTCCACTGATATCTAAAATAATTCAAGTTGCATATTTTGGGGCATTATTTGTTTTATTCATAATATTGGTTATTGATTTTCGCAATTATCGAAACGAATACATTCATTATTATAATAATTTTCGGGTAATTATAAAACTGCAAAAGAATCGTAAGTATTAACTTAGGTAAAGTGATGGTGTGACATTTATGTAACATAGGATTAAGTATATGCTATATGAGTGTACATTCTTAAAGCTTATCGTATGTTAGATGCACATGAATCTGATGTGTTTGATTCCTTGTTTTATTGTTACATTAATTGCGTTAACAATGCGCAGCTAAAGATACTTTGATATTGATATAAAGCAGATAGCTTGATCTTTCTTTTTGTTATTTTAAGTGGTATACAAGCAATGAATAGATCAGCATTATGTTTGATTTGCTGTTCTGTCTTATATGATATACACACACATTACAATAAATTCTATGTACTTAGTTATATGGTATGCACAGTTAAACTTTGGTATTTGGTGTAAGGTTTGGGCTTCAAACCCCTGCAGATATCATTGAAGAAGAATATAGAGAGATGTTGTAATAAAATTGGAGAATAGAATAGTGAATATTGGAGAATTATTTGGACATAATCTGCAAGGGGGCTTAACTTTGTATTGTTTATTTAAAAATAGTATTTTGCATTATTATTACTGCCTTTGGTTATATTTGGTAATATTTGTGGTGCATTTACGTATTTTGGTCTGTGTTAAGGTGCCTTGATTGAGAGGTTAAATACAAAAGCCTACAGGATCGTTTATGGATCTTCTTAATTTAACTGCAGTCTGTGACTTTTGCATACGAAACTTTAAATCGTTCTGAAGTATTTCAAAATCTATTAATACAGTATCTGATCTGTATATGAAAATTAAGTCTTGAATACATCGTAAAATCCTTTAAATAGTTTCATGAGCTCTATTGGATTATTATATATGTATATTTATCATATAGTATATATATAGCTTTGTTTGTTTTGTGTCTGTTGTCTGTTGGTATACTGTAGTATATTCTGTAAATATGTAGTTGGTATTTTTTCTATATTCTTTTGTTATACTCGTAATATTTATTTATTTCGTATTTATACATTGTTGCTATGTGGTGCTTCTTTAGAGTTCTGTTTTTGTTTTTTTGCAAGGTTTATTCGCTGGTTTTTGTATTCTTGTAAATTTGCAGTCTACATAAATATTCAATATTGTATGTGTATATGTATGTTTGTCTGAAATTAAGCAAGCGAGGGTAGTCACAGAAGTTCCCGAATGATGGTAAAAGAAATTAAATTATTAATGATTATTTTAATTTGAACTTTTACTTCTGCAACTATCTCGCTTGTGTTTATGCATGTCTTTTTTTCAAAATATCATTGCAGGATTGATAAAGCTCATTTAACGGACAAGTTGTAAACTTATAAGGATTGCTAGATTATTATTGATCTAATATTTTAATAGTTTAGTATTAATTGCAATGATATTTTATCTTTGGCAAGCCAAAGTAAATCGAGTTAGTGTATCTTGTTGTTGTGTATACGATTAGCTACTACATATATATTTAATCCATTAATTTTCTGTCACATTTAGCTTTGTCCTTGTTCATATTCAAATACATATACATATATGCATGTATCTATGAGTATGTATGTACATCTATAAGTGAGTACGTGGGCTTGATAATTGATATTATTGATATGATTGCGTTGATGAGTTGCGTTGACTGTTGCTGCTGGCAAGGAAATACCTGTAATTACTACAACTACAAGTACAAGTCCGATTATATACGATTATGTACTAGTGGCTATAACTAGTACTAATCTGTGTGATTACATCTAACAATATTTAAGCATTAATGGCTGTCTTAGTACATTTTGTGCTGAGTTAAGTTGAGTACAATAAATCAACCATTTATTCCAATGACTAATGCCTTATGAATACAAGCAACAAATTGTTCTGGGTGTGTGTGTGTGTGTGTTTAAGTGTGTGAGTGTGAAAGACACGTTTGAATTGACGCATGACATGTTTTTGTTTTTGTTTTTGTTTCTGTTTTTTTTTTAGGTTCATGTTTTGGTTACTTTTTTGTTGGTTGGTTTGTTTATTTACAATGGAGAATCACTTAAATTATCGGCTGACTTTTAATGTGGGTGTAAAATCTAATAAAATATGAATGTAAATTGCGAATGCGAATTTCGGTGGCTGTTTTCAATGTTTCAATGTGTGTGCAATGATAAAATTTGTCGTTTAAAATGTAACTTGATTAGTCTAAATTAATGAGAGAATGTTTAATGTAATTTGAACTTTTTCGTTTTTGTTTTGTATGCGCTTCGAATGACAATGCTTAAAACTAAATGAGTAAATAATTGATTTAATTCGGTTGAATTGAATTGAATTGAAAAAGCGCAAAGTTTTGTAGAATAAATATCTAGTAATAATACAATAATAACAATAGCATTTTCATTTTCATTTGCATTTTCATTTGAATTTGCATTTTCATTAAAATTGAAAATTAAATTTTCACTATAATGCACATGGTTTCCATTTCCATTTATAATGTTTTTAGTTGACCAAAATAACTAGAGTTTTCACTCAATTCGATTAATCAGTTGAATCAGTTGATGTTTTGCAGCTTTCGTTATTTGTTTTTTAGTAATTGTGTAAAGCCCAAGTTTGACAATAAGTATAAATATTACTAATATAATTGCTAATAGCTAATTGTTAATTGTTCGTCATATATATGTATGTATATAAGATATATTTAAGTACTCGTACTCAATTGTTTACAATTACAACGTTTTTAACTAATTTTTACTTTTGAATATAGGAAAGAAGCCTAGAGCACGCTTAAATTTACTGTGTTGCACCAAGAGATTTCACTTTAAGTATATCATTCGTTCTACGTTTTCTTTTTTTCATTCATCTTGTTTATATTTGTAATAATTTCATATATCAAATGTAACTCAAATTCAACTAATTATTACTGCAATTACTTAGTATCTATAACTGGCTTACTTGCAAACTTTTGTATCTTAAACATATTGATCTCAATTGTATTTTTGAAATACAAATTGTTTAGTTTTCTTTAAGCTTACTATATATTTAATTTTTGATTTTCAGATTATCGATAGCGCTATGATGACAATTATCGATAGCTTAGGTCTGCTGTATCGAGCTCAAAAATGCGGGATCCACTGAAGCAACTTTGGCGGTGAGAAACGCGTGCATACAAAATAGCAAACTCTGCAGAACCTGGCACTCTAATTCCTATACATGAAACACGAGAGGGGCAAAAAGGATACGATTTAGTAGATTTCGAGAATGTATTTTCAATGGTGGCGGGTAGTAAAAGCAATTAAGAAATTTATCAACTTTTGACACTTGCCTTTGTCTCAATTGCCCGCGTCTCGTTGTCCTGGAAATGTAGCTTCAATTTCGATTTGCCATCGTCACTGGAGCCGCGCAGCTGTGAGAACTTATACTGCCAGACCACAGCGGAGTCGGCCCCCCTCAGTCAGTGAGAATCCCGCCTGCCAGTCAAGTGTCAAGCCACCGCTTTTGCCATGATGCGAAACGGCAAAGGTCTTGCGCTATATATATATAGATTTGGATATATGTAGATATATAATTAAGGTTATACGTATATGTAAATATATATGTGTATATGGTAGATATTGGGCAAGTTTGTATTTATTTATAGCGTGCACACTTCGTTGATTGAGTCTCACTTCTAAAATATTACATATACGCCCTGAGCACCAGCACAAAGCGAATGCTTTCCATATCAATACTTGTAGCACTTGTAGCTCTGTCTCTAATGGCCAAAAATAACAGCTAATACAAAAGGTTCAATAGTCTCTTTTGCTTGTCTCAAAGTGTTCGAAATTGCACACGAAATTCGTATCGATTCTGTCCTGGCCAAAATTGCTTTCATTCTGTTGCGTCGTTTATGTCGGTCATTGGCTTGCCTCTCTGGCATCTTCTGCTTCTTTTTGTGCAGCTTACAAAAACTACGAAAAACTGCTTGTGTGTGAGTATGTGTGGATGGAACACTTGCAACATTAAATAAATTGCCGCAACGTTTGTGTCGTCGTCATTGGCTATAACAGCAACTTTGTCTTTGAACTTTAAATGGGTTTTGGCCAATAAATACTTAAGCGTGAGAAATATTTATTTTCCAATAGCAAAATATGTAGTGTAACGCAATTTTATTTATAATCTCAGTAGTTAACAAGTCACAAAGCTACAGTCAAGTGTGCTCGACTTTGAGACACCAGCTACCTATTTTGAATAAAAGCAAGACGGTGAGGTATTCTTTTTAAAATACGCAAACTATATACCGAAAAATACTTCAAATAGACTATATTTGGTATATTGGTACAGTATTGCATTCAAAATATACCATAGAATGCAAAACATACCAGATTGTCAGACAAAGCAACTAAGACCCGTAGAATATTTATTTTTACCCATTTCTTATTTATTGAATAACTGCAACAATTTTTCTCCGACAGCAACTAAATTTTCAGGAATCATAAAAAATTAAAAAGAATGTTATAAATACCCTTCTACCCTGTGAGTTGTAGATATAAAAAGTTTATAAGTATCTTTAAACCTGAAATGAGTTTGACAAATAAATACTTGACTATTCTTGTCGTTCTTCTAATTGCGAAATATGTAGTTTAATATATATATAATTTCGGTAATTGGAAACTTGTTAAATTTCTACATTCTACATTCTCCATTGATTTAAGTTGAGGTCAGCAGCCATGACCTTTTGGTTCAAGGCAGTTTCAGTGTTTCGTTTTAAAAATTAACGAGTAATTGGAATCACGTTCACGTTTATCGGAGTTTACATAGCGACCAACTGTCTGGTTGGCTAATTACAAACAAACATGCGAAATTATAAACAGTTTCAGTTGCAGGCAATACACCGCAAGTACTCGTATGCATGTACTTAATGAAGGTCATGTGAAAGCGTGTTGTATATGTTTGTTGTTGCTGTTGTTGTTGTTGTTGTTGTACTTACGCCCAATTTGATTACGCTGGTCACAATTGCGGCGTTCCAACTGTTCTCGATGCGCAGCAACTCTTGGCGGGTTTCCACGCTCAAATAACGCGGCTCGTGTCCAGAACTTTGCAACAAAAAAACAATGCTGTCGGCTATCCACGGTCTCCGACTCCTTCACAATGCGAAACATTGTTTGATAAACTTTATACACCACCAAAGCCTTGCTAATACCCGCCACATTCAGCTGCAAATAAAAACAGAAAGAAGGAGATAGAGAGAGAGAAGCACATTATACTTTATTGAGAAGTCTGACAACTCTGACACTCTACTTAAATCTGATAATATTATTTTTAAAGCATACACTAAGTGCTCATCTCAGTCTGTCAAACTGTGTGCAATTGCGCCACTGCTGACAGCGATGAGTGAGTGGCAAGTGGAGCCCAACTATGTGGAATCATCCTGTAAGCCGTGGGCCAACATTTCATGCAGGTTGCATTCACCCACCACCGCCCCCCACCCGTTCACGGTGCAAAAGGCTGCTCATTAGAGCAAAAGTACAATTTTTCGTGCACATGTTTCTCTATGAGACTGTGTGTGTGGATGTATGTGTGTGTGTGTGGTTGTTGGGTGCTCCAAAAGGGTTGTATCTTGACACATAAAATTAGCACAGCATGGAGCGACATTTGCTTTGAGCAAGTTTAGGCAAATGCACACAAAGGGGGAGCAACATGACAAAGCTGACTGAAAATGCTTCCATATCCAATTAGATGCATAATAAAGTTGGCAATTGAAGAAAAAGATATGCATCCAAATAAAAGTAGCTTTAAGTGCGTATTAAATTTGTTAAATGATGAGCGATGGGAATAACAAAGTAAGAAAGCTACGGTTGAGTGTGCTCGACTGCGAGAGATGTGAATAACAAAGTAAGAAATCGGAGTTTGAGTGTGCTCAACTGTGAGAGACCCAATACCCTTTCTCAATAAAAGCAAAACAGTGCAGTATTCTGATTGAAATATACTAAAAAAATATATCGAAATAATACTGAATATACTGAAATGTATATATGGCATATTGACAAAAGTGCTGTTAAAGAACAAGTAGAAAAGCTACTGTCAATGGTGATTGACTGTGAGATACACACTACACATTATTGTTAGCATAAACTAACTTAATATACTGAAAAGATACTAAAATATACCGAAATATATGATTGGTATATCTATATGGTACTATATTCAAAATATACTATAGTGTACAAAATTGTGCGGCTTGTAAATCAAAGCAATGTTATAGCTATCTTTTTTTGTATCTAATTTAGTCTGTGAGATACAGTGTTTCGTATGGAAAAACAGACAGACGGACAGACAGATCAACGAACATTCAAAGGTGCCTGCACAAAGTCATAATACCCTTCAACCTTATGACTAGCGGGTATGAAAAGTTTAAACTTAAATATGACCTCAAATAAATTGATGGCTTTTCGCTTAAATAAATAAATAAATAATGTGCCAAATAAATGAGAATAAAAGATTATATTGTTAAGCTCTTGTCCTAATTAGTTTTGAATATTGAAGCAACAACCATAACTATACCCTGATTACATATGTATGTATGTATGTATGTAGAATATTTAAATAACAACATACCGGAGGCGTTTCGAATAGCATCACTTCGGTGCCTTTGAGCAGCAGAAATCGAGGCTTATAGCTCTGCCATGATATATTGTTGTTGATAACTCCCTCATTGACCCAGCCCATGTACTCAATGCGTTCGCCCACGGCAAAATTGCGATTGTAAAGTTTCATCTGGCAAAGGAAACGAAATCATATTTTGAATAGAATAACATTCTCTTCTTAAACAATTTCTTTTGTCAATATTTAACTCACCTGCAGATGTGTAAGGCCCACAACATTGTCGGTAATTAGTTTTAACCACTGGCTAAGTATCGCCAGCTCATCACAGTGTATGACCCCGGTGGTGACACCATTCAGACCACGCACCTCGAATGCATTCGGGCGCAGCTTGTCCGTGCCATAGATGTAACGTGTGACATAGGCCATCATTAGCGGCACTGCAGAGTTGTGAAAATAGCTTAGCAAAAAGAGAATTTCGAGTGGGCTGTGCACTACTCGAGGAGTACTTACCAGCCACCACATCAGTCCAACGTTTCTCGGGCTCCGAGCAAATTGACATTGGCCGACTGCAGCTGCGACTTATGGTGCCGCTATTTACGGATGACTTGTATCCCTCGTCGGCCTTCAGCTCGGCACATGTGACATCGTTGTCCGAGTCGGGCGTGTCTTTTGTTACTGCACAAAACACGATTGATTTCAATTGAATTCGTTTCGTTTAAAGTTACATGCAGTCAGTCAGAGCTCAACTTACGTTGCTTCTGCAGGAAGGGCGTTGCGGCGCGGTAATGTTTCACTGTGAGGACAACAATGTCGCCGGCATTGCGCAGTATGTTGACCGCATCGTCGTGTGGACAGGCTGTGATATATTCACCGTTCACCTTGATGATGGCATCGCCCACAAACAGTTGGCCGGTGATGTCCGCCGCCTGATCCTTGTAGATACGCGATATTAATATGGGCAATTTATGTTCAGCGCCACCTTTTATGCTGAGGCCAAGGCCGCCTTGCTTCTGTCTCGTTATTTGCACCATACGCTCCTGATGTTTGGTGTTGTTGTTGTTGTTGTTGTCATCAAGCAAAAGTTGTTCAACATGATTTTCTTAGCTACTTAATGAAGAACAACAAGTGTATTAACATACCTTGGATTCCATCGGGGGTCCATTGTGCTGTGAGCTTGTTGGCGTAACAATTTCCAACTTTTGCAAGGTCAACAATTCCATTGTTAAGTTAAGTCTAAGTGGTTCTGGCCTGCTCTTGCCATCGCTAACATGTACCATGCCAGAGCGCACCTGTTGCATATTGGAATATTCGTGAATGTTCAAAGAGATGTTGATTAATGACAACCCCCCAAAAAAATTACAAATCTTGCAGCTCACCTTCAAGTTTTGATCGAGTTTTTCCTCAATCGGCGTCGCCATGGTGTCTGAGAGCTTCATATTTTCTGCAAAAATGTTTAGGGAAAAGTCTACTGAAGTATAATTTGATATTACAGCACAATAATCAGCAATTCTGAGCAATTGAGAAAGACTCCTCTCCAAACCACAATCCAAAAAGTTTCGTTAGCCTTTTTCGCTATAATCTACAATTACATTTGCGACGTATACTTAATTTGCGCTCAATGCTCGACTTGGCTAGTTGAATTCGCAGTAATCTGGGGGAGGAATGGGCGAGTAAACCTCTTTCTGGATAAGCCTATCATTTGAGCAGACGTTGGCACACACAAACTAAGCGGGGTTGCTCTTGAGTTCAGAAGGTTTTCTTTCTTGCTTTCATTCTTTCTTTCTTTCTTTGTTGGCAAGGTCGAGCATGCGAGTACTTAAGTTAGCAAGCGCATGTACTAAACAATAAAGTCATTAGCCCACAAATGAGTTTAGTGCAAAAGGAAATACGTTTATTTATAGAGTAAACTATACCGCATTATAATGCTATTATAAATAAATCATTTAATTGACTGGAATTTAATGCGTGCCACCTTGAAAGTTGGCGCTGTTTCTTATTACCTTGTGGGGGGCAAGTTTTGAGCTCGTGGCAAGGATGTGGCAAATATTATTGCCATGGCAACTGAGGAAATACGACCAGGACAACTAAAGCATTTGCGGTTACCGCATCGACCTACATCGACCTTTTCACAAAACCAAATGCGTTGATTTTGCATTGATTTCCATTTTAATTGGCTTGTGATTATTTATGGTTTTACGCAATTATCAGCTGGTGAATTATTTGCATAAATAAATTGAATTAGCGCGTGGTCATTACAATTCTTATTAATGGAATGCAAAATATTCATAATTGTTGCGCATATACATTTGTCTATTTTAAGCCATACTTAAATGTCTTAAAATAGATTTTATTGTTGCTTAGACCACATGGTCTAATCGAAAATGTGTATTATAATTATATTTAGAATAATATCGACAGACAGCACACATCTACACGTGCATATGTTTTCAATTAAAACGAAAATAAATATGCAAGCGGAAAATGTTATAATACAAATGACTGAAAACACATTTGAAGTGCTCTTTCGCTCGAAGTGTGGCTGCAGCTGGCGAAGTAATGAATAATACAAGAACAACACAAGTGCCGACATACTTACATAAATACATACATATATGTACTTATATGTATGTTTGGCTGAGGTGTTGATGTAGGGATGAGTCTGACTGCTGACTGCCGTATGGCCACAGCACTTTCACTGCCATCTCTCCTCTCCTCCCCTCCCCACCCCTAATGCATTGAGCATTGAAAGCAGAGCCCCTCAATTTGTTTGAGTGCCTCGGCGAAGGCAGTATTTCTGGGGAAAAACAGGTGTTATTCCAAATGATATTGCGCTTTAGTTTTCAACCATAATAATAACAATCGTATCCGGGAAACCAAAAGTGCCATAATTGCTATCGATATGTGATATGCCTTGGCAACCCCGACCCGAGGCTTAAACCCAAAGATAAACAAACATACTCCAACCCGTCTGTTGTTTTAGTTAATGTTGCAAAGTGCAAAATGTGAAAGAGTTTTGACAGATCTGTCCCCACGTTTCGTGGGCATAGAAAAACAGATGAACGAAACGGGGCCGGAGGAGGAGGAGGAGGAGGAAATGGCGAACCCGAAACGCATAAATATTTCATTATTCGCTCATTCGCTGGCCCGTAAAAGTTGGCAAGTGGCAAGTGGCATGTAGCAAGTAGTCGTAGTAGCAGCAAGTACCATCGAGATGATACAATTTATGCACTTACCACAGACACACACACGTGCGTGCACCCCCGAGCTGTTGACCTGGGCTACGGCTACGGCTACGGCTACCTTTGATTATGGCTATATTACGTGGATGTGGATGTGGATGTTGATGTGGACGTGAACTCTGTCGTTGTTCTTCTTGTTGTAGTTGTTCTGGCTGTTGGCTGTTGGCGTGCGTGTCTCGAAACTCGTTACGTTAGCCAGCAGGCAATACGGATTGGGGGTGGTTATGGTATGCTATGCTTTCCTATACGGAGTACTGGAGTTGCTGACTCTCTGGCTCTGGCTCTGGCTGTGGCTGTGGCTCAAACCAAACAAGCCAACATGTTCGCTGAAAGCTGAGCAGCGATGAGCTGAGCTCGCGCTCTCTCCCTCGTTGCGTTGCGTCGCGTCGTCGTTGACAATCAGCTGTGCTGTTTGCTGCCTCACAAAAAGAGCAGCACAGTTAAAGGAAAACTTTTTTTTTTTTTTTTTGGGGCTGCTGCTTAACAGAAGTGTTACATATATTTCTATATAGTATATGTGCTCCGATTTAATTGCCGCACTATTCACAAGTCAAAACGCTTCACGTTTCACACAGCGTTATGCAAATTGTTTATAATTATTGCAACTACTTTTTGTCCCGTCGATTTTATTGCTTGTATCGCATGTCACAGCAAATTCGGTTCAGATTGCAAATGCATTTACAATTTGACTTAATCGAGTTGTTGTTTTTGTTGTTATATTTTTCCTTTCCGCCCAACAATCGCACTTGGAATTGGGTCACATTTTTGCATGTTATTGTTGCAATTGTGAATTCATTAAATGGCAATTTCGATGTCGTTGCCAAAGGCAGGCAAACACACAAAAACTAACTAACGTTTGACCACCAGCACAAACTCGAATAAGTATGCTAACATTTTTTTTGTTGGTTTTTTGTCACTGTTTTCCTTTGCTGTTCTCCTTGCTCGCTCTCTTTCTCTTTGGCTTCATTCACTTCACATATCCACTTGGTGGATTTTGTATCGTTCATCCGCTTCCGCCGCTGGCGCACAACGTTTTGAAAGGCTGTTCGCGAACGCACTGAAATTCAATTCGTTCTGAAGTCAAATGCGTGCCAAGAGAGCAATTTGGATACAATCTCTCACCCACACAGCCGCGCGGCCACACATATGTATACACGCACACACAGGCGCAGAGGCACAAACACATGTTTGGGCATGCACATGATAGCTTTGCAGCCTTGCAGAGCACATGCTTAAGCGTTGCGGGCGTTGCCACACTGTTTGGAGAGAGCTTTTTTGTGCTTTTATAATAAGTAGTTCTGCTTATGCAAGAATCGATAACTTAATGGTAATCAAGTTTTTCATGCATATTAAATTATTTACTTTTATTAGTTTTCTCATCGAGAAAACTTGGTAATACCGCAATGTTTGTGCGTGTTCAAACTTTATTTGTTCGATTAAATTCCCTTGAGGTGGCCTAACAAAATAATGCCCCCCAAATTCATAGGGGGAATTAGTAAGTTTCCATAAGCATGAAATTATATAACTTTTAATATACTTCATCGCAATTTCACAACCTCAAGGGAATTTCCATAAAAGCTTTAATAATGCGGTACTTATTTGGTAAATCATTCATTTGCCTGAAAGCTTCCGTTGAACTTTTGTAACAACTTTAAGCTCACTATGCTTAACAAGTAGTTTCCATGCTCCGAACACAGATGGCGCTGCAAACTTAATGAAAGAAACGAAGCAGAGGAGAAACGTAATGGGTTGATCTATGGGATTTATCAATGTGCGTTTGGTGTTAGTGCATGTGATTATAGCACTAGATTAGCTTTGATCTAATGAAAGTACTATCTCTTAATGTTATATAGCATGTGCAAAGTTAAATGAATTTTCGTTAAATGTTAATTAGAAGGTGGACTTACCTGCGTTAGCTCATTAAAACTTTGCGATTTCGACTCATTGCCCTCCGCGTCTTTTGCCATTCCTGTGTATTGTTTTCTTTTTGGTTGTGGGCCTGGGCCAGGCAAATATTGTTGTGCACAACGGGCACTTTGGGCTCGGTGATAAGCCAAGAATAAATAGCATTCGCAAACAATGGCAGGCAAAGTTAATTAATGAGTTAGCAGAGCATCGCAGAAGTTTCAAAGATTTGGAATTACACACACACACATTTACATACAATCTTAGGGATGAAATTACTTAAGTGAAAAAGCACACATGATGGGCAAATAATTTCCAAGTGCCGCGAGAGTTGAGGAAGTTGAGAATATTCAAGGGATGGAGGATGAGCTTGAAAACTTTTTAATAAACATTTTATTGATGGCAATTGACAATTATGCAAAACGGTCAGAGGAATATGAAAATGCGAGTAATGTGCAAACACGGAAGGTGACAGCCAACAAAAATATAAACTTGGAACTGGAATTAAGAATACTTTTGCTACTTGTATCTATCTCGAAATATCTGCGAATATTTGTGCCCCAAAGCGGAGGCAGAGACACACAGGCAACGTGCTGATGAAGTGACAACAAAAACAAGCAGACAAAGTTGCAAACATACTCAAAAATGGCCAGGGGCTGCAATGTGCTGAGAAGTTCACAACGCCGACAACGACAACACACAAAAAGGTGACACCCAACTTAATAAACTCGCTCCGAAACTCAGGAAGGAGTGAAGTGGAGGTAAAAGCGAAGGCAAAGGCGAAGCAGCAGCTTCGGCAGGTGCATGGATCATTTCTAGCTTGTGCTCTTTGTGTTTGTGCCTTTGTCTTGACACCGGTGCTCTGGCAGCGAAAGCAATCGGTTGGGTTTTAGGTTTTGGGGGGGGGTTTCAGGTTTTTAGGGTTTAAGGCGATGGTGACGAAGGCGAAGGCAAAGGCGACGGCGTCGGTGACGGCGTCGGCATTATTGACAAAAGTTTTGCGTGTGTTTTTGGGATTCTGGGTGGAGATTGCAGGATTGCGGGATTGCCAGGGATTGTGGATAGAGGCGCAGCAGCACATTTTTGTTAGCTGATTGAAATTAGTTGAAGCATAAAAAAGTTTGTTTGCTAACAATTTTATACAAAAATATTTCGTTGCAAAGTAAAATTATGACTGCTTTGCATATTTTTCGGTTACCAATGTAAAACTTTAGCCTTTCAACTTATTGGCAAATGTTGGAATTTATGGGCCTGGCGCCGGGTCCTGAGCCAATGTTGGTTTTATTTTGCAACAGCAATGAGCTGCGGTTTAACAAGCCCAACGTCTCCGCATTTTCCTCTTTGTTTTTTACCACTCACACTCACACTTGCACTCTGTCTCTCTCTTTCTTGCTAGCTATTGCAATTGCTTTGTGAATCTCCATTTCTATCGCTATCTCAGCTCATGCTGTGCGCCTTTTCCGGACTGCTTGAGGTCCTCTAATGGCATTAGCAGCCTGTCTGTTGACTTTGTTGAAACTGTTATTGACTTTGCCAAATGCGACGCCCTTAAAGCCAAAATGATGCACACTTTGCTCTCTTTGCTCTCCAAGTCTTCACTCTCTGCACATTCTATTTAACCTCTATGCTCTATGCTCCTTTTTGCGTGTCAATCTTTTCAAAGGTAACGCTCGACACCATCTAAACAAAATTACGTATACGCCGCATATAAACAAGCTGAGATGCCAAGGCGTCGCGCCGTTGTGCACAAATTGTAAGTGAATAATTATGTTATATTCTGTGGCTTAATGAACTTAAGAGAGCTCTTTGGTTGCCTCCTAGACATGGCAGCTTGTTGTTGTTGTTGCTTGCTGCTCTTGCTAACCTTGGAGCCGTCAGCTTTCAGCTTCGCTTGCCCAGCGGGAATTGACAGCATGAAATCCATCTACTTTTTTCTCACACATTGCAAAATTAATTCAATTGCTCGTTTTTTATATAGTTGTGTGTAAATTAGTTTTACTATTCGTGTGATTTTATAAATTTAATTGAAATATTAAGGCATTATGGCTTTAACAGAGTAAGTTTCGTGCTGTGTTTTTTGGCTGCAACAAATTGCGGCATATAGAAAACAGATAACGACCCGGGGCACTTGTGTCTTGACTTAAAATTCAAAGCACGAGTTGTGCCACAAATAAATAAATCTATATGATTTGGCACGCTTGAAGTGGCAAATTAAAAATGTAATTACGCTTGATTCAGTTTTCTTAACGCATCAATAAAATACTAGACGTACTCAATTAAATTGGCTGGTGATTGGTCTTTGGTTTTTGTGTTTGCCACTAAATAATTTTCTGCTGGCATTACATAAATGATTTCATGTTTTTGAGGCCAATACAAGTGACACCGCAAAAGCCAAATGAATGCACATATTTTGATTTGCCAACCGCAATGAGAGCAGCGCTTTCCCCGCAGCACGTCCTGTGTTATCAAAATATTTGGGCAGTGTGTGTGCGGACTCGGCGAGAATGCAAATGCAACATTCATTGGGTAATGCCAATGCCTAAAAATGCATAATGAGTGGGCACGAGTTTCTACTAGCTTCCTCTGTAGTGGAGTGTGAAGTAAGAGAGAGGGGGAAGGGAAGGTGCTGCTGCTGTTGACCAGACGACATAAATCACGTAGGAACTCACACGGGCCCCATATGATTCATATGCATGCTTTTACATATATAAAAGCCACAGTGTTGCTATTTAATATACCCTGTATATAACAAAAATGGCCCTAGGGACTGCTACAAATTATTATTGGTATAGGAATTACAATTGTGTATAATATGAATTACATTTTATTAGTTTATTTTACATTCGGTATTGAAATTGCTAACTTTTGGAATAATATTTTTTTTTCCATCTTCATATTATAAATACTAAACGTATTATATTCATTGTCATTTATTGTAAACCTTTTTTTATTGAGTGTATGGTAAAAAATACTTGTACACATATATAGAAATACAAAGAAATACAATTTTTTTCTTAATTTTCATATTTTTAATATTTAGTTAAAGAATTATTGCATTCAGTGATACTTACTACAAATATATTTATTTTGTAGTCAAAGCAAAGTTAAAAAAAAACCTTTTCAGAGTTATTATATTATTAAAAAATGATTACTATAAAATTATACATGTTTAAAATATAAATTAATTTTTTTTTAGCATTTTATTTTTTTACAATATTAAAAGTGATACTTTAAGGTATAATTCATTTTTTAATTCCTTAAATACACTGTAAACAAATCATTATATTTATTGTAGTTCATGCTCTATTTTATTTTTGATTGTTGTCGATTTAGTTTTTTTCCATGTTTTATTCAAAGTTTAATCCTTATTATGTAATATGTTTAATACATTTTTTAGTTTATTGCATTTGAATACTTTTGTTGTAAATAATTTTCATATAATAATATATGTAGATATTCCAATGTACAGAGTGATTATAAAATGTATTCCAACCACATTAATTTTATTGAATTGTATACTTTATGTATGTGCTTTTTTTTTATTCAGTAAAAATTCATAAATATTTTATAAATTTTATTTTTAGATGATGTTTATTAAATAAATATAAATTTTGCCATGTACACAGTATTTTTGTGTTTAATATATTTATCAATCGTATTAATTTTATTGAATTGCACGTGTTTTTGTGATAATTTCATGCGGCGTCTTTGCTAATTTCACATAATTTGCAAATTGAAGCGAATACACGTTGAATTGACATGCCAATGATGATTGCAGAATTGTTCAGTTGAACGCGAGACGCCGGTAGTAGTTTGAGTTGAACGGAGCTAGAATTAATCTTTTGATAGAGTGAAATATGCTGTTGGGGGAGGGAGGCAAACAAATCTAGGAAAAGACAGGCAAGTGCATAACAAGAGAGGCTTAAGCTGAAGGCAGAATTGCAGCCTGAGCATGAAATGAATGCATGTGGCAGCAGCAATCGCACCCGCAACTGTGGCAACAGCAACATAAGCAGCATGAGCAACAGAAACAGCAGCAGCCACAGCAACAACAACAGCAAGAACAACAACAACAACACACACGCCATGCAGGCGACATTCATTTTTTTTTTTCGAATCTACCGCACGGAAAATGCATTCAATTTGGCATGGAGCACGATTCGGGCGAATGCATAGCAATCAAAATGCGGTTAGTTGCGTGTGGCATTGCCGACAACAACAGCAACAGCAACAGCAACAGCAACAACAACAACAGCTGAACGCAGCTGCATGCAACAACCGCGGTAACAATACTGACAACGCAATGACAACAACGGCAAAAGCAGCAACAGCAGCAAACAAAAAACGAAAAAAACAAAAATGACAATTGTCAACAATTTTAATTTTCATATACATGCCATGGCAAAAACAACAACAGCGGCAACAAAAACAAGCATAACTTTTGCGTTATGACAATGGCCGCAGTTCTCCACATGCTCAACACTTCACACACACACACACGCAGCACAGAACACACACATACACACACACCATCACACATGCACATATGAAAGTAGCAACATACAAATGGATTTCTGTATGGGCCTCGGTAATGGAAGTTTATGAGCTCCTGTTGGCCCGCATTGAACAATACGGCCATAACTGTGGCTTCTGATATGTTTCTCTCTCTGTCCATATGTCCGTCTGTTTTCTGTCCTTGCCTCGTGTCCGGTCCAGCTGACCGCATGTTGCAGCAAAAGCTGTAACGTATCTACGATTTGCAACTGATTGTTCCTTTTGCGTTTCAACTGCATTAACAACCGGATAAAGACAAAAGCCAGCGAATTGACTACAAACTGCGGTCAATCTAAGCCATTATCGATTGACTGCATTTTCGATACAAAGTCACATTTCTTATTGAAGAAAAAATATATCAAATGCTAATTTAGGTAAGGTATTAAATTTATATGAGAAAATGTTACTTAAAGGTCATTATTCTAAAATAATTTGTGGGAAAAAATAAATAAATAGTGGAAAGGCTAAAGATAACATTAAACATCATCAAAACATGTAAGAAAGTTACAGTCGAGTGTGCTCGACTGTGAGATACCCGCTTTCCATTTTTAATAAAGGCAAAATATAACGGTATTATTTTCAAAATATACCGAAAATACTAAAAAAAATTACTAACAAGTAAGAAAGTTACAGTCGAGTGAGCTCGACTGTGAGATACCCGCTACCAATTTCGATTAAATGCGGTATAGTGCGATATTTATCTTAAAATATAACAAATTAAAGGCTCTATTTGGTAAAGAAGTGCTACATTTAAAATGTTTCATAGAGTACAAAATAAGTGTTTTTTGCCATACAAAAGAATTTCTGAAATAACTTAAACAATTTTTATCTGATCGCATCCAAATACTGTAATTATATCAACAATTGCACATTAGCTTCTAGATTAGGTTCTTTATTCACATTTTTTCATTTCCGAAGTACCATTAAAAAAAGGAACATAAATAGTAAAATAACAGTACATAAGAAATTAATATTTTCATTAACTCCTAACTTTCAAGCTAGCCAAGCTATCTCATAAATTAAGCAATATTTTAGAAATATATCTTTTTTGCTAATGACCAAGTATTTTATAATAAAATATATTATTAGAAATCTATCTTTTTTCTAATAATAAAATATATTCACAAAATTGGTACACCAAAAACGCCAAAGCTTCTAGAAATCAATTTGTTTTCATTATGTTAAAGCCTCTTTCAGACATTTCTGTTACCACTGTTAATATATTAAAAAAAAACAAGAAATTAAAAAAAAATAAGTACAATAGAAACTGAAAACCAATTTGGCTGCTTATGCTCAACTATTTGAATTCTGATAATATTTTCACATAAATTTAGCAATGAGTAATTGAAAGATTCCTGAAATGAATTTATTTTCATAATGAAATTTTGAATATAATTGCGCCAAATTTTGATAGTCAAGCACTATTAGCGAAATTTGAAACGATAATTTTATAACTACCATTTTAATATATTCATTTCGCAATATTGCGAATTTCAATCAGCATAAATTAAGCACGTATATTGATTGTCATTTAATTGATTTGCGATATACATACGTATTGTAAATGTCAATAAATATGTTTAAAATGATTCGAAGCGGTTGTTGTTGAACTTTGGTCACACTGGCTGGCATTTTAATCACATCCGTATCCGCAGAGCATCGCTATAATTGGATTTCGGCGGTTTTGTTTTAAGCTTTTCGCTACTCCTTTCGTTTTTTGATTTTATTTCATTCACGTTCTCGTTGTCGTTGCTGTTCTCGTTCTCTTTCTCTTCCTCGTTTTGTCGGTTCTTTGGCTGCGACTGCGATTGTGACTGCGACTGCGGTTTGTTAATTATGAATAATGAAAATTTGATGAGTACTCGTACATTTTTGCTGCAGCTCTTGATGTTTTTGGCTGTGTGTTGTTTTAGTTCTTTGGCGCTTGGATCCGTTATTGTCCATTTTATTGCTGTTTGGCCAACCGCATATTTAGTTAATATTTAAAATGCATGCATATTGGAGTGGTCATCGCATTTGCATGCTGTGGCTATGCGAATTATCAATAAACACATTTCTGTTTTTATTTATATTCGTTATTTTTTTTCTCGTTTTTCTGAATTGCCAACTGCACTTTAAATTCAAATCAAATAAGAGCACACTCTGATTTATGGTGCTTGCATTTTGTGAGTGCCAGCGTTAAATTGCATTATGCGACGTTCGCTCGCTAAGCGTATTAATTAATTAAAAATGAGCATAAATAAGTACATAAATCAATTATCAGTTTCAATAAGACGCTGTGTGCAGTGCAAAAGGAAAACTGCAACTTGCTCTTGCTTTGGCACCGGGCAATTACTTTGCTGAAAAGCCCTGCAAGCGGCTACAGCACAAGAGGACGATAAAAACTGGCAACATGGCGTTCAAAGTGCACAAAATGGCGGTAATTCACGCTTTGTTGCCGCCCGCGCGGCCATAACGAATGAATGAATGAATGAGCGGCCGCAAAAAGGAGGCAAACCAGCAACGATGGCGCCAATAGAAGTGCGGACGGCAAGTGCCAAGCAAAACAGCAACAGCAACAGCAACACCAACAGCTAAAGCAAGAATGAATAGCGAACACCGCACAAAAAAACGAGTGCACCAAGCATAGTTATTAAAGAGAGGAGAAGTTTAGTCGATGTGGTTAGACCCTGTAAAATTGACAGCACTTTTTTGTGTAGTGATTAATTATAGTAGCGGACTGTGAGGCAGACAAAAATACAAGAAATGCAACGATGTTGAAATAAAGATAAAGTAGTTACAATAATAAATACTTAATTTGGAATATTCATGTTCGGGAATTATTGAATTAAATTCAGTGATGGACATTTTAATTTATAATCTCTAATTTACAGTGCTACAAATGAAGACATACACATAAATTAAAAGATATAAGATATATGGAATTAATATTATATTTGGCATATATGAATTTAGAATATATAGAAATCATTTTCATTGAAAAGCATTATACTTATGAAAGTAAATCATTTATATTCTTATATATATATATTATTAATTATTATTAGTACTTATTATATTGTTAATAAAAGCAATACATATACGATTATATTTTTATGCAGACTGCATATTCTATTTAGTTTTTATTAACCTAGAAATATTGTGCATTTGATGCTATCTTACGTATCGGAAATACAACTTTCAACTCTTCAGTTAATATTACTATATAATAGTTACAAAATAAATTTACAAAATAAATAGTTTGTTTAAGAGGAAGTTATTAATCCAATTACATTACTTCAATTGAATGATTTATTATTGTAATTATAATGGAAATCAACTTCAAATTATATTTTCCATGCAGATTGTACATGCCGTTTAACTTTACTTGACCAAGAATGATTCTACATTTAATTCTACGTTGCGTATACGTAATATTGCGCATACTAATCATGAATTTATATTACTTGTTTACAAAAAAATATTGTTTGTTAATTTTATATTAATACAATTAGATTCTAATGTAATTGTATTATTATTTATTATATATATTATGATGTGTTATTAACAGAAATAAATTTAAAACAGAATTTATCACGCAGCTTTCTCAGCTTTAGCTAACCAAGAAAGATTCAGTCTTTGATGCCATCTTACGTATACGTAATATAGCGCATACACCGCTTGATTAATTATGAAAAGGGTATAAAGCGCTGCCATGGACTAGAAAAAACTATGTGAACAGGCAGACTGCACTCACAACTGTGCAGCAAAGAAAAGATATTGTTAGTTTTTTGCTCAGCTTTGTGCTGTGCTTCACATTTTTTTTTTTGCATTGCCGGCGCTAAACTTTTCCAATGCGCTTTGCGCTTTTCTTGTGCCAGTTGCCAAGCGTGAATTGTTCATAAGGATGATGCGAGAGTGTCAAGGAGTGTTAGAGAGTTCAGCAAAGATGGTGGAAACTGGGCGCAGGGAAGCGAAGGGGGAATGCCATTAATGATATCCTTTCGTGTGGGCAATGCAATTACTTTGGTCCAACTTGTGCACAATTATTTATGCATTTTTATTGATGCAGCCAAATGGACGAAGATGTCTTAAATGCCCATCAATTTGTAAGCAGCAGCAACAAGAGAGATGGTGCACTTAGGACAATCGTGTAAATCAAATAAGAACTTGCTAATCAAATCAAAAGTGAATGCCACAAGTTGCAGGTAGTGCTCGTAAAAGAAGAAACTGACAACTACATTTAACTGCAAACTTTTTCAAGAGTTAGTCAAGCATATTTGACAAATTCACTTAACTTGCAACAACCATAAATAATACGCACACACACGCACACGCACGTATATATTCATGTGTGTGTATGTGTGCTTACTTGTGGCATATTTTTGTGAGTGATTTTGTTGTGCTTGACTTTGTGCAAATGAAAAACCAACATCCGAACTTGCTCAACTTTTGCTGAGTGCATGTTGCATTTTGAATGAGTCAAGTGAAAGTTGATGAATAACCGCATTCACATGTGTGGGTATGTGGGAGTGTGCGTGTGTGTACTATATAGATAGCATAAGTCTGGTTACATTTGATGAAGCGGCCAAGCGCATATTTCAATTACACGGCAGCTGTGCAAAGGGAGAATGCGAGAGAGAGAGAGAGAGCAAATGGCATCGAGCAACTCGCAACTGGCAACTGGCACATTTTGCGCTTAATTTCATTTCCGTTTAAGTGCCGTTACAAATGGCCGGTCATCTTTGGCCAAAAGGCACAACAATGGAGCAGTTGGTGTCGTTTGGCCAGAGTATTGAGTTGAGCAGTAAATTTCATTTTAAAAGCATTTCATTTACATTTTGTCCATTTCAGTTGCCCATTGAAATTTCCAGCTAACAACTTTTTGGCCAACATCAGCAGCAGCTACAGTTTTTCTCCCTCTCTCTCGCTCTCTTTGGCATTTTATTGTTTTGCCATTATTTCAGGTGTATGCGAGGGTGTGTGTGTGTGTTGGCCAACGATTTTTATGACCCGAACGTAGCGTGTGCAACTCCTGATCCGCTTTCTGCTCTGCTCACTAATCCGTCTGTGTTTTTAGTGCCGAAAATTTTAACGACGCGTCTTTGGAATTTGCTTAAGGAATCTATAAGCAAAGCCCATTCAATGTGTGTGTGTGTGTATGTTTGTGTGTTGTTGTTTCTCCTGCGATTTTTCACTTTGTCTGGTCTTCACTTGAGTTTCTTCCTATGTTGCAGTCGTTGTTTGTTTTTATGCGCGGCCGTTGGTTGAACGCTTCGCTGCTTTGATTTGCCCTCTTCAACCCCCCGCTTCCTTCTTCTACCCTTGTGCTTGCCCTTTGCCCTTTGCTCAGTGTCTTTGGCTTTCAGACCCTGGCCCCTGTTTCCAATTCCCGATTACTTGGACAGCGAACGAGACAGTGGCCAAAAGAAGAGCGGGAGAGGGAAAGTATGAGTGTAAGTGAATGTGTGTGTGAGTGAATGTGAGTGTATTTGAACCACGGCAAGGCGCACTCGTGCGCTCTTCGGGCTACAAAGCAACAAATCGAGTTTGCGAATAAATGAAATTACTTTTCGGTCTAATGACCATCATCTGCTGATTTTATTAGATTTGTTTCCTTTGCTCTGTTTGTTTGCTGCTGCTGCTGCTTCAACTTCAGTTTCAGCTACTGTTGCTGTCGCTGCTGCTGCATCTCCTGAGTCTCGAGACAGTGAATGAAACTGCGACTTTGACTGCGAGACTCGAACTGCGTCTGTCTGCGGCTGCAGTGGAGGAATGCGAAAATGGTAACAGAAACCCAACCTGACTAACTGGCAGCTAACTTTAAATGACTTTTGTGCCCAATCGGTGTAAGCAAATGGCTGATAAGGTAACAGCAACAGCCACCGTATTCCTTACGTCTCCCACCTCTTGTGGGTTAACTCACGGTTCAAGGGTCAAGCATTGTGGCAGTTGTTGACTGCGTTTAGCATAATTTGTACTCAAATGTCGTCGCCAATGACACCAGCTGAATGTTTCGCATACAATTTGGTTAAGGTCACTTTTGATTCCACAAATTTGTAACTATGACATTAGAGGAGCAAGTAAAATAATGGAAATGAAATTCCTGCAACAAATTGTTGTAAGAATTGAATTTTTTTAGAAGAGTCAGGTTGAGTATTTTATTACAAAAATTTGATGCCTAGTAAAAAATTTCTTCTATCTTTTATTATTATAATAAATAAATTGAATTTACTTTTTAATTTTAAATTTCGTTTATGGTTTAGAGTCTTTTATTTCATAATCTTATTTTTAAAAATTTTTCAAATTTCTACTTTTATATTAATTTAAATTTAAGAATTACTTTTTCTAAATAGACAGCTCAAAGTAAACATTACATAAAAAATAATTATTTTCAAATTCGAAATGGTTTAAGTTCTTGATTTAGAGAAGTGAATTCAAGAAAATTTTGTCAAATGCCAATTCCTATTGTTCAAGGTTTAGATATACTTTTATTTATTTACAACTGAACTTAATTATTTCCTTTTATATACATAATTTCGGTTTTCTTTTTTTTTAATTAAGGTGTGTATACTAACGATAAAAATACAATTCTAAAATAAAAATCAACGCATTCAATCATATTTACATTAATTTAAGTAAATTGAATTCATTAAAATTTTCCTTTTTATATTATCATAATATTAATTCAACTAAATTTATATTTCTTTTGCATTTTTGAATTTCTTATAATCCATGATTTTTATTTTTATTCGCCTAATATGCATTTTCAAATCGTAATTTAATTTTAATAAAACACTTTATTATGAAATTTATAATTCTAAAACAGTTGTTTTGAAATTGTGTTAGTTCTTAATTTTATTTTGTTTACAATTTACTTCTAGTATTTACTATATATTTAATGTACTAATTTACTATTGGTAATGTTAAGATTAATATTAGTAAGGTTATTTGCAAATTCTTCTTTCTGTTTAATCCAAAAGTGCAACTTTCAACTCATGTAATTGCCGTTTTACCTTCACAGCTGAGACGCTATTCAATTGCTGCTTGGCCTTTGAGTAATGGGGCTGTTGTTGTAGCCAAGTTGTGGGCGAACTAACCATTTGTTTGGGTGTGGCGTGGCGTGTGAAGGGGAGGGGGGAGGAGTAAGCCAACACACATTAAAGCCCAAATCCATTCCAATTTCCATTTCGCCAGCCTGTTTTCATATATTGTATATTTTGGCTTCGAATTTGTTTGCTAATGTGCCAGAACGTCCCCTGCTGGCTTTTTGACAGCATTGCCCTGCCAGGTTCACCTGTTGTTCCCTCAGTGAGTGTGCGTGTGTGGGTGTGTTTGTATTTTGTGCGCCTTCCGCATTTGCCTCTGACATTTCATTTTTTATGAAACATCTTATTTTTCTAATTTGCAACAGCAGGTGTCGCCATTTTGTGCCATTTTGTTTATAACACGCTCGCCTCACTCGCATTGGCAATATGCGAAGAAGAAGAGACGAAGATGACGCTAAAGCGAAAGCTGAAAAAAAAGAAGCAGGCAGCTCAGCTCTTGCCTTCCCTTTCTCACCCGCTGAGAGCAACCCCCTCAATTTCAATGCTCTGGCAATTTTCATGCTGTTTAATAACGCGCTCTTCTTCTTCTTGCAGTTGTTGTTGTTGTTGCTTTTCTGCTTCTTTGTTGTTATTTTGGGTCTTGTTGTTGTTGCTGCTGTTTTTGTTCTTGTTTGCTTGGGTGTAAATTCAGTTTACTGTAAAATTTAATAGAAAGGAAATTTTTCGCACAACTGGCGCATATGAGTTTATGTGTATGTGTGTGTCCCCTCTGAGGATGTGTGTATGTGTGTGTGTGGGTGGGTGTGTGCGTGCAAATTGGCGTCCTTTGTTTATAGTGTTTCACATGTTTGCATATAAAGTGAAAATTCTTGTTAAGCGCGCTGTAAAAATGCGTTTAATAAGCTGAACGCACAATCAGATGGCGTCCTCTCTTCTCTTCCTCTTCCTCATCCTCATCGTGGACCACCTGGCTGGCAATTCACCCACACATTTTCTTCGGTTTTCCTCGTTTTCCCCCACACATACATCTAGCTGATTTTGAGTTTTGGCGTCTTTATTAATTCATAAAACGGCGTCGACAGGTGTCGCCGACGATTTGCTATATGTTTGCTTTGCTTTTGTTATTACTTTTATGGGACCCCGAGTGGCCCGAGTTCAACACTCTTATGCAACAACAACAGCTTGTTGAATAAGCGGCGTAAAGATTGAAATACAGCGTAAACAAAAGTGGCCAAAGTTAAACAGAAACAAAAGCAAGCATATTCACTAAGCATTCACTCTCGTATTCATACACGTATTCACACACTCACACTCATGGCTATAATTCGTTATCTCTGGGGCGTATCAAAATCACGCTTGATTAACTTTTTCAAGTCATTTAACAAATAAGCAATAAAATCCGTACATTTCTCTCTTTCTCAGGCAAGTCCAACTCCAAGTCCAAGTCCAACCCGTGTCTTAGCTTGGCCCGGGGAGCAAACGTTTATGCGCCTTCAGCCAATTGCCGTTACCATTTTAGCCAATTGCAAGAAACTCTCGGTGTGTGTCTGTTTATTTTTTAATTTGCCCCTCATATTTGCAGCCATCAATGTTCTTATGCACAACCAAATGGCCAATAAAACCTTAAATCGCATAAAGCTCCCAAAGGAGTATCTATATAAACGTTATTAAATGTCAGTCTCTTCTTCAAACGACATCTTAGCATTGTTATTAACTAGAATGCACAACAATATTAAGAAAAAAGCTACATAAAACAGCTTAAATTAAACTTGACAGAAATGTTTCACAAGCAAGACAGTTGACGCTTGAATAATTCGCAAGGCAAAATAAGCACGCTTATAAAAATACCCCTTAAATAAAAAATATGTGTAATAAATTTGAGCAAAAGTCATGTGCATTTTAAATACGAGTAAGAGGAAAAAGATATTAAACATAAAACGTTTTTTAACCCTCTCAGGATTACATTAAATTGCGATGACTTCAAAAATGAATGATGTTCAATTAAAAATAATACAAAATTGAATATAATTCAACATTTTGTTAATGCCAAAATTCACACAAAACAACAATAGTCAAAAATATAAAAAAATATTTATCAAAATAAAAATATTAAAAAAGTATAATTTTGAATTAAATCGTACCTCTGGTCAATTTCTATACTACATACTATAAACAACTTTTTAATAAATTGCTCAGCAATGTAGAATTTAAAACTAAATAAAAAGACAAATGAACAAAAATTACTTGGATTTAAAAGAGACAATATAAATAAAGTATAAAGTATTTAGTAATTAAGAGTAGCACACGTATATTACAAAATCTTTTTGTTCAATATTCTTTTTTTTTTCAATTATAAAATTATTTGAAGTAAATAGCTTAGTAAAATAGAAATACAAAAATGATAGTCAACCAGGTAAAAGTAAAATGCAAACTGCATTTTAAATGCGAGAAAGAAAACAGGTTATTACATATAATATATATTGCAATTAAACATTTCTTTATCACAAAGTATTTTAAGTAAGTCGCAAAGAAGAATCCTAATTCTGACTACTAAGTAGCTAAGCAAGTATCTTTTAAAATACAGATTTATGCTTAAAACTCTTATAACATAAGTCTTTACTGTCATTAGAAAGCTTTTCAGCATCAGTGATATTCCTAGCACATTTTCTTATGTAATAAAGAAATAAGTAATAATAAATATTAAGATAATAATAAATAGTTTCTTACAGAGTATTCTTAGCTCTTTCTTGCCCAGTGATCATTCAATTTCCTACATTTCATTCAGCTTGATAAGCTCCATAAAGCATCAAGGAGAAGCTGTCATGAAAATTGTTTTTCTTGGCAAGGAATATTGTAATTTAAATCTTTTGTTTCGCACTCACGAGCATAATCTTGATTAGTTTAGCGGTCATTGGCTGGCAAATGAAGTTGTATAGGACAAAGGACAAGTGGGAATTTGCCATAAATTTGTGGAATAGTAAATTGCAAATACAGACGACGACGACTAAGCATCTGAGGACATATGTGTGTCTGTGGTGTGACTAAAGCACTAAATTAAGCACACACTAAAACCAGAAACAGAAAACAGATGCAGACGGAACGAGGCTCGTCCTTTGTGTTGTTGTTGCTGTTGTTGTTGTGTTTGGCTGCGGCTAATGGCCAAATGGAATTTTCGTAAATTAGCATTAATTAATCAATGTAGCAAATGAATTTGTAAGCCAGATTTGTCCAAGCCAAAGGTGAGCATCAGGCAAGCCATTAAATAAATAAAATCAGCTTCTTGTTTAGCTTTGGATTTTGGCTTTTCCTTGCATGCATGCATGCAAACAAGGACTCAGGACTCGGGTCCTTTCAATGTGTAATCAAGCAGTTTGTGATTTGACATTTGAAAGCGAGATTAAATTTGATTGTGCGCAAATGCTGCAAGCAAAACACACACACACACACATTCGTATTTTGGTGGCAGGGACAACGTCTTTAGCGCTTGGGTTCCAATTGCTACGATTGCTCCGTTTGTAAAGCAAAGCAAAGCAAGCTTTGCCGGCAGCTGCTGCAGCAGTGTCAAATACGAGCAGCCAAAATCTGCATTTGCAAATACACAACTAGCACACACATACACATGCACAAATTCCCTTCCCGGTTGGTTAAATTAAATATTGAGCCAGAGCATTGCTTCTGCCTCCGACTGTGATTAGTCCTAATGTCATATGCCTCGTTGCATGGCACAAAACAGACGCACAAATGCTTCACTCTAAAGTAAACACAGCACAGTGTACAATACTCGATCGCATTTGTGGTAGACACGAGGCAGAAGCACAGGTGTAATCAAGTCAGCACAATAAATGCCATTGATTGAACAGCTTTAAGGTAATTTCATTGTCAAAAGCCCAAACAATTTATGGTAAATAATAACGCCAAAGCTCAAGCACATCAAAGACCAAAGGCTGACTGACTGACGACTGATTTGACTTCACTTGCCTTGGCTTTGGTAATTTGATGAGTTGCAAGCAAAGCTAAGCTAGCAGTCGATAAGCCGGCTATGTAATGCCACAAGCACACACACACATACGCACACACTCATACACGCACACACGTCAGGCACACCTGTCTTCATTGCTCTGTCTCTCTGTTTATCTCTCTGTCTGCCTTTCGCTGTCTGTGTGCGTGGCATCAGGCGCAGCTTAAGACACTCAATCAAATGTGCAAAATCAATTGCTGACACACGCTAATCAGACAACATTTATACGTCTGCCGAGCTGTAAATGAAAATGTTGTTCAACTGCGAAAAAGACTTACAAGTTACCCTGTATTTAAAAAGAATGAGATTCACACCTAAGTCAATATTTTAGCATCGCTTTTAATCATTTTTTGCTATGAACTATATCAATTTTGTAAATAAATGAAAGTTATTTTTAAACTATTTATAATTTTTTATTTCATTTACTATTTATAAAGATTTTATTTATTTATTGTAGAGTTGTAAACTTTGGTGTAACTGGATTTGTCGCATATTTCGATTTGCAAGTTGATCACATTATTATTGTGAAATGGAACATGGAAATAGGAAAATTGTTGAATAATTTAAAAAGTAATACATTCAATAAAATTTTGTTTCGAAGTTGCGTATATAATAGTATTTTGCAATTTTAAACGCGTAAGTCGTAAGCACTGCTATTTCAAAGTTCACAGCAGTTCACTGTATATAAAGCATACCAACAAAATATGTATATGTTTTTAAAATGTATTTATTTAACTTATAGTTGAATTTATTTTTGTTGTATCCAATATATAATATATTATTTCATATATAGTATATTTATTTAATTTTCAAAATATGATAGGTTAAACAAATTATTAAATTATATGTATATCTGTATGAACTTAATATATGAATAATGAACTTATGGATATTTCTTCTCAGCTTCACTTCAATACAACCCAACAGTCTCATCCACACAAGGTATAGACGCTATACTATAGAGTGTACATAGAAATATAACCGTCAGAACGTGTTCCTTCTTTTGAGCCCCACACACACAGCGCAATATAAGCTTTGCATAGCATACTTTTGCGCGTCGTTGACGCGTCTAAGAAAAGCTCAGCGTTTATGGTCGTAAATTCGATTTGCGCTTCAATCAACAGCTGCACACGTTCTCATTCCCCTTACCCATCCCTTTGGCCTGCGCTATGTTGAGTAATTGAAAACGACAGAGCAGATACGACGAAGCAGGTTTGTCAAGGCAAAACAAATTGTGGTAATCGTCTGAATCTGATCATTTTTAATCCAAAATCAAAAAAAGTAATATGACTTCCAAATAACATACTATACTAAATACACGATAAATGTCTATGCATCGAGAGGTAACTACTTTTCAAGACTGGGAACAGGCCATTTGATACATAAACTGAATCACTGTGCGTGTTGGCCGTCCGGTCATGCAATCCCTCAGCAGATACGGCAGCGGATTAACCTTGGTCGTCATGCCGGTGCCCCGAATATCCAGATGCGCCCAATCTAAGCACGGCACCAGCGAATGCAGGACGGCAGCCGCCAAGCAGGACGAAGCGGGTCCACGGCCACAATTGCTCATGTCATACGTTGAGTTGCTGGTGATGATCTCCTTGAAGTAGCGGAAGAGCGGCATGCGCCAGATACGATCGCCAGTGATGCCGCCAGCCTTGCGGAACTGCTTGGCCAGGTACGCCGAATTGCTCCACAATCCCGTCGAGCTGCCGCCAAGGCCATAGCTGACGCCACGCGCCACCGAGCCAATGGTCAAGATCATTTTCGGCTTGAAGTTCGCCTGAGCATAGAGGAGGGGATCTGCCATCATAACAACCGCCGCCTTGTCGACGTTCTTAATGCCCAAGGTGACGCCATTTAGCAGTGTCACCACATCGCCACACTTCACCGCCATGCCCGATGGCATGTGCTCGCAGAGCGGGATTACGGCCGTGATATTCATGGGCAACGAGAGGGCGGCGGCAGCGCGCAGGACGCCAACGCAGACGGCAGCTCCGGACATGGCGCCACGATAGATGTCCATGCCATTCTTGGGCTTGAGGCACAGGCCACCGCTGTGGAAGGTCAGACCCTGGCCCAGCATGAGCACGCCTTTCTCCTCGGGCGCGGTGCCGCAGTAGGTGCACTCCAGCAGCAGCGGGGGCTCGCAGGATCCTTTGGCGATCATGAGGAACGAGTTGAGGCTCATATCTTCGATCCAGTCCATTGAGCGCACCTCGACAGACACGCCACACGGACACAGCGCATCCACAGCAGCTTGAGCAAAGATGGAGGGCGTCATCTGATTCGCCGGCGTATCGGAGAGACGTCTCGCCAGATTCTGTGACTCCGCCTTGAACAGACCACGCACCCAGGCATCGTGATCGCCCTTGCCGTACATGTGCAACTTCGGGGTGGCCAAACGATGTTTCTTGCGCTGGTTGGCATTGTAGCGCCACACCGCCAATGCGGCACCCTCGGCCGCCTGTTCGGGAAAGTCCATGCCATCCACATGCACCTCGGCCATGCGTTGCAGCTGCAGGGCTCGCGCTCCTGTGCCCGCCGCAATGCGGACGTTTTCCATGCCCTCGTCCAGTTCCTCGAGCTCATTGTAGCCAGCTCCTGCCACGCCCATGCCGACCACAGCCACCGTAGAGTATTCACCTTCGAGACCATTGAAGAGCAGTCCTTTGCCTGGCCTTCCGTCCATGCCACGTTCACGTATCAAACTCATTATCTTGCCACCGACAGCGTCATCGAGCAGCACAGCATTCTCCGAGGATCGAATGGGCTTGTCGCCATCTTTCTGGTACACGCCCACAACAACGCCCTTGGGCTTGTCGCACTTCGAGGAAAACGCACGCAACGCACGCACATTCACTCTGCTCTTGTAGGACAAGAGACTGCGAGCCACCTTAACCATACGAACATCGCGATACGAAGACATTATTCAAAAAAAAATTAAAAACAATGTGGAGTTTCGTCTTGGAAATGTACAAATATTGTATAAAATTAAACGAATCTAGAATTTTACGTTTTACACTTGAAATTTTTTACATTCGAAATTTTCAGAAAATTGGAAATGATTTTTAAGGAATTAGTTCTGTGCTCAGTCCGACAAGTTGTACTGAAGTGAACTCAAATGTTGATGAAAACTCACACACAAACTGCTGCACAGGTTGTGACATAGCCGGCCAACGCCTTCCTTGATCTGATGAAAAACTTTATCATACTCTTCTTTCTCTCATTTACTGAAATGCATAATGACACTTAATATGCAGCAAGTACTTCCGTCAAAGAGAAGTAAAAAAAATCAAATTTAATATCATATGAATTTTAATTTTGTGTGCGACGTGCGACGTGGGACAGACGACGGAAGCTGCCGCTGCTGGCCAAATGCACAAGCTCAACAATAATAATAGGTGCACATAATTAATTTTCCAAGCCAGTGAATCAAGCATAATTGGGCTTAATTTTTTGGTGCGAAAAAATGCGCTTTAAGCGCAAATGAGGAGCTCAGATACGGCTACGGCTACGGCTACGGCTACGAATATGGAGACGGAGAAGGAGAAGGACATGGTCGCGAGTTCAAATGGAACTCGGTGACAAAGCAGACTTCATGATTATGCAGGGGAAATGACTGAGGATGGACGATGAAGTTGGGGCTATATAATAGAGTTATCGCGATAGAAACTTGCTGAATATGTAAATCACTTTTGCGTAGTATTAGCTTAATAGTATTCAAGCTAACTTTGGTTGACAATTTTGGGTATTATTTTAAGTGTTGTTATTTAGCAGCTAATTCATTATAAGGCAACAAAATATTGGAATTACAAGTATTCAAAGGTAATCAAAATAAGCTCAAGAAAAGCTTTTGTTGCTTTCTAATGATTTCTTAAAAAATACATGGTAAACGAGTAAGAAACCTACAGTCGGGTATGCTCAACTGTGGGATATCCTTCTTCCAATCTTCAATAAATCAGTATTGTCGAAATAATTTAGAAATATACCGCAAAATTACTAAAAAGAATGTTGTAGGCTTTATTTGGTATATATATATTGTACTGCATTTAAAATATACCATAGAATACCGAATATAGCAGGCTATATTCGCAGAAGGCTATAACATACATGGCTTTACATGTATGTATATAGATACTGCTTTTAAAATATACCACAGAGTACAAAATATACTAGATGTCAGCATCATGAGCAATAATTACTATTTCTAAAAACATTCTGCAAAATGACAAGTTCTTTAAAAAATCAAAGGTACTAGACTTAGGATACAAAAATCTTAAAATCGAAAAATACGAATAATTGAATGACATTTGAATAATAATAGTGATGGGCATAATTCGTATAATACAAAAAAGTATAGTTAATTAATACTTTTTAATTTTATTAAATTTTTTGTGGTTTTAACAGATTTTTCCTCTATAAATAAGAACATCAAATGTTTTTGAAATCAATATGTGTTTTGTAAGATCAAGATTTCCATATATTAGAATAAAATCTTCATTTAATAGCTTTCTTGCCAGTGTATGCATTATACATTTAATTGGATTGAGAGCTGCTTTCGAATTAGTTTGGTTTAAAAAAGTCTTTGCCGTTTGTTCGCAATTTACTTTTGATTTCTTGCTTGCTAAGAATACAACAAAACTATGTTTCAATCAGAGTGCCAATCAAAAATCTTATCGTCAAGTGCCAAATGTTGCAAATGTATTTTCTTGCAAGCCGCATAACGAATAAATTGTTAAAGATTTCCAATTAAAAGTTACAAACATGTATAGAAAGTTATATGAATATTCGTAAATCTGTAGTTTTAATTATACTTATCTTGTCGTCCATGCACAAATACTTAAGATTTGTATTTGTCAAACAGCAGTGAGACTGGAATTCAATTTAAGTTCAACAAAGTGTGGACTTTTGTGTCTGAATATGAATTTCGAGTATGTGTAAGTGTGAGTGTAAAACTGCCAACTGCTACAATTCACAAGCATAAAAGTGTGCAAATGGAAATACGAATTTGTAGCTGCAGTTCGAGGTATTTGTCTTTCATGGGATAGAACACAGAGATAGCAACAGACAGAGCGACATAGAGAAAGGGAAGTGTTGGAGAATTGGGTGTGCACATTAACCCAATAATCTTTGGTGCAGCAGCTGAAATGCCCTGAAACCAAATTTGAAATTTTGTTATTTCTCACCTTTGCGCTTGACCTGGTCGCTTGATAACACAGACATGGCCAAGACAGACACAGCTACAGAACAGAACAGCAAATATCCAGAACAGAATTGCTCAGCAAATGAATGTCCTGCAGCAGCAACCCACAATCACACTCACACACACACACACACACTCAGTACAAAGCAAACAGAAAAGCGGAGCTATAAGGACAGAAGACAGACGGAGAATGGGCAGAAAACTTGTGGTTTAGCTTTTGGCCTGCCTGGTTAGTATGTCTCTGTGTGTGTGTGTGTGTGTGTGTGTGTGTGTGCGACAATCATAAATGTCGCCTTGTTGGATGATAAAATATTTGCACAAGTTGAATAGTTCAAAGTATTTCATTTTAAATTAACATTTGTCTTGGCGCACTCAGTTGGAATTATGCAATGTGGTCGCCGATAAGCTCATTTCAGCTCTCTCTCTCTCTCTGTATTCCGTCGACGCAATCTTTGCTTTTCGACTCAAGCATTCCAATTAATATGCAACTGCTAACTAACTAAGTGCAGCTTTAAGCCAGAGGTAAGAACATGCATATTCCCATAAACCTAAAGCTATGACCATAATTTAGCCGGATCTCTCTCCACTCTCTCTCCTCTCTCCACCTTCTCTCGCAACTTTTAGCCATGCACTTTGTCTGGCTTGAGTTAACACACACATCGCATCACACGTACAGTGAACAGCCCTGAGTCTCCTATACGTGTATGTGTGTGTGAGTATGTGAGATTCTCACGCATGAACACATTTTCGGGTCGCATTTGATGCTGCAGCTGTGTGCAGAAAGGACTTCGCAGTCCTATTAAGCGGCTTACAAGTAAAATGCTGCCAGATTTTAATTGTCTGCACGGAAGCAGTCGAAAAGAGCACGACCAAAAATACAAGAAACAAGAACAGCAACAACAATCATAGCACGTCGCATACGGGCCACGTTGCGTATGCGCAATGTGACATAGACTGTATGCCTGAAGGCTTATTTCGTGAGTATAAATAAGTGTGAGACTTCATGTGAGTGTTTGTGTGTGTGCCTCTTAAGTAAATTTCAGTGTAGTACATGGGGCAGGGCAAACACTTACGGTCTGTTGCGCATCAGTTGCTTGTCATGGTTTAGCAGCCAACCAACTAACCAACCAACAATCCTGCGGCAGTCAAATTAATTGTACCTGAACAGCAGCAAAAACCTGAAGACGCTATAAAAGTCTTTTGCATTTGCTCATGATGTAATCTTGAAACTTCTTTGCAATTTCAATTTCATAATAAGATGCTTGCAATAAAAGTATGAGAGTTTATCGAGCAAGCAAAAAGTCAATGCTTTGCGTATTTGGAAACTGCATGCTAAAGTCAAAAGTATTGCTTGGTAATGTAGCTTAGGTTCCACCCCACATTACTATTCTTTAACTTACCAAATTTACATTTGATTGTCAGTTAAATTTCTAAGCGAAAGTCCAACCCAACACTCTCAAAGCACAGAGTATTTAATAATCTTCGCTTTTGCGTCGTCGTGTGCCACAAAATAGGCAGCGAAAACGGCGTGTGATAAACTTTAAATTGTTTTTTAATGGTATTTGCCGTATAATCGAAATAACAACAAAAAAAAGAAGGAAAAGCGAACACAAGAAGAAAATAACACAAAAAAGATTAACTGCTGTTGGGCTCTTAAAATTTGCAATTTGGATATTCAACGTGCGCAGCAACAGCTCCCCGTCGAAATGCCGAAACACCGAAATGCTGAAACGCTGGACACAATAAAATAATGAGCACCAAATTACACAAAGCGTGGAAAAATGGCCGTGGGCACCATTAACCAGGCCCAGAGAGAGAGAGAGAGAGAGAGAGAGAGTGGATAGCGGAGCGCTCAAATGAATTCTAAAAGCTTTTGCGCCAAAGTGTTGACAACCATTTTGGTAATATGCTCAAGCAGACAGCCAGGCGCAAGCTGGCAGAATGGACGATGGCACCCTGCCGGGGCCAAAAGGATGCTAAAACAATTACAACGACTGCCAGGGACGAGGCAATAACAACAACAACAGCTACGACGAAGACAACGACAATGACAGGCGCAGATTCCAACAAAATTTATTTGCTGTGCGATAATTTTAAAGAACAAAGACGAAAATTTTCGTAGCAATTCAGCTGGCAGGCGGCTGGCAAAAGGCGCAAAATATGGAAATCGGGGTATGGGTAACTGCCTTCGTTTTATTTTGTGCCCTATTTCGACCTTTGTGAAAGCCAAATATTGCTCACAGCTTGGGCTTTAATTAGCTCAGGATATGCAAAAGGGATAAGACGCCCTAGAGGTCTATATTAATACAACTCTCTAACTTATTTCTGCATTAATTCATCTCTTTAATATGCAGTTTTTTATTAAGAATATTTCCTCTTGTCATAAACTAGGCCAAGTCATACCAAAAATCCTGTTTTGTAATTTTTACTGCCTTTTCTTTAGTGTGAAATTAAGTGCAGGAAATTATTTGAGGCATTTTCAACAATGCGTGTAATTTTTGTTGCTGCTGTTTTCATTTAATTTTTATTTCTTTTTTACAGACTGATTTAATTTCTCGCTCTTTTTTTCCCCCTGCGCAACTTTTCTAATTCTTTTGTGATTGTGATTTGCGCCCGAACTTTTTTTATCTCTCTCCGTTTTCACAGTCAGAACTTGGGGTAGTTATTATCCACTTCATGGGGGCGCAGCATTGAAGATAACAAATTGTGGAAATGTAATGGAAAATTATGTTGATAATTTGAATTTGAATCATTGCCCAATGAAAAAGATACCAAGTTTGTTTTTATAGATACGTTTTTTTTTTTTATTAAAATTTAATTTATAACTAAACGCTTAGTAACTAAAATGTTGTCGATTTAGCTTAAGTACACATAGAACAGTATGCTAAAAATTCATATTTTCGGTTTATTTTTGCTTTGTTGTGTCTTGGCAAGTTTAGTTGAAATCAAAATTCGGATTATGATGTGAAGAAACGATTAAGTTGCATGTGAAATTGACAAAATTGCGAATTATGCGAGTTTTTATTATGTTATGTTGTGTATAAACTATGGACCGATTTGATGTAGATTGTATTTATATATTATTTGTATAATTCAGCGTTGGATATTTTACTGCTGCTTTGTAATATTTTATATTTATTATTATGTATGTATATTGCTCATTGACGTTACTTAGTTGAAGTTGCAGTTCATCTAGTTTAGTTTAGTTCAATTAAGCAAATCTGATTTAATTTCCATAATATTTTAGTATGCTTATCAATATGTACGTTTGAATGTGTTGTTGTGCGTATTTAATGCGGCAGTTGCTTTAAATGCATTTCATTTCATATTTAGTTACTCATTCATCTCGTGGTATGATTCAGATGATGATGATTTAATCTGGCAAATTCATAAATGTATCAAAACTTAACATCACATTGCTTCTCCAATTACAATTACGTGTAGGTTTATTCGACTTTTATTTAGATGCAATTCGTGTTTATATGTATGCTAAATGCTAACTGCTATTTCGTATATTAAGGTTAATTTTAGTTTAATTATGATTCGATTGATTTAATTATGAATTACGTGAATGAAATGCTAGCTCATTTTGCTGATTTACTTTTACGTTTATGTGTAATACTTGTTTGCTTGTTCATCCTTTAGTTTTGTATTTGTCGATAGAATTATTAACATGTTGAAACGTTGCGTTTACTTTAAGTATGCATTAAGTATGCTTAAATATGTAATTTTATTTATATTGTATTAAATGTAAAATGTTTATTATATTAACGATATGAAGTGATCTTTTATTGTTTGTTTCTTCGTTTTTGTAGCTATCTATTGATGAATTATTATATTTCTGTTATTGCGCAGACGAATGTCTTATTTTCTTTAGAGGTTTGCAATTGCAATTAAAGTATCGAGTATGCTGAATAAATGCACTGTACTGGAAGTGGTTCGCTATACATATGTACGTTGATATCCGTATAAATGCAGTTAATCGAGTTTACGAGTTCGCGGTTTACATATTGCTTAAATTTATTTAAACTTATTTATTCAGTTTAGCGCCAATCGATTGCTATTTGCATCCACAACTCAACTCAACTCAAGTCGTCTATTGAATTTGATTTAAATTGGAAACTCATCGCTAGGTGGTTCAATGAATTTAGTAGAAACGTTTGATGGACGTGCTTGGTGGCGGCATGTTGTCGTGGTATCAAACATTGTTCTTGCGGAAGATATCATTTGGATGTTGGTTGCTGCTGAAGTTCTGGCGCGTCGAGCATTGCTGTTATTGGGGGGCGATAAAACAAATTGAAGGTAATGTTGATGAGTATTATATGCATATTATATTGAAGCACACAACAACGATACACAAAATGATTGCATTTTAATTGCTCATGTATGTGGCACTGAATACCTGTCACATAGGCAATTAGCATACGTTCGAAACGTACGTATAAAGCATCGCTCAATCAGACCATCAGGACGTCAGGTGCGGGTGGCAGGTGGTGTTTAGATAATGATAGCTTAACTACTTTACACTGTTTGTGATTTGACGTTGTGTGTGCTGTGTGTGGTGTCAGCTTGCCAGCCCGCGGCGGCGTCAGCGGCAAGTTATTAAAATAATTGCCCGCCAAATCATTTATTATGGCATGTGTCTGCCCCCGATTGCACGGACAACGGACACCGGACATTGGACATTGGGCAACGGACACGACAACACGGCGTCGGCTCATTAGTGTGCGGCCTAAGCTCTTATAATTTCAATCAGGCAAATAACTTACCGCTTGCTTCTTTTCCCAGGACTTCATGGCTGTTTTATATTTCTCGAATTCATGACACCAATCCGAATAGATTTTCTGATAGTCATTGCTTTTGTTCGGTGGCGTGCATCTGTGCGCGAGGGTAAAAAGAACGGGGCAATAATTATAAGTCAATTATTGGCCATTTAATGTGCTGGACTCACCTATGCGCATCGACGGTTATGTTGTAGCTGCACAACAGCGAGCCACCAAGGTGGCAATCGTAGCGTCCACCGTCGGCCTCATTCACCGACACCACAACCAGTCCTCGCTCCGTGGTCTCAATGTATTTGGTGGGGCTGTACTTGATCTCATAGCTGCAAGCAAAAGCGTATTCGATTGAAGTAAACTTGAATGTTGCATGCTTGACGCATTTGACTCACCGTCCTCTGTCCTTGGAGTGATGATACCAGGTGACCTGTTCGTTCTTCAGCACTTCGGGTATCTTGACAAAGCAACCCAGATGCACACTCTGGCCATAGGTGACAACGATTTTCTTCTTCAGCACACTGGAGTCACAAATGTCGCTTGTCTCGTTCGCCACATCCTGTTGTCGAACAAAATAAAGAGCGAAAAATTTGCATTTTTGTTTACAATGAAATGATTTGGACTCTCTGAATCTCACCTGCAGCAAATCCAATTCGTATGGACGGCACGTGTTGGCCTCCTTGTCCCAGCCGCAGTATGGATCACGGACGCAACGGAAGCAATTGTCGTAACGGCGATTGCACATTGCCAAATCGATTTGCTTGATGCGATGATCGGTGCCCACATACAGAGATTTACGTGTCTGGCTGATTTCCATCACCTGGATGGCCTCATTGGGTGCCACTTCAAAGATGTCCAACAGTTTCGACAGCGACTCGCCATTGCGATAATACTGCACGATTTTATAGATGCGACCCAGATTGGTGCCCACATAGTATACGGTGTACTCCTGGTTCAATATGTCGATTTTGATTCTGCCACACACACAAAACAAAACAAAAGAGAGAAAATCCCAAACAGTTTAAAGAGCGAGTTGCATACAATGGCTGAGATTAAAATACATGAAACGACGCAATGCGTTGCGAAATTAAATGCTTATTTAATATGATAAACGACCTGAATATTAACGAAATTAAATATAACCCCATCTTTCTCTCTCTCTCTCTGACCCATCTGCATTCTTTTCATTCGCATTTATGTTTTTTTTTTGTTGTTGTCTTTTATTATTGTTTTCCATATTAATAGCGGGCTTGTAACACCTGAGCGTGTCGGCAACTTGCAACTGTTGTGCGATGCGAGTAAATGTCGGTATTAAAATTCGTCACATGATTTCGCCATTTGCTGCCCGCCAGTTGTCAGTTGCCGAGCAATTAATCCATATAGAAAACCCCATGTAAATAATATTATATGGCAGTCACATTTTTTTGTATGCAATTATGCATATTATTTATCTATTTTTAATATTCGACTGCAATTAAATTTGAAATGCCAATAAATTTGCAAGTAATCACAATACAACACAAAAAACCGACTACATTTTTGCCATGTTTTTTAAGGTGAAGCAACAGAAAAATGTGATTATCAAATAACATTTCATCAGAATGTTGCAATTGTATTTTTAATTACAACATTCATTTGCATTAATGCGTTAATGACTGAAAATGAGCCAGTTTTTCAGCTGCAAGTTGTTTTTCAATTTCAAGCACATTAATCTTATCCGAAGATTTCATTTTGTATTTGTTTTGTTTTCTATGTTATGTTTTTTAATCGATTTTTATGAAAATGTTGTTATATTAGCAAGTTAATAGTTTGAAAAATTAGAAACTGCATATGATGAATTGTGGTGGCTTTGGTTAATAATCTGATTTATTTTGTTCATTATGGTATATTTTGAATATCGTAGTATATCAATACATGAAAGTATAGTATTTTGCCAGTATATTTTAAGTAATAATACCGCTTTCGAATTATTTTGAATTTTTCTCTATGATATAGATTTCATTATATTATAGTATTGTTTGGTATATTATTTTTGTTAGTATTGCATTTAATTTAAAGTACATATGCAGATTGCGCTACAGATTGAACATGAGATATTATTGTTTTATATTTCTTGTATTAAAGTGATGTCAAATGAACATCGGCTTTATCTAGAAATAAATTGTCAGTCCAAAATATCATTTAAGTACATTCATTAATAAAATGCGAAACTATCGTGATTTTATCGACATCAATGTGTGCTTGGATAATTTGTTTCTATGTTATTTTTATTTATGATAAATCTGTACTTTTGTTTGGCCACAATGAGGAATGTTTCAAATTGATGTTGATATCGCTTTTATTTTGGGAGCACAAAACACGCTTGACTTGGCTTAATTAAAGCACTCAAATGATGAAATGAGTTTGCTCGAACATGAAATTGCACTTTGAGAGACAAACCACAAACAGAAACACAGAAACAAATCGTAGAATACGCAAATAAATTAAAAATTGAATAAAAACCATCCTTCGTGTATAGGTAAAGAACATATACATACATACAAAATGTACGTATGTATGTTGAATAGGAGCATAGCCAAGGAATGCGATGAGAAAAGGAGGGAGAGAGAGAGATAACAAGTGGAAATAAAACTTACTTGTCAACAACGAGCTTTGTGAACACCAAATCCCTTTTATAATAGACCGGATTGTTGTGCTCGTGATTTACGGCTTTGTCCATAAGTGGATGCGAGCGTATGAAATTCAGGACGGTATCTGGCAGATTTGAGGTATCGTTGACACATGTGCCGGGTCGCGGATCTGGCACACGAGAGTTCAGCACCGGCAGCCAGGCGGAGTTTGACGAGGATTGCTCCTTAAATTTACCTGCGGAAAAAGAGAGAATGAAAACAATATATATGGCATTATATTTTCGACTTTGAACTGAGCAACCAACAAGCCAGGTGGTAAGTGTTGCAATTGAAGTTTTAAATCTGCGACCCCAAAGTGTCAGCTGTGTTGTGCTTGGGCGTAAACGTTAAGAGTCTCTAAGTGGGCGTGGCTCAGTGGCAGTGTGTGTGTGGCAATAATCCATTCAAATGGATTTTCTAATACGATTTATGTTGCTCCGCACACGCTGCAAAAAGAAAGAGAGAGCGGGCACTGAAATTACAAAACACTCAACGTCGTGAGTGCTCAGCTCCCACTCTACCTTCACAGTGTGTGTGTTTGCTGCTGCTGCCGCTGCTGCTACTACTATTGGATCTGTACGCTACACCTATATTGGATTTATCGCAACTGTAACTGTAGCTAGAGTTGTCCCCGTCCACTGAGCTCTGGGCTCGCCGTGTGGCACGAAAATCACATGAGGGCCAGCTGAAACCAATGTGCTGCAGTTTTGCAAATAAAATTTACCGATAAGTTGCATTTGCCATTTGCCAATCCTATTGCTATTGCTATTGCTATAGCTATTCGTATTTCGATTTCTATTTCTATTTCTATTCTTGTTTCTATTACTATTTCCACTCAAAGCACTTGAGGGATTGAGCGCAATTTAGTTGCTCGCTCGCAAAACAAAAGAGAAAATTGCACGTCAGTTGAGTTGACAGTTGGCAACATTGTGGCTCCGATAACGTTCATCACATGTGTGCGGGCATCCATTTTGCATACAACACTTAACATCTACATAAGCACATGCCTGCATACATAAGTAATACACGAGGGTTGCCTCGAAGGTTGCGAGACTCCCTTTACGACTCAAGCAGATGAGAACTTGTGGTCTAGGCGTCTAAGACTATTTAGCTTTCATTTAAAAATAGGACTATTATTAATATTCTATTACTATTAAACAATTCTGTAAGTAATGAATTGCTCATCCAGATATATATTAAATAAAGCGTTTATATAAAGGATAAAGGGACTAATCAGCTGTCATTTAAATATAGTCATGATCAATAATAAATCAATTTATTAAGTTGCATTTAAATATAGAAATTATTAAGATACTCCACGAACCTATTACTAATCAGTGGACGTTTAAATAAAGAATTTATATTCATAACAAGTCGTCACTTAGATAAAGATGAAATCTTTTCCAATAATTTCTATGCTCTAAACTCTTATGCTTAGCTTTGAATTTTCAAACTTCAAATTCAATCTATAAATTTTTAAATGAATCAAACATCTTTAACACACTTTGTCACAAGAAGCCACATCTCTACGTGATGCACACAACATACTCTTTGTGCCACCCACGCTTATGCAATCGAATGACTAGAATGGAACTGCTGCACTCACCATTGAAAGCGGCTTGGACCTCGTTAATGTGGAAGCTGCACACGGCTGATCCAATCAGGCCATTGGTGCTGGTCGTGAATGTTGCATAGAAGCGTGTCTTGTCCGTGGGCAGTTGATAAACCGATTGTATCTCATTGAAGTAGAACGGAAATTCGCCCGAAATGCTGCAGTTGAGCCGTGCCTTTAGATATGTGGCCCAATTGTGGGCCAACAGATTCTTGCCTCCAACATCCTTTTTGCAAACACGTGCAATCCGCGAATAGACCGCCTTGCCGCAGTTAATGTACTCCACGGCTGTTTCTCGGAAAAAGAAGTACACATACTCGCCAATATCAAAGGAGCCAACAAAATTCGGTTCTGTAAAGAAAATACAGATGAGAAGAGAGGAGTAGAGATTCTTTCTGACGCAGATTGATGACCTGCTGCTGTGAGTAACGATCTACATAATTGAATAGCCTAAGCCGATTAGCTGTCGGCTACTCATGAATCGCATCATCACACAATGCCACACACACACACACACAACAGTGCGTATACGTAATGCAAACAAAAAGAATACATAACAAAAAAATAGAAGAGGATTCAAGCGCGAAATCATTTGTAACGCGCCATAGCATCCAGAATCCTTTTTCAATTTTTATCTAGTGCCACAGCCATGAGCTTCGGTTGGCTTTGGTTGGGTTGCTTCTGTTCTCTTTTTTTTTTTTTTTTGTTTGTTTGTTACTTACTGTCCAACCACTTGGAATCATATTTGAGCGTGCGTTTGAATTTGTATTCCAAGCGCTTTGCTGACGTATTATACAAATCCGTGCGAAAGATCACAGTATCCGCCTTCGTGAACTCAGCATTGGTGCCCGAGTACTGTGTGGAAAGATACAAAATACAAATAGAGTGAATCAGAGTGAGATGCGTCAGCTGCTTGTATAAAACTGTAGCTGTCGAATTGCAGAATGTACACTACTTTATATTTGGTATATTTGAGTTAAGTTTTGCATTCTATAATTAAATTTATTACTATAAAAGATACAATTACAAGATATAGTAATAAATTTAATTCCTTTGTTCTCATTTGCCTTGGCAGAAATGATTTTAGATTGTGAAGTTAAATTTATTAAGTTTATCAATGCAATAAGTCAAAGTTGTGTAATCCTTTCTTTCATTTATAATATTAAAAAATGTATTTTCTTTTTCTATTACTTTTGTATTGCAGAGTATGTTAAAAAAAAATAGTTCAATTTATTTACTATACCAAATAAGTATGCATGTATACATTGTGGATTTTGTACTTTTGGAATCATCAATTATTTCTTTTACTACTATGTTCCTCGGATTAATTTGATTTAATAACAAAATAAGTCTAAGCTTTGTCAACTTTCTAGTATTTCGATTTGATTTAAATTTGTGTATTAAAAGAGAGTTCAATTTATTTGCTATAATTTTCTATTCATTATAATCATAATAAATATATATAATTTTATATTATATTATTTCTCGTTTTACTTTTTTTACTTATTGTTGTATAGAAGAAATATTTTAATTGTTAACTTATTTAGTTCTCTTTTTTTTTTAAATTTAATTAATTTACTTACCAGACCAGGCAATCCGCCAGGATTTCCCTCCTCCACGTAGATGGCCGTTGAGTTGTCCAATGGATCGTAGGGACACTTGGCAATGCCAAGACCAACTCCAATCACGTATTCCGAGCGTGGCAGATGCGTCAGATTGGACTAAACCAAAGAAATAAAAAGGAGTTTAAATTACTTACTAATTTGCTGCTTCAGATCGAATGAAACTCTCCAATTAATTTTAATTTTGTGCATTTTCAAAGAAAAGTCATTTGAAAGCCGTTGCTAATTGTCGCTATAGAACAATGAACCAAAAATATCTCTGCAATCTCTTTTTGCGCAAATATTGTTTTTGGTTTATAGTTTGGCTTGTTTTTGAGTATTTTGTGTACTTTTGAGCAGTCGCCTCAGAATGCATTTTTGATTGGTGCTCACCTCTGTGAAAGTACATTCTCATTGTATTTTGTATTTCTAAAGAAATCAAAATGAATGAAGAGGTGTGAAGAGGGGATTGCTGCAAAAGGTTCAATAGTGTGTGATTTGAATGCAGCTGAGCAGTAATGACTATTTTCACAATGCATGGCAAAAAACTTATATGTGTGCCAAGAAATCTTTAACAAAAAAGCTGTAGCCGAGTTTGCTCTACTGTGGGATACCAGACCATTATGTATATTTATATACCGCAAAAATACCGAAATATGCCGAAAGCTTTATTTGGCATATTGATATAATACTATATTCAAAATAACCTATAGAGTACAAATTATAAACTGTATCTTTATTCCTATAGTCTCTGAGATATTGGTGTTCATACGGACATGGCTAGATCGTCTCGGCTGTTGACGCTCCTTCTGTTATAAAAAAAGTTATAATACCCTTCTACTTTATGAGTAGCGGGTATAAAAAGATGACAACATCTATTCATCTCATATACGAGTATGAAAAGAACACATGCGTGGCTTTGCTTTGTGTGCGTGTAACGAGGCTGTTTCCGGATTGCGATCTTAAGTCAATACACACACAAAGTTGGCCTCAAAAATCTCTTTTGAATAGTTGCATAGTTACAAAATGTGTCCTTGGCTGCAGCTGAAAGTTGTGTATACTCACATAGATGACATAATCCTTGGGATTATGAGCATTGGTGCCACACACGTAGAGCCTATCGCCTTGCTGCATCGATTGTATGACACGCACATGGTTCTTGCAATCGAACACCTGTAACGAGAGAGAATTTGAGAGAAAATCATTATATTAGGTTCAATTAAAGCAGCTACAAAGTATGCTACACAAAATGGCAACATTAAGTATACGCATAGTCACACAAACACACTCGTATGCAATAATAAATCAAAATTGGTCGAGTGTGCTCGAGAAATGCAACAATTTGTAATAGCACGCGTCGTTGCAGCCACTGTCGCTAAATCAATTGGCAACAATGCAACACAATGCTAGAAAATCCCTGCCACAGACGCAGCATTATGATGACTTAAGCAACACACACACCCGACACACATCGAAGCATATATACAGACAGTTCAATTGACATCTAGTTGGAAGGCAGAATCAGCTGCAGACATGACAGAGCGCAATGTGTGTGTAGCATGCCACACACGAAAGTGGAGCGCACGACAGAAAGGAAAAAACGCGCTTGCTACAAATTGAAAAGCCACAAATAAATTGAAAAAGATTTCAAATGAAAGGATTTGCTGTCACATTATAAACGAGTTACAATAACAGCGCCAAGCTAACAGAAGCGCCAACGTTGCACTTGCGACTTGCCACACATACACAGCTACAGCTATAGCTAGAGCAATTCGGTTACGTTCGAATTTCAAATTGCAGCAACTCGCGTGCGCCGCACTCGAAAAAAGAGAAGAAAAATGGATTTGCGCGCGCTGTGTAATCAGTTAGCTCAGCATATGATATAGAAATCAATCAAATCGTCGTGCATGCCACAATTGTGCTTGCTGCTAAGTGCCATCATCAACATCATCATCATCATCATCATCGTCGGCTCATTGATTGTTTACATTACGTATACGACAAGGTTAACAAGCTTGTTGTTTTCTCTTTATGCACTCACCTGACTTTTGCCCTTCGACACACAGCTGACCACATCGTCACGCGTTGGCTCCAAATTGATCACATCGCGCTGCAAGTAAATAAATAAAAGCAGGTTAATAAAGCAATCGATTTAATAGAAAATTGCTAGTAAATTATAAACTGAAATTCACATTTATTAATGACAATCCCGCATTTGAAATATTAATATTAATACATTTGCTTGTAGCATTTTCTTTCCATTTTTTTTCGGCTGCTCGCATAAACTACAACTAGAAGCTAAGAGGGAAAAAGTGGAGGAGGAGCAGAAGTTGGCATAGACTTCGTGGCATGCTTTCAAGCAAATTGATTTATAAATCACGTAATGTAACGAGCACATACGAAATATTTTCAAGCAAAATACGCGCACGCATCGCACAGACGGTTAAAACCACCCAACACAGAGCACAGCACAGAGTACAGAGCAGCTCAGAGAGCCAACATAAAACCAAAATCATGTATTATTTAGTAAAATTTGCATTTGCCGCATAAAGCAGTCACTGCGGCACTGACTGTGGCAGCAACAGCAACAGCTACAGCAACACAGTGCGCACCTTGCCTGGTCGAGTATTTTCGTCCTGGCTGTAGGCAACGGAGCCAAATGATGCCCACGGCGAACGCAGTTACTCGCACTCTCTGCGAGTGTGTGTGTATGTGTGTGAAATAACACATAAAATATATTGACGTATGCCGCAAGAGCAGCTAGCTGACTGCCCCTTGTGCCCCCGCCCGCTGCAGGATGATGTTGATGGGTAGTTTGCCTGTTCGCCAGTTGGGCAGGTGGCGGCTCTGGCAATGTGGATGTCTCGAAACGACGGCAAAACGTGGCGTCTTTTCAGTTTTATGATACGTTTGCGGCCAGGTTTCAGCTGTTGCAGGTGCAGACACACACACACAGCACACACCATATACACCACACAACGTTTCACTCATAAAACACGCTTTTGTATGACATAAATTCATAAACAGCCTCCGCACACACTCTCACACACTCGCACACTACAGATGTTATAGCACTTGCTTGGCAAGTGTATATATGGCTATATATACCGAATGTTTCGTGTTATCGACTCTCACAAGTTTCGATAACTCGCAAGTTCGACGTTTATGTTGAATTACTCACAAAAGACACACAATCGCACACACCAAATATGTATTCACACCTTCGTAGACCGAAGCATATTTTTCACACTGCGCAAAATATGAATATCTTATTAAGATAAAGACTATATTATGCACAAATCGAAGAACAAAGGCAAAGGGAAAAGGATGCTTAGAGATATTTTTTTGTAAATCACTTTTATTTATTCATTTATTATATTAAATATAGTATTAAATACTACATTTAATTTTAAGGAAAAGTGAGTACTGGCTGCGGGGGACTTCGATTCGACAATCAATTGTAATTATCTTCTTTAAGAAGTAATAATAATTTGCATATGTATATTATATTAATATAGATGTATTATTCAGAGAACAATATTTGTTTTAACTCTCTAACTAATTCAATGAAGCAAACAGCAAATAATGTTTATACATAATATAAGTACTCTTTTACCTGTATTTTTAATGTACATATATCTTTGCTAAACAATTTTAATTGTCTTGTTTAAAGCTGAAATCATTTGTACATATTCCTTAAAAACAAAAATTCACAACATTTTTAGTACATATGTACATGGGCATTTCTCAAAGTCGCGAACGTACGTTCGTACGAGATTAATTCAAAAAATAACATCGAAAACAAACGTTTCCTGAAACTTTTTTTTTACTCTTCGATAGCATTTGTTTAGCTCTTTGCTTAATGTAAATTATGGGGCTTATCGATTTTTAATTTTCATAATATTGTCAAAAAACATGCGGTCGCGAACGTACGCAAAATGGAAGTCGAATTTGGCTTAATGCAGTAAAATGCAAAACTCTGCGAATTGAGACGGAATACTTTAAAGAAATGACTTTACTTTTAAAGTAGAATCATGTAGCTTTCTATTAAGTCTACTCCCAAGAAAATATCTCCATTTATTTATTTTTAATTTAATTAAGTTCCGGTCGCGAACGTACGGTCGCGAACGTACGATTTTTCCATGAGGTTTTTTTTATTAAATTTTTATTTTTACCACAACTTTTTTTTATTAATAACTTCATATTTCATAAAAACAAACGGATTTAACTCAATTAAATGCGTCTAATAACATTTAAAAGCAAAAAAATACATTTTTATTAAATATGAAATATGTACTGAAATTTATTAATAGCAAGAAAAAATGTAATAAATAATAAGTAATAACTAACAAGTAATAAGTAACTGCAAACGACATAGTTTTCAAAAACAAAAACAAAAAAAAAATTTTTTTTAAATCCATGCGACGCTAGTAAAAATCGACATATGCTTATAGGTAAGGTCGCGAACGTACGCTACTTTGACAATCAATAAAAAAAGATTGGTTTGAGTAACCCCAACGATTTTTTATATTTAAAATATATATACCAAAATAACTTAACACGCGAAGTTTCATTCACCTGCTTGCACTTAGTGCGAAGCAATTACAATAAAATGATGTTTTCGGTCGCGAACGTACGATTTGAACATAGATAGGAAGCAAAATAAAAATTAACAGTTAATTGAACATTTTTTCGCTCACTTTGCATTTTTTATCTTATTATTGGATTGCTATTAAGAGATTTGGTAGAAAAAATGCAAACATATCTTATGTTTTTCTTGTGAAATAATTAATCAAAAAAATGCATATAAAAGTAGCTAAATGTGAAAAAATTACATTTTTTCAGTTTGCAGGCAAATTTTTTTATAAAAACAACGGAGATATGCTACGGATCCATTGTATTATGAAAATTTGGATATTTCTTTATGACATTATACAAAAAAATACGATGAATGTGAAGATTTTTTTTTTCGGTCGTGGTTTACCTTTCTTTGAGAATTGCCCACATGTAATTTTAAGATCTTTATATGTGATTTAACCTTCTAACTACTTCAATGAAGGCAAACACGAAACGAAATTAATTAATTTACAATTTTAACTAGTAATTTTTTCTTGTATTTGCCAAAATGAACTAAATTGCTGTGCAAATTAAATAAATAAAGTAAACTACACAACAAAAACATTCCAGAATCATTTAGAGCTCTGCTAATTAAACAAAAATATAATTTTCCATGATATTGATGATATAGAAAATTTAACAACTGTTGACTACAAAGCGGCTTAACTTATTGATGTTCTTACTACAAAGGACATTCAGAGATGTAAGTTACATATTTTTTTTAGAACTTAAACAACTTCAATCAATTTACTACATGAGCTGCGCTAATTGAACAAAAATAAGTTTGCCCATGAGATTTTTCTAAATAATTATTAACTTATTTAAATATTTTCTCTATGAAATATAATCTGTAATAAGAAATAGAACAACTACTGCAAAAAAAGCTTTTACTAATTGATTTTCCTGCTGTTTGCTTTCACTTTTAGCTGTCAAAATTTGACCTAAAAACTTCATTTTCTAATCATGAGTCTAAATTTACGATTTAAAATAGTCAAAGATTCGTACGAAACTTAAAAGTAAAGCAGCTGCTGCTAAACTGAACTACAGCTTATATTTTATTAATACGCATAATAAATGGGACAGGATAAGAGAGAGTAATCCTTGTAAATGGTCGGTTTGAAAAGCATTGAAACATTCAGTTGTGTGTCCCACTACAGCTTTGAATAGTTGATTGTTTTTCTCTCAGTGTACATAAATTATGCGGTACTCAGCCATTACCACGTGGAGGAGCATGGCAGTGGAGAGTGGAATCTGGGCTCGTGTGCATGGCCATGGCCAAAACTCGAAAGCGGAATGCCCATAATGCAGCCCCCAGAGCGCATATTAAATATGTTTTTTTCCATGCCTTGCCTTGCCTTGCCCTTTTTTTGTTACTTATGCTTTGTTGTTCGTTGTATGTAGGTGGACAGGGACGAGTTTTAGCTCTGGTTGAATTGGGTTTGGGTTGCGTAACTAAAACAGATATTTTTCACTCGTTTACTTCGGGGAATTGAAGATTTGTGGCATCGCATTTGATGCACGCCTAAAAGGTGGCTAAGCTTCTGTTCTGGTTGCGGTTGTTGGTGTTGTTGTTGTGTGTTGACAACGTCCGACAACAACAACAACAACAACAACATCAACAGCAATGGCTAAAAGGACAGGCTTAAGCCAGTGGCGGCTATTTGGCAACTACACACACACTAACACACACACCCACACGCTCCCGGAGATATGGACAATTTTCGTGTGGAAGGCGCGTAATGAATTTTTAAAAATATGCCGCAGCGTGGCAAAGCTTGTTTGCCTAAAAGCGTGCTACACGTTTTATGTGCTGCTGCTGCTGCTGCTGCTCGTTGTTAGATTTGTGGCCTGGGGAATTGTGCACAACAACAAGAGAGAGCAACAAAAAACAGCAGCAGCAACAACAAGAACAATAGCAACCACTCAACAAGCTGCGTTTGAAACGAAACTCGTGGGAGCTTAGCCTAAAAGCAAATGCTAGGATTATACTTGTATCCTTATTGTTATTGCCGCAGTACACACAGCAGTAGTTGGCTTGCTGTTTTCTGTATTGTTGTCAGTTTGTTACAGTTTAATGCATGCATACTTACATCACAATACGACGACGAAATATTCTGCAAATTCAAACGGAATACACGATCCCCTGCAAATGGATAGACATTGATTTTATAGTTGAGTTGGATTTATTTTAATCGCTCTACTTACATGGCGCCCACATAAAGCGAGTCGCGCTCCTCGTTCATATGGAAGGTGCGGTAATAGAGCTTGCCGCATGTGAATTCGCGCACATGATCTGTAAGTAAGAGAGAACGAGAAGTCACCATTTAATACACAGCAAATAAGCGTTAGTTAGCTTAATTCCATATTCAATATTTGGACAACAAATTTTCTTAAGTGAGAGCTAGCTGACTGGCCACACATACACACACTCACATAAACACACATATCACCCAAAAATTCAAGTTCTACTTCATTCCCATTCCCATTCGCAGTCCCAGTCCAATGTCCGACACAAATGAGCGCCTGTCAACAAAGTTTATGCACAGACGTTGACAAAACGCAAACACAGTGCACAGCAAGAAGGAGAGACAACAGCAGGAGGAGGCAGGCCACACACAAAGACAAACATCACAGAGAATGAGACAGAGAGAGAATGGGAGATAGAGACGAAGCATGCGAGTGAGATATCCCATTTCAATCAAATGACATTTTGACATTTCTCTTTGCCGGACACTATCGCCGGCGACGTCGGCAAATGTAGCCAAAGTGCAAGCTTTAAATGTTGTTTATTTACTTTTAACTTTGACCAACACAAATACACACACGCATACATAGACACATTTAGAGACAGCGAGGAGGGGGGCAAAAAGTGCACTGACTAATGTAAAGAACTGCGCTGCAAACTGGACAAAGAAACTTTAGATCGTATTTCAATTTGGGAACTTTTGGGAGTATGCGTTGCTAGAGAGACTGATTTAATTTTTTGCTTGTTTAGATTTATTAAGCAATTGAAGGAGTAGAGGCAATATAAGAGTTAACAAATAAGAAAATTTAAAAATAAACTAAAAACGCACAAAAGTATGCTACAAAAATAGTTGGATTTTAATTTGAATAGGCGAAAAGTAATGAGTATCAACTTTTCTATAAAATCAGAGACTGATTTCAATTTTTCAATATATTTATTAAGCCATTAAATCAGTACAAGCAATATATTAGAAACAATATTTGAGACTGTTGAAAATCAACTCGGAAACGCCCAAAAGTATGTTACGAAAAAATCATAGTTTGGCTTTTCATAGAAAACTGTGACACAACCATTTAACTGCTTAAGCTTTACTCTCCTTAAAGTCAGAGACTGATTTCATTTCTGCTTCTATATTATTCTTAAGCAATCAAAGCAGTACAATCAATAGAGCAGCATGACATATTTGAGACTGATAAAACTTTACTGAAAAACGCACAAAAGTATGCTACAAAGAGTTGTGAGTTGGATTTTGATTTGAATAGGCGACAACTGCTGACATATCCAATCAATTTGCTGCTGTAATATGGGAATAAATAATAAAGCCTTGTTAATTATATTTAAGCATGTGATGTGCGTGTGTGTGCTTTGCGTGTGGATGTGTGTGTGTGTGTGTGTGTGTTGCGTATACTTATTATGTTAATTTCATTGACGTCGCGCTGTCTGCGCGTTGTTTGCGCTGAGCCTGAGAGAACGCTGAACATGCATTTACTTAATTAAACTAATTAATATTTGCTTAGAGTGCCTGACCACACACATACACTCGCACACACACACTACTGAAGCATTGTCATTTAATGTGATTGTCAGACAGTAAACTCTACATGTCGATATCGATATGTCAAGCAATTAATTTTCTGACATCTCTTGGCATTTATGCGATTATTGAAGAGTCTGCAAAGTGCCAAGAATTCAAGCTCTATTCTCAAATGAAAGCACATTTAATTGAAGTCATAATGCTGTCAGGCTTAACAATGGCAAAAATGCTTTATAATCTTGTCTCGCATGCTAAGTAATGAAATGTATTCAGCATTCAGTTGACCCCAAAACACAAGATATGTCGCATCAAAATAAAAACAAACTCAAATCCGCATTCTTAACAAAAAACATTTCCACATATCGAAGAATATATCTGTCGGTGTGTGTGTGTGTGTATGACTAACTCTCGCATACAACAATGGAAAATGCAAATGCCCCTTTCATCGCTGTTATCCCCCCACTCCGACGGCTTCACTCTTCGGCCACAAGTGCAGCTATTTTTGATTTCCGATTTAAAGAACATTTTGGACAAAAGCAAACACCGAAGCCAAGGCCCGGCCAAAAGTAGCAGCGTCAATAAAGGAAAAGCACAAAAAACTCCGAAAAAAAAGGAATCTGCGTCTTTTGTTTGCCAACGGGAAACAACTACAACAATGTAGCATCTACATATGCATATATGCATGTGAGTGTGTGTGTGTTTTTGCATATATTGCGCACAATTCGGGTAAATGTCCTTGCCAAACCGGAAGTCGACTTGTATACGCTTGAATTGTTATTGTACCCGCTGCCTTGTACTCTCCTTCCTATACACACACACACACACACATATACGTATATATATGTATAGTATATGTACTCGTATTTGTTTGCCGCTTGCTGTCGAACTTTTTCCGCATTTTGTAGTTTTGCTTTTTTACATTTTTTTTCATGCCCGCTTCATTTTCTTTATTTTTTTTTTCTTGCTTCTTGTTTTTCTTTTCAGTTAGTTGTTGGCCGCTTTTCCGTTTTGTGTTGAGTTTTGTGACTTTAAGCTTTAAAACATATTCCCGATTTGTCTAAAGGCTAATGAATAAGCTTCAAATTGCACTTAAGACGAGCTAGCTTAAGGTGTCAAATGCCAGCTGGGAAGGCAAGTTGCGCTTTTAGAGCCTAATGAAGCACATAAGTTGAGCAAAGTTTGTGCAGCTAGCAAATTGAGTTTTTAACTTAACGAAGGGAAGTAGGTTAAAGCAACTGCTGTTAAACCTAGTTAGCTAGTCAAATTTAGTTAGTTCAACTAATTTGTAGTGTTTCTTGTACATTTCAGGCGCCAGTAGGGATAAGTAGTTTACCAAAAAAATAAGCAAAACATGACTATAAAAGCAGTCTGCATAAATATGCCAAAATACGTACACTGAGAGATATATAAAGTACTGTTTAGGAGTCAAGAATTTGCGGTGTTAAACAAGAATTTTGGTTTAAGTACGAAATGTTACTTTTAAAATTCTTGATAAATTATGTTGTTTTATATTGGTTAAAAATATTATGTTCTTTTATTATCATATTTACTTTTATAAATATACAATATTCTTATAAAAATGCTCAAATAGTTTTATTCTTTCAGTTTTCAGTATTTCAAAGTTTGCAGAATAGTGAACATCATCTCTAATTATTATACTGTCTTTAGGACCAACGATTATAGAAAAGGAATTGCAAAATTCGTTGTGGTTAGCTTGACAATTCACAAGAATTTGTTAAATAAAATACTTTCATTCTTTTTTTGTAGGTTGTTAATAAATAGTTAATTTAATATAATATATACTGTTCTATATTTAAGAATGTTGTTCTTTCAATAAAAATTCAACCTAAAAGTGAGAAAATTTATTTATCATTTGTTCAAGAAACGGGATTGATTTAAAAATAGTATTTATAGCTCAGATTGTTCTGTTTTTTTTCCGAGTGTACAGACATTTACGCATTAATTGGGTCTGTATCAATATGCCAACATTTGCTCGCATTGCTTGTAGTCAAATTTATGTGCACGAAAACTGTAAATGTTTATTGGGCTTATTAAGGGGGGAACAAACGAACGAGAGAACATCTTTGCAATGCCAAACGATCTGTGGCATATTTACGATGCCAATTTGCTAGTTCCATTGTCAGTCTACAATTGTCTCTCACACACAGCATAAATACGCGTACAGCAGTCTATAAAAATATTATATATGTATCGCAGAGACAGAGAGAGATATGGCCATAAATGTTGTAGGGATATTGGAAGGATGATGATGGTAGGCAAGTCTGCAATGTTTATTTACATGCAGAACGGGGCGACAGCATAAATTGTTACGAGTGCTGCGGAAACCAGAGACTAACTGTCTCTGTCTCTGTCTATACCTCCATCTCTTCTTCGTTCTCGATGCTATCCTGGGAGCGATAATAAATTACAAATTGAACGGAAGCTAATCGTAGGCATATGTATTCTGGTTTGCGCCGGAAGGGCGACAACAATTTCAACAGCGTATTGATAGCTGTCAGCAGTGAGTATTTAGTTGCATTTGATTGCTGCAAGTTGGAAAGCTGTTGCATGCGACATTTCGAACTCGCAGCGAATATGGGAAATGCCATCAAATTTTAAGCCAAAAAGCAGTCGTAAATGTGCTTTAGCAACCTTCAAAAACTTGCCATCGACGTCGACATCGACATCAACGTCTGGTTTATTTGCTTTTAATCCAAGTCCAATCAAAATCAAATTGCATTTACGAGCTGCCTTTGAAAGCGCGCAATTTTATGGCATCCAAACATTTTTACTCGCTTTTTTCTTTTTTTTTGTTGTTGTTCGGCAATTCCTACTTTAGATTTTCGGGGGACTTTTCTTTCATTTCGTTTTTTTATATTTTTATTATGGATATACAAAGAGAGAGAGAAGCTCTGTATGCGTAAGTAAGAGAAGTACTCGTATTTATGACTCCATATATGTCAATAATTTTTATGCGCTTCATAAATATGCGTGCGTCTTTACGACCGACCGACATTCTCAAGTCTGAAGTCTGATGTCGGTTGTCCTCTTGCCTCTCGCTGTCAAATCAATTTCGTTAGCTCCCCTCGGAAATGACGGAAAAATGTCATTTTGAAAAGCGTTATTATCGAATCAAATACAAAAGAAATAACGAGACTCAAATGCAGTAAACATATTGCAAGCCCACCTCAGACGCATGCCTTCGGGCTTTCGATTCAGAGCTCTGGTGGCAGCAGGACATTTGAAATCCTTTGAAATGTCACAATTACCCGTCCGCCCCTTTCCTAGAGCTTTAAGCATCCCATATAGCTGCCACAAACAGCCAAAGCAAATGAAAGGTAAGCTGCCACATGTGATGAAGGTTAACTGCAGCAAGAGCTATGTAAAACAGTTCAAAAGATTAACTTTTTATACCCGCTACCCATAGGGTAGAAGGATATTTAAGGAAATTCTTCTGTGTTGGATTTTAGCTGCTTTGCCTGACAATCTGGTATATTTTGTGATCTATGGTATATATCGAATGTAGTATTTCAGCGATATACTAATTATGACATTCGGTATATTTTAGTATTTTTGTGGTATTATGTTTGGCTCACAATCTGGTATATATTGTACTCTATGATATAAATCGAATGAATTTTTGTGGTATTATGTTTGGCTGGCAATCTGGTATATTTTGTGCTCTATGGTATATATCGAATGAAGTATTGCAACGATATACCAAATATAGTCTTGGGTATATTTTAGTATTTTTGTGGTATGTTATTTGCTATATTTTAAAAATAATACTATTATTCCTACGGGTCTTAGTTGATTTGGCTATCAATCAATATACTATATATTGAATTTTGCTTCGGTATATTTTAGTATATTTTAAGAATAGTTCCGTAGTGTTTGGAATTTATTGAAAGTGGGTAGCGAGTATCTCACAGTCGAGCACACTTAACTTTCCTACTTGTTCTCTTTTGTGTGAGAAATTTGTCAGAAGAGAAGTTAGAAGTGGAGTTTTAGTTTGAATTGCAAAGAATTTATTGTTGCCAGGCATAAATTAGACAAGTTTCTAAACTTGGTTATAATATTTACCAAGAAGTATTTGTGCATAATTCATGCGTGTTTGCCAAAGACATTCGCCAAATATATATTTTCAGTCTCAGTCTTAGTCTTAGGTTCATTCGGTAATCCCAGTTGACGATGACGTCGCATCTATGCAAATTTCCCATTATTTTCCTGGCTAATTATGAGCAATGGTTTCCTCTTCCTGCCGCAATTCTCTCTCGCTGTGTGTGTGTGTGTTTGTGTGTGTGTGCAACTACGTCAGCATAAAGCACTCGAAAACTGTCTAGACGTCTGATGTCTAGGCGTGTTGTTATCCACACTTGTGCGCTGATTCGTGGCCTGCGGCCCCAGTGGAGCAGAGCAGAGCAGAGCAAGTTGCAACTTGGCTGTTGCAAGTTGGCAGTAGTCTACAGACTGTCCCGACCGCTTTCAAGTGGTTGCCATTTCATTTGCTGAGAAATTGCATGTAAAAATAATTAAAACGCAGCAGCACTTGCCACACACATATACATACACACACACAGCTGTGTCGCAAGCTGATCTTTAAGCCGCGCTTCATGCATTTTTGTGTTGGCATCAATATTGCAACTGCAGCGCGCATTAAAGTTGCTGCAGTCATTTTCGCCTGCAGAGTGCGAAACATTTTCAACTCTATTTAGTTCGTTTTATAGCTGTCGACAACGCTCGGATCGTGGGGCAAACAGCGGGGGACACAGCAGCAGTTGAGTTCATTTTGTTGCCAAATAGCAAATGCAAAAACAGTCGTCATAAAAAGCAGCAGCAGCAGCAGCAGCATTGCCAACAACAAAAAGCAGCTGAAAAGCATTTATGCGCTAGCTTGCAACGACGGCGGGAGGAGTCGAAGGAGCATGCAAAGGACATTGAGTGGAGCTTGCGCCCAAAAGCAGGCAACAAAAACGCAACAAATGCGGCAACCGTTTCATTTTTGGTGTTTTACTTGCATGCAACGAGCGGCAGCAACTTCATTTGATGAGCCCGCAGCAGAGAAGAGAATGAAAGCGAGCTTGGGGGCAGCATCACGTGGCAGCGTGGCACATGTGTGTGCAGGTTTTTGTGGCGTGGCAGACACACACACACACACACACAGAGAGTGTGTCCATTTCGAGCGCCATAAACGAGCACTAACAATTTGAAGTTTTGTTTTTTTTGTTGCATGCAACAACAACTCTTGGGTTACCTAGAGCAGTTAGTTAGTTGAGCGAATGCAGAAAACACACAGAGCTTGCTACATTTTGCGGTGGCAAAATGAGCACTTAAGTATGCGGATGATATGCTAACTGCAACTTTTGCATAATTAAAAGCATTAAGAGTTTACTCCCGAGACTCTCACTCTCTCTCTCTTTCTCTGTCTCTCAAACCTTGCCACATCTTGCCTGCATTTGATTAACAATTCAAACGTTGCAATTTGCTAGCAACAAATTTCTGCACATTTCCTAAAATTAATTTGTTCATAATGTAATGCAATTCAAGTGACCAAAAACTAATACTCTTGACTCTCTCTCTCTCTCTCTTTTCGAATCCATATGCAAATGCGAAATGCATTCGCAGGAGCTACTGTCAAAATTACAAATGCAAATTAATATTAAGTGACTTGTTTGTCTCTGTCGCTCTCTCAGTCTCTTGACTGTTTGTTGGGTATGTGTTGTGCAATTACTTGCACACACACACACACACACATTTCATCTGGCATTTTCGTTTAAATAATTGAATTTCACTAACGACCAACAAAACATGACAAACTCTCTTGGCAAAAGCATTAAGTTGGCTTTTCCCCTAACTTCTAATGTGCAATTAATGTCATTCAGTTTGCATTTTGCATTTAACATTACATAATTAATTGCACTAGTTAGTTGTAACTGTTACTGCTGTAATTGAATCAGCTGCATTATGAGTATTTAATAGATTCTCGTTTGACTTTCTGCTCTACTGATAAATTATCCCATATTCATTCTCTGCTCTCTGCTCTCTTTTTCCTCCCCGTCTTTTTATCAGCCGCAACCGGAATTGCTTTTTGTTCTGAGTCGCTGCTGGTTGAGAGTTTATCAATCAAATGTTGCGAAACTTTGGCAAGCGTTTTATTCAGAAAAGTTTTCAGCTTAATGATTTGTAAATATGAAAAGCGAATGCGCGATAAAGAAAAGCACAGCGAATGCAACGAAAAGACACAGAGAAATGCTGTATGATGTATTAAGTTTATATATGCAGTGAAGATTTCAAGAAAACTATGAGTTTGGAAATTTGATTGCGGTCAGATAAAAATCAAAGAAATTATTCAAGAATAAACTGCTGCTGCAAACGGCTCATGGTTGTTTTAATTGACAATTTGGTATATTTTAAATGGACTAGTATATTGATATATCAAATTTACCGCAAAGAAGTATTGATTGCTTTAGTTGATGATCTGGTATATTTTAAATGCAGTAGTATATCGATATACTAAATATATCAGCTGCAAACGAGTCTTGATTGCTTTAGTTGAAAAAATGGTATATTTTAAATGGACTAGTATATTGATATACCAAATATAGATACTGCAAAGAAGTATTGATTGCTTTAGTTGATGATCCGGTATATTTTAAATGCAGTAGTATATCGATATACCAAATATATCAGCTACAAACGGTTCTTGATTGCTTTAGTTGAAAATATGGTATTATTTAAATGTTATATTATATCAATATACTAAACATAGTCTGTGGTATATTTCATTTTTTTTTCAGTACATTGATTTCGTATATTTTAATCATAAAAACACACTGTTTAACCGTTATTCAAAATACATAGCGGTTATCTCATAGTCGAGCACACTCGTTTGTAGGTTTCTTGTTCCTTATTTCATATTAATATTTATAACAATATAATTCTAATTATTTGACTATACTTAAGAATATAGTTTAAAGCACATCTTTTGTGCCTTCGTGACACAGTTTTAATGACCATTTTCACGATGACAATGGAACTCGGTTCAAAACAGCTGCATTGTGGGGGGAAGCGCCAAGACACACACAAAGCAGTGGCAAGTAGCAAGTGGCAAGTGTACTTGGTAAGTACTATAGTTGCAACTACTTATTTCGCTCATAAATTGTAGCGTCAAAGTTGTTGGAAAGAAACGTGATTTTGCTGTCGCTTATTAGTTCGAGTTGAGTTGAGTTGAGTTGAGCAAAAAGGACTTTAAAACATACTTTTTAATGATGGCTTTTGTCCTTTGCTGTGTCCTGTGTCCACACCCACAACTTGGCTGTTGCTGCTGCTAACATTATTAATTTTTGCGTCAGGTGTTCGGATTGAAACTCAATTTTGTAAGCGCTCTGCTCTGCTCTGCTCCTGTTGCAAAGTTTTCGTTAACACACTTTGGGCCGGACTGAATACAGCAAAGAGGCTGATCAAAGCGCAACTGGGACAGAGTAACCAACAAGGACACACTCACACACGCACACATACAGTGACATTTAGTGTTACCCCCTAGAGAGAGGGGAAAGAGGGAGAAAGCAGCTTTTCTGCCGTGCGTTCTCAGCTTTTGAGCTAACAGCTTTTGACATTGCATTAACGCCAGTTGGCGACGCGTTCGCTGCTGCTTTAGCACAGCTTGTCAACCTCGGTGGCAAGCAGGAACATGGTGCGGGGCAACGCCTGTACACTTCGTTACTCAATTTGTGGCAAGGAACTTTCATTATGTGTGTGCGCTGCGTAACATGTGACTCTCATAAAAGTCGACCCCGCGCCACACACAGCGACAAACACAAAAGCTTGAGTAGTACTTTACTGAAAACGTGTCACTGAGTTTTAATTGCGCGAACTCCAACACACACACACACACTCACACATACACACACTCACAGTAAGTACAACATTAGTGTTTTGTGCGTGGTCAGTGTTTGGATAACGCCTACACAGTTCAGCTTATCGCTTGCGTTTTATTGGGTCAAGCATTTGTGCAACAGTTTGAAATGCACCCCGTTACTTGCAGTGCATGCGCAACTGTGCAAGCAGTGCAATTGCAGATCACAAATAAATGTCTAGCTAAGCAGTGCAATTTCTTTGGTGCCTTTGCTAAACGGCTTCTTTGATCTGTTTTATTTATTGTTTCTTGAACTATAGATAGTCATCATATCATATTATAATTGTCAGACAGTTCCCCTTCACATTGTACAACACAAAAAACTAACAAGTTTCTCGACTTCGATAGAACTCTATAGAGACTGTGGCTGCTACCTGACTCGTCACCTTTTGTCCGTTTCCGTCTACCTAATGAAGTCATTCTATCAATAATGAGCAACTCTACACTCTTCACACAGCAGGGGCGTGGCCGAGCCGAAAAAAAAACAAAGGGCAACTGACAGGCAGACAGAGTTCTGTTCTCTTTCAGAGACAATTTAAAAATAGAACTACGAGAGCATCTGCTCGCAACGCTGAGTCAACAAATGAACTGACAAAAATCGGAGGAAACGGGGCGAAGTTCGTTGATGCAGCGGCGTGGAACGGAGGAGTGGGAAACGTGCTGCACTTTGGGGCATTTGGGACTTCACAGCTGGACGAGTGTGAGCGCATAAATTGTGATCAAATTCGAATGCAATTAATTTCACTAAATCAATAAAAATAACAATTTTTCATTGCATGTGGCCAAACACAAACTAAGCAACTTTATTCGGCCATGAAAATTTATAGTTGACATTTTATTTTGTATAGTTTTAAGCTCTCTCTTTATATTTTTTTTGTTTTCGGTGTTCTGTGTTGTGTTTGTGGCTTTTCGCTTAATTTATGGCTTAAACCACACACACACACACACACACGACTACATTTAAGCACATACATAGAAATATAAACGAGTCTCTAAAGCAGCTGCTGCATTTTTTAAGGAAGCGACAGCAACGTGCATATGGCTTAGTCAATAGACTGTACAGGAGCAAGAAGAGCCAGGAGCAAGGACACTCTACTCTGGACACCTCTATGCAGCATTCTGTGTTAAAAGTATGCGCAAACAACTTGAGCGTTTCCTTAATCGCCTCACGTTTCTGCTACAAGTGCTTAGCCGGCGAGTTTACTACAATATGCGTCAACAACAACAACAACGGCAACGAGGAAAAAAAAAAAATACAGTTTGTTGTTGCTGGAACGTGAACTTTGTGCTGCGGTTATAGCCGAGTCTGTCAGCCGTGTGTTGCATGCCACACTCACACACACACATACTCCGCCCCCTTTTGGACAGCATCTCTGAACGTGAACTATTAGAAAATGTTTACTGGACATGTACATGCAACATGAAGCTGCCTCTGTGCCACTGCGGCTGCTACGTATAAAAAGAACTTCAATAGACTATGAAAATAGTGCCAATCAAACTGCCTTTAGAAAATAGTTGCCAACCATTTGAATATGTGCTTTTTGTGCGATGTCTATTAACATTAACAGTCGCTTTAACAGCGCAATAACATAAGCGTAACATTAAGAAAACATTAATCGTTAATAACATTATTTGTTCAGGAATTAGGTTTATTTTTTATAATATTCTCTTGAATACAGTCTAGAAAATAGTTGTCAATCATTTAAATATGTTGTGGTTTTATGCTCTGTCCATTATTATGAACAGACACCTTAACAGCTCAATAACATTAGCATCGGCGCTTAATAATCTTGTGTCAACGATTGTTTTTAAGAAAACTGTCTTGGAAACAGTCTGGCAAATAGTTGGATAACATTTAAATATGTATATTAGTTAAATTGGTGTTTCATGCTCTCTCTATTAACATTTGCACTCGTCTTAACAGCGCAATAACATTCGTGTAACAAAAAAGGACAAATGGCTCATTTCATGTGCTTTTAATAAACACATATTTATTAAAGAAAATTTGTTTGTTTTTCAGATGTAAAATAGTTATCAAGTACCTAAATGTGTTGGTTTATTTGTGGTTATATGCTTTGTCTATTAACACTAACAGTAGCTTTAACAGCACAATAACATTGGCGTAACATTAATAGTTAATAACATTAGCTCATTACGTATGCGTTTAATAATCAGTTTCATTTCAATTTTGCAATTTGCTTCGTTTTCGATTCGTAGGAAATGTTGTTAAATTTATTGCATGCGTATATTTTCAAATTAAATTTTGCCGACAAAATGATTAATGAATCGTTTTTGGAGGCGACTTTAAAGGAAACAGAAACAGAAACCAAATAACATACAGTGAACAGCTTCCCAAGCTCATTTGGATTCGGTTAATGTAAATGACTCAATAAAGCGAATCATAATTTAACCGGTTTTTCAATCAGATGGTCGTAAAATTGCTTTTTCTTGTTTGAAAGAAATTGTGGTCTAAAAATGTACACAAAAAAGAAGAAGTATAAAACCTATTTGAGCTACTCGCGGCAACTTATTCGGGGGGCTTTGAACTTTCCAATGCGTTCTTATATATGCAGAGTATATAGCATAATCCCGCATTTTTAGTTAATATGTGTGTGATTACTTTGGTATTTATGCAATGCTGAAAAATGAATATGAATATGAATATGAATAACAATGCTTTCGCTCTGATATTAATATGCAAATTACACGATGCTGGAAAAATAATATAAATTACAACAATACAGAAGGACAACCAATGCATTAAAAAGTAGTCAGTGCTTAAAAAATATCATTTTTTTTTTTGCTTAAATGCCTGTGGCAATAATGACAAAAACGTGTTGGATTAATATCGCGGCCAATAAAATAAATAACAAAAACAATATTGCGGCAAATAAATTACAATTATATTTTTTTGTTTATTATTTTGATTGCATGTAAATTGAAAAATAATAGCGCTTCCCAAAGTACAGATTAAATTTTATTGATGATTTTTTCAAAATGCATTCGCGCTGAGTTTGCAATAAATAAACAATTGAGAATTAGCTAGATTGCTGACTAAGGAATGCAAAGTAAACAATGATTATTTAAACTTGATTGTGGAAACCCAGTTAATTGCGGGTCTGCATTTTCTTATTAAATATGTTACTCATTAACACTTAACAAAGAGGGCAAATTAGTTTATTAAGAAGTTTTTCTCAGAAAACCGTCTTGGAACATATTTAACATGTTATCAATGCAGTCAAAACACTAATTACACTGCTTTGCGTAAATCCGACTGCAAGCAGTGTAAATGCATTCCTGTTGGCATTGCAGAGTGGGGCTTAGACTATAAATATCGCGGATTTATATCATTAGTTTACCTCGCTTGTGTTTGCCATAACTGGACTGATCGTTGCCGGCACAGCAGGGTTGTTCATAGTAGAAATTCCATGTGTTTTCATAGTCGGCTGCAATTTGTTGTATTCCGCATGCCAGCAGAAGCAGCAGCAGTGGCAGCGAAAGAATCAATTGCACTTGCATGCTGAACCTGCTTGCACTGCTTGTTTTTCCTTACTTTTTTCTTTTTGGGTGTGGGCACACTGTGCTGCCCAAACCTCAATTGGATTACTGCGTTTTTTTCGCTTTAATTTGCAGTCGGCTCACTTCCACTCACACACGTTCACCCAACAAGAGAGAGAGGGCGAGTTGGGAAATGTTTTCGATGCTGTTTGTTGATCCAAATGGCAACCGCTGGCAATTTACTTGCCAAGCCGCATGAAAAAAGTCCTTTTAAATAACTGTTAACACATTTAAGTTGTATTATTTTTAATGGTCGCGCAATATTTTTACACTTGTTCCGCAATTGCGATGAAATTGATTTTCCAGCAGCAGCGGAAAATGGATTTTAAATGCGCAATGCGTGGTAACAATTTCGATTTGATTAATTATAAATGCAGACTCACACACACACATAAACAATTGAGCATACACACATAACGAGTGTAGTTTGAATTTTTACAGTTTCGCGCGTTTGTGCATTCAATTTTCGAGGCATTTAGCACTCGACAATTGATAAAAAAGAATAAGGTACACACAGCATAAACACATAAAAAACCAGGCGACAAACTGGTTTCAGTAGTTGGAACCCACGCAGCAACAACCACAACAACGACAACAAAGAGCAGGCCGAAAAATTCTTCAACATTTCCGCCAAGCGATCGGACAAGTGCGAGCGAGAGGCTATGTGCGAGCGGCGCAACATGTAAACAAGCTGCTTTGCGAGGTTGCCAGAGCGTCGGCGCACACTCTTTTTGTTCATTTTATTGCTTAATTTAAATTTGCAGATAACCAAGATTCACTTAACCAAGAAGGTGAAATACTAGACTCTTTGCTTTAGCTATCAGTTTCATTTAAAACATCTGTTGCGCGTATGCCTCTCTTTCTTTTTTAATCTGGCACCTCAAGTACTGCTTGCATTGCAATGCAAGAAATGTATACATTGACATATGTACGTATGTGTATGAGCGTATGTGCATACACACATAGGTCAAGATGCATACACACTAAATAAATACAAAAAAAATAGCAATCGTTATATGAGAAAATTGCTCAATAAATTGTGTTGTGGGCATCTGCAGCACTCTTTGTTTGGAACTAATATGTACATTCACGAATATCCGAAAGGCTATTTCCAATACAAAAACGACAATTCACATCATATAAAAACCGAACGCAGCCACAGACGCGCAAACTGTGTTAAAAGACAACAAGATCACTGACGGGTGTGACCGCAGGTGGAATTTAAAAATAATCCACTAAGTGTTTACCATTTGCACCGTAAGCACAAGTTATTAGTGCGTGTACACTGTTTCAGGTATATTAGTATTTTTAAAAAGTCATTTGGTTTTTATTCTCATTTATTCGATATATAAGTTTTAGAATTGTCAACATAACAAATTTTTCAATTTATTCGTTAAAAAAGTAATAAATAAAAATCGAGCAAAAGGCGAGTAAAGTGCACATCTGGTATTTTTAGTATTTTTCTGGTCATACTGATCAGAGGTTCCATGAATTAGTGAGGCAGTCTTCAGCAATCGGTGTTCATATATCGATAATATGTTGGCGCGTGGGAAATACTTAATTTAAATTGAAGCCAAACAATACTGACAGGCCATAATTCAATTAACGCCTTGTTAATTTGAAATCGCATCAACAACAGATGGCACAAAGAGTATATTTAACTTGTGCACTGAACTCTCAAATGATTTAATAACAATGGAAATCAATAGAAAGTAATTTTCAATATTTCATTTGGTCATCGTGGACATATTTCATTTGTGATTTATCATGAATTTCATAAACGGCATTTTCTCGAATGTGTTGTCGGTTTGCCTTTGCTCGATTTGCGGCATTTTCGCCACAAATAAAAGCCTAAAAGCAACAAAATGCGGCCGCACGACGCATAATTCCCAGACTGGGTGGCCAACTGGAATTTAAAATGGACACCTTGCTTTGAATACCAACTGTGAGGCTAAGATGAGGTTAGGGGCAAGGGGTGGAGAACAGAAAAGCCGTGGGCTGCATGTGGCATCATGGTCATGGCTATTCTGGAAGTTTTTGCTGGGAAAGCGGCAACACGTTCTAACACGTTTGCTAGACAAAATTGTTTCAAAACGGAAAAGTATGCTAAAATTGCAGCACGCGCCGTCGTCTGGTTGATTCTTCTCATTTTGCATTGCAGTTTCAATTTTGGAATGCAAAGTCGTGCACGACGCTTCCTCTTTGTGTTTGTATGTTGTCTGTGTGTTTGTATGTGTGTGTGGCTATTCTAAAGTGCCTCTTGCTCTGTCTCTCCATTCGCATTGTCTTTACTTCTTTCTGTCTCTGTCTAGCTAGCTGTCTAGCTGTCTGTGCTTAATGCTCGGTGCTCAAAATGTGATTATTTTAAATGCTGCCGCCTGCTGCCGACGACGCCGGCGACATAACAATTTTGAATGGAGCTCGAAATAAAAGTCATTTTGTTAAGCAGACAAACGCACTCAAAGCGAAACGTCGTTTCACCTGCACTACGCACACACACACACACATGTATAGATATGCATGCCATTGACGTTGTCTGGTCTGGTCTGGTCTCTCTGTTTTTACCTTTGGGCGGCAATTAAAAACAGTTTGGCAGTCACAGTCGCTGCTGCAATTGAATCTCTTGCGGCGCCACAAAGTATGCAATGGCTTCTCTCTTAAATACGTCTTCACTACACATACATACGAAAGTGTGAGTAGTTATACACATACATACATATATATTTAATTAAAAGGCAAGCCGTTTATGTTTTCATTTTTGGCAAGTGCGTCCTTTATGCTGCGCCGCATTTAATATCTGCAATTGTCAATGGAACTAGCTCACTTGTCTCATTCTCTCGCTGACTATCTCTTTCTGTCTGTCTATCTGTTTGTCTGTTTGCCTGCTAATGAGTTTTCGCAGCGTCGCCTTGCCTCATTATGCCGCATGCATCATGTTTGTCTCTCTCGCCATGATACTCTTGAAAATTTTGACACATGCTACACACACACAGACACAACACGCATACACACATAGTCACTCATTTTGGTGGCTGCTTTGATGTCGTATACACTTTTTCCTTTCGTTACATTTTGTTTTTCATTTTTTTTTCTCCCTTTTTTGGCAGCTTTTCAAGTGCAGCAGCTCTTAACATTGTTGTTGTTTGTATCCAAGTTGTTGTTGTTGTTGTTGTCGTTGTCATTGTCATTTGTTTTCGCATACAGCAGCAAAACGTTTCTTTACACAATGTCAACTTTCAACAAAGGACTTTAATTAAGTCCTTAATGACAGCTTAATTTAGCGCACTTTGGGCACACTTCGTGTGCTTTGACACATGCCAAAGACCGCTTCCCACCCCACTCCTCATTATCTACGCTCTCACTCTTCTTCTCTCTCCCCCATTTCTCATTGCTTCTTTCCTGTTTTTCGCTATTTGTCTGTGTTGTTAGTTTCGCCTTTCCTCTTGCATAATTTACATGACCATTTAATACCTTAAGCTCCTGAAATAGCATTTTGATGATCAACAAATAAAAACATGGCAAACTTGCTGCTTGACCAACAATGTTATTGTTGTTGTCACAGTTGTTGTATTGCTGTTGTGTTGTTATTGTCTGGTGTCTGTGGTCACTCAAGCTGTCAGCAGCGAGCGGCAACTTTTATGCATTATATAAAAAGTTGCACAAATAACCAAAGAACAGCGGCAACAACAAGAAAAACAGGCAAAAAAGTGATAAAAACTATTTGTAGTGTTGTCGTTGTCGTGGTTATTGTTGTTGTTGTTGTTGTCGTTTTCGTTGTCGTTGTTATTGTGCCCAAGTTGGCTTACTCAAGTTACTTACAAAGATTTCAATGCACTTTACTCAGCAACTTGTTCGCGCAGAAAAAAAGAGTGACCAGGCAACAACGACAACAATTTGACTTCTGCAAACTGTCAGAGCAAGCAAATGGCACTAAATATTAAGTTTGCCTTTGCAACTTGACCAGCAAGAAGGAGAAGAAGAAGAAGACGTAGACCTTAACGTAAACTGTTGGGCAGGCTCAACACAGGACGACAAACAGCGCAAAACTTGGACGGGGCCAAAACTAATGAAAGCTTTTGTGAGCTGCGTGTGTGCGAGTGAGTGTGAGTGTGTGTGTGTGGTGTGGTGTGTTGCTGCTGTTACTTTGCAAAGTTTTTGCCTTTTGGCTCGACCACAGAATTTCTCATGAGCTACACAACTACGAGTGTATAAAAACAACAACAGAGCGGCACTTATTTCAAGTTCAATTAATTTTAAGTGCGGCGGCCATTGTATTGCACATGCTTCTTCTTCTTGTTCTCGTTCTTCTTCTTCTTCTTCTACATCTCTCTTTGGTTTCTGTTCTTGTTGCTGCGGCTTTTTGTTTGCTCTGCATGGCTTGTTTGTTTGTTTACTTGTGTTTTCTACCTCAACTTCAGTCAGACATGCAATGTCAACGCCTGTATTTATGCTATAAATAATGCAACATATTTTGCATAATGACAACTTTGGGCCCCAAATACCGCATCGCATCGAAGCAAAATGTTGTTGGCGTTGCGTTTATGCAACCGCAACGAAGCCTAATTGTATGTTGCACAAATTATATGCGTGTGGCAGCCACAGCAAACAAGCGTCGTTGCATAGTTTTGTGGCACAACAAATCGAATTCGCCAATGAACCATGCGATATTCGAAATAACAATAATATGAATGGAAAACACTTGAAATGAAGACAGCAATGAAGACATGTGCCAGAAAGTTAGACTATATTTAAATTAATTCAATCAATTTGGCAAATAAATCAAATTAAATAAGCTAAGAAAATGACAATTGCAGAAAATAATTCAAAAGAGTTAAATCAATTTAACAAATAAAATTGCAACAACTAGCGGCATTAAATTTATTCATTGTGCTAATAGAACAATCCTTTAGAAAACAGCTCAGTTCAAAGACAACACAATGAATTTCAAAAGATATATATTATATTTATGGGTTATTGACATGTTTGTAATGCAAAACCAAATAAATGTCATTGTAACAATACAGTTACATTTCAAGTGACTAAAAAATATCCAATGCAGTTATTTGTATAAAAAATTAATGAATTCTCAAACAAAAAAAAAAAACAAGAAAAAAAGCTTAAAGCATAAAAACTGTTATCCAATATGCAAAAGCATACTTTAAAACTGCTTTAGGCGTTGTTCAGCAAAAAAAGCTTGTGGAGCTTTGTGGAATAGTATTTTTTAAAATATCAATTAAATGCCGCATTTGAGTAGTTGGCAATCAAACAGTATTTTTTTTTTTTTTGCTTTTGTATAGTATTTGGTTACAGTTAAAAATTCATTAAACTACTGTTTATTTCCATAAGCTTTTGTTGATTTTTCTGCATTTCATTGGCATATTTTTTTAATGCACAAAAAAAAAAACTGCGCTACATGCACGTTAATTTAGTTGCGATGCTTTTTATGGCCAAAAGCGGATTTGCTGCAACTTAAAGTTGCATTTAATGTGAAAAATGCCAAGCCTTGATTTGAAGTATGTGTGTGTGTGTGTGTGTGAGAGAGAGAGAGAGAAGAGTGTGAGTGACACGCGACAGGGATTAATGTCAGCTAACATGACATTTAGCGCTGAAGAACTGAGAGACTCAGAGGCGGCCTAGGACAAAGTCAAGTTCTAGTCACAGTACAGCGACGTCTGTGTCACGGCCACCGCAACAGCAACAGCAGCAGGAGAAATAACAACAAAAACAACTGCAGACAGCGATAACAACAAAAGCCAAAAGGCAAATCTTGTCTAGCTGCCGTCTGGGTCGAGAGAAAGAATAAAGAAGAGTGTAAGGTGCACAGAGATGAGTGCAGTGAACAAACAAGCGATAGAGACAGCAACAGTTGAATGGAAAGAGATAGCAATCAGCTAGCCAGGAAGTGGCAAAGTCTAACTCTCTCTCTCTCTGTGTGTGGTGCATAATTAAAAAACCATTTGGGCGACGTGGTTCAACTACTTTCGGATTTATATTGTGTCACTCAATGCAAATGCAGCAGACGGTGTAAAATTCGTTGCATTTCAAATGCGTCGGCAGCAGCACAAAAGCAACAACAACAACACCGACGACAACGACAACAACTAAAACAACGTGATGAACAGAAAAGGAAAAAAGCGTCGCATTCACAAACATTCACAAAAGGAATCAACAGACTAGAAGAAGTGCTTGCAAAACTTTTGCCGTCTTCTGATAAATGTTAGAACTTTGCCAGAAATCACTTTAAAACTGTTAGTTCAGAATGTATTTGGTTCATCTGAAAGATACTTTCCATCTGACGCGAACATATCAGCAAGTGTGTGCTATCTACTTATTTATATCTTTGGGGTAGTTCATTTTATGAAGTGAGGACAGTTTTGCAATGTTTTAGAGTAATAATTAGTTGAGAAATTCTTTACAGCAATAATTTTAGTCTTGACTGAAAGCATTTTATGACTGCAGAACTAAGAGACTTTTTCTTTTTCTTTTCCTTCATCAGTCGCTCTAATTATGTTATTTTTCTAGTTGTGGCCATTTGATTTCCTTTTTTTCGGTTTTAATATGGTTTTTCCTTATTAGTTTTCTGTCTACTTCTTCTAGTTTTTACTAATTATGTCTTTTTTACTTAGTTAACTTTATTTCAAATTTATTTTTAATTACTTGTTAATCAACGTATTCTTTGCTTCAATCAAAAGATTGTGTAATTTCTTTGAGATCTACAAAATTTATGTTTATTCAAATATCATATTCTCTGGAACTACAAAAAAAAAAATACAATCTGTAGAAAGGTAATATTTCATTTATTTCAATTCGTTATTTTCTTTTTAATCAATTTTTATCGACCACGTACAAATAGCGATTTACTATCGATTTCCTAATTTCTTCCTTACGATATTTTCTTATTTCGAGTGTTGTGTAGTACTTAATTACAGTGTTGAGAGTGCGTTAACTTATTAACTTCGTTGGTGTTGTATAATGCATACAGATTTATGGAAAATAAAAGAAGCAACTCCACAAATCTAAGAATGTTGTGAAATATTAAAAGATTTGAGTTGGCACAAGTTAATTTAATTGTTTTAAATTATTATTAATGAAGTGAAGTTTCACAATCAATTATGTGCAGTGTGGTGAAGAAAAAACACTTCCATATAAAATGTTCTTATTTGTTTGAGCTTTACTATTAAATTCAAATTCTTTTAGTAAAATATAGCCCGAAGTCCGTTTTAGCTAAATTACTATTGACCATGTTTCAATAAAGCCAATTCTCTGTAATAACTCATTTGCCTTTGGGCTGTCCAGGTGCTGTCATCGTCAGTTGCCAAAGCAAAAGCAAAAGCAAAGGTTTGTGGCCTAAACTCTTTTAATTAAATTTAGAATAATGAAAAATTAGCAATATAAAAGCTCAGCAACAAAAGTGGAAATCTGCAGCTGATGAAGGCAGTGTCGAGTGGCGGCAACAGCAAAGATGACAGCAGTTGCCACAGCAGCAGCGGCACCAACAGCGGCAACATGAAGACTTTGTTGCCACTGAGTGTTGCCTGTTGTGGCCCCGTTCGTCACTTAAGCACAGAAGCCGCAGCCGCAGTAGCAGCAGCCAGCGTTGTTGCATTTGCAGCAGCAATTGCTCCACAAAGGCTGAAAGGATGAGGCTGAAGCTGAGGATGAGGATGAAGCGCCTTCGCCTCAGCTTCAGGCTCAACCGAAAAGCCAAACCGCACGCTAACAAGCTGGCAGCATGGGCCAAAAGTGCGCTTGACGGGGGTTGGCTTTGGCTTGAAAATTAGTTGGCAGCAAGTTGCGGGTGAGAGGTAATTGCAGCATCAGCAAAATGCTGCTCAGCACAACAATATGGCAGCAAGTACATTGAGGCGGCTGGCTCTGTGTAACTTTGTGTGTGACCCATACGCACAATGCAACAGCAAAACAATTAACAGCAAAGACGAGGGAGGCGAAAGGGGAAGGCTTGCTTTGGTCTCTGCACCGACATCTCATGCATAAATCATCTGGCAGAATTTTAATTCCGAATGTCAAACTGACATAACAAAGCTGGGCGCATAGGCAAAACGGCAAACGCTTGCGCTCGTTTTGCATCTAGGGATTTTTGCCTTCGATTTTCGCTTCTGACATGTTGGTATTCAAATTGCCGTTTGTTAGGCCCGTTTGCAGCAAGCAGCCAGAACTCTGCCTCTGACTCTGCTACTGACTCTGCCTCATACTGCAATCCAATTCGGTTTGGTCTCAGTTCCAGGTGCAGTTTGCAATTGTTGCCTCGTCCATGTCTTTGGACAGGATAATAATTGAATTTCAAAGGCAACGATGACAATGACAGCAAAAAGTCAGCACACACATACTCGTACGTTGCACATAGTTCGTCTTGTTTGTAGTTTGTGCATAGTTCTAGTTGCCACAGCAAAGTTGCCACAAAATGCCAGATTATGAATTTATCAATGTCGCAGGTTTATTGAAATTGATTTCCGCTCTTCAGAGGCAGTTGCATTTGCGTTTCCGTTGTCGTTCTCGTTGCGCAACAAGAGTTCCTGTTGTCTCATGTCTCATGTCGACTTGCATTTATGCAAATAACACAAACGAATAGAGAGAAGGAGAAGGATGAATGACAGAGTCATGTATAAGTTTATTACATTTGCTCATAATTGATTGAGCAGCTTCGGCGATGTTTGCATCATGGGAAAGGGAACAGTTCATTACTTCATATTCATTTGCATTAGATCAAGCTAAATATTCTATTCTATATTAAGATGAATTTTCAATTTTTCATTTTTGTTTTTCACTTGGAATTTTTGAGCTGCGTTTGAAAGTAGACACAATTTTCAATTTCAATTTTATTTTTGCATAATCGTAAGGTGTTCTCATTGAATTCATGCTGCACTCGGAGAGGAGAAATACCCATCAGAACTTTACTAAATTCCTTTTGATGGGGAGACTTTTCCTTTGTTTGCTGCCGACTCGACTCGACTCGACTCGACTCGAGTCTGTCTGGGCTTGAAAGCCAATGCATCATTAGCAAAAAAAGAGAGACTGAAATTATGAAATGACTTAGTAGTATTTTCAGAATTCAGAATTCTTCAGAGTGTCTTTTCGGTATTGTAAACGACGACAGCACATTATTAATTGCACAGTCTCCCATGGAATACTTGCCTTTATTATTGTCTGTCTATCTGAATGCCTCTCACTCTCCTTCGCTCTGCGTCTGTCTGATTGCGCAGCACAAACAATGGATTGTGCCTTTGTTGCCATTAAGTAAGTAGGCTTACTAAGTTGCAGCTGCAGCAACAATTCATTGTTCAATTTTAAGCGTATTACAAATGCGAACCAAGTAGCGTCTTTATACCCTTTCGCTGAGTCTAATGGCAAAACGTCTAATGAGTGCCATAAGTTTTGTTATTAAATTTCGATTATGTAGCTAATTAAATGAGATAATAAATGAATATACGTCAAGTTATTATAATAAAAAGTAAGTGCTTATTTTTTAGATGATGTTCAATCTCCAAACTATTTCATTTATCAATTTAGTGCGCCACATTTTATGAGTTTTTTTTAGTCAACTCGGAAACTTCGGCTAATATTTAAGAAATTTATTTCTTAATTTTCAATTTCATTTTATAAATTATTTGAATGGTCGTATAACGTTTCATTCAATTGAGAAAGTAGAGTTGTTAAAAAATGTTAAATTAAGCAATTACGTTTAAAGTAATATTGGACATATTATTTAAGATTGTATATAATAATCGTAAATTCAAATAATGGAGGATTTCTAAATGTATTTATTTGCTTTTATAGAGTATTCTTTTATCGTTTACGCCTTAAGCAATGTGAAAGTTTGTCAGCTGCGTTTTGTAAATTTTTTGTAGCATACCTTTGAGCGCAACCCGCTTGTTTCTGACATTTGTGTTTTGTCACGACAAAGCCACAGAAACAGAGCGGAATAGAAAGCCAGAAATAGATCAAGAGAGAAGGAGAGAAGTGTAGAAAGAGATAGAAAGTCGTTTACACACACATGGACACTAAACTCGTTGCGACTCAAGTGCAAATAAGCAATAAGGCGTCGAGTGTGTAAATCATTTGGCATTTTCAATTTTACTTCAACATCAACTTGAGCTTCAACCACAGGCAACAACTACTTGGAGCTAGGTGAAGTTGACCAGAAAAGCGCCCAGCTCTCAAAGTGGCACAGCACAGAGAAATGGAAACTTTTTGGTGGCACATGGAAAACATCTCTTGCTCCATCCACATGGCCAATGGCTACTTGTGTTTTCAGTGCACTTGTTTTAGTTGTCTATGGATGCGCTTGTATGCACATTCCCGCATTCACATTCACATTCACATTCACATTCACATTCACATTCACATTCACATACTCGTAATTGTGCTTAACATGAAGTTTTACTACTTAAAAGATCCCCTACTACACATACTATAGTACATATATATATTCTATTTCGAAAATAAGCCTTTTTGTTAGTGGCATTGAGTGCTGTTTGGTTTCGTTTGGGATTGCTTTGTATTCCTGGCTTAGGGTTGAGTTGGGGTTGAGACTCGTTTCCTCGTCATGCAGCTGCCACTTGGGAGCGCATATCCACATGCCTCTGCAATTGACGTGCTAACCAACAACACTGTGAGTACTTCAGTTAGTTTGTGTGTGTGCCTGATCTCTTTCTCTTTTGAGTATGCAACGTGCTGCCCCACCGATTGCTACTCTAATTTTCCCTTTTTGCCACTCTTGTGCCTTCTCTCTGCTCGAACTGCCTTCGAACAGACGTATTGCAGTTTTGCATATGTCCATTCTTTGTTCAATTGTTGTTGTTGCCTGTGTGTTTGTTTGGTGTTGATTCCCCAGCGTGTTTGTCTATTGTTATTGCTCTTGCCCAGCATTTTACATCAAACTCTGTAGTGCCAAGCTGTCCGTCCGTCTGTCCGTCTGTCTGTCTCTTACTCTCTAGGAAGTCTGTCCAACTGTCTAGCTGTTGCTTTGTTTAGTTGGCGTATTTGTTACCAGGACACGGATGCAACTTTTGGGCCACTCTTATGCAAAATGCATGTACTACACTCCGAGTTGTTGTCTAAAACTTTGTGCCCTGAGATTTTGGTGCTGCGTAAAACCCACAATACAAATTGGCAGCTTTAAAATAACATTGAAGTTGCTTTTTAGCTTGTTTCTGTAATTACGTCACACAGCTTGCGCAAATATGACAGCTAAAAAATTAATTATTTGGGCCATAATTTGACCCCCAGCATTGCGCGCACACCATCATACACACACACACACACCCATACAAAAAAGTTGAAATCGAAAAACCGTGCGCGTCCCTTTGAAGTGCTCGCAACACGGGCCGCACAGCTGGAGGCTGCAACTGAAAGTTGCTTTATTTCCTACCTGAAATGTTGCTGCCTCCGGGCAACAGCAACTCGCTGTTAGTAGTTGCCTTCCAAATATTTTCGCATTTAAAAATTGCGCCTATTTTTAGTAATGATTACAACAAAATCCAACCAAATAACTCCGCCATCGTTGCTGACCTTATGCCATCCACAGGAAATTAGCCTTGTTAGTGCCAAGTTTTTAATAGCAATTTCCCAAAAATTTCAATTTATGCCGAACCTCATTTAAATTAGCAGCATTATTTTGCATCAATTTACGTACTTTCAAAGGGCTTTTCAGGGAAGATTTATTTTCTATTTCAACAAATTTATTTATAGTCTAAGATTATGTACAAAATAAAACACTATATAAAAATTAAAAATAAAAATCCAGGATATCAATTCAATTTTAATTTATGTTGAATTAGTGATATTTTGCATGACTTTTCTTACTTTGAAGGCAAGTTAATATTTCTATTTAAAAAATTGTGTTCATAGTTATTATTTAAATTGTTTAGGTTGCTGTTTAAAATATAAATCTTCTTATAATTGGCTTATCATGTAAAATGTACTTTCTGAATTGCAAAATTGATTTATAGTTTATGTCTAAAGTGTTGATTAAGATAACAATTTTGCACATGATTTCAATTTGAATTTATGTTGAATCTCATATAAATTAGCATATATTTTCAAACTCTCTCTCTCTCTCATTTAAATTTGCATAAATTTTCTAGCTTCAAAAAGCTTTTTGAAGACAATATTAATTTCCTATTTTTAAAAAATAATTGATGCTTTGACAAGAAAGATCTATTGTGAAATAAATTTCAGTTTAACATCAAAATTTTTGCACATCAATTCAACTTTAATTCATTTTGTGTTTTGTATAAATTAGCATAAATTTGCATACTTTCAAAAAATGGATTTCTTATTTTAACAAAATAAATTTATAAATATAAATTTGAAATATAAATTTTGAATATTAATTAATTCAATTTCAATTTGTGTTTATTCTGTTTAAATTTTCATACTTTCAAAGCAAGACGATTTTTTTTTTGTTCTTTAAATAGATTCAAGATATTTGTTTTGCTATTTATGTTAAAATCAAAATCATATAGGGCATCTTATAATTAATAGTTTAAAATGCTGTTTAAAATAAAAATCTTGCTTATCAATTCATTTTCAATTTATGTTGAAGTTTATATAAATTAGCATACATTTTTGTACTTTTATAATGCTTCACAAGCTAGATGTGTTTTATATTCTTGATATTTAAAATGCAGTTTAAAAAAAAAGCTTGTATGTCAAAGGCTTGAGAATATTTTGGATCAACAGAGAAGTTGAATGCAATTATCGTAGAATTTCATTACTCGAAATGAGTTTCGTCTTTTGCTTTAGTAAACAAATTAATAAACTTTATTCTAATCGGCTGTCATAAGCTTCAAAATTAAACGTATGAATTAATTCACATGCTTAATAATGCTGAATTACAGGACTGCTCGAATAGGAAATACCCTGTAAATCACATAGTTAACTACAAAACAAAATCAACTAAATTTTAATATATCAGCTTATTTATAGGCACACTTTTACTACTTATATCACAGCGATCAAAAATGTTGTCTAATATCTGTCAGTGTTTAGACACCAGTTGTCAATTTACAGGGTATAGAAATGCGCACTAACGCAATTAAGTGACGCGCTGTGAAAAAGGAATGATAAGTAAACATGACAAGGCTTTTAAGTTTATTGCGCCAGCCAACTCTCATTTGGCTCATGCCAGAGCAAGGACATTTAACTACGCCATAACCTTCTCCATTCCCCTCCTCCTCCTCTTATGTGCCGTTCCCATGCATTAAGGGTGCACCGGCATATGCGAGCTGTGTGTGGTGGCTTCTACTTTCCTTTTTTTTTTTTCCTTTTTGTGTTTCTGTATTTTCCTATGGTTTTTCATCCCATGACGGAGGGGGGATGGGAAATTGTGCACTTACTGTCACTTTTCATATGCAAAGCACTTTGTGTCTGTCGCTAATTTAATAATATTCAGCATTTTACAAGCGGAGCAGACATTCAAAATGTTTGCGGCAATGCTGTCGACCAGAGTTACAAAGTGTCCAATTAAATGATTTTTACCCTGTCGTTAGACCTAGCCATTGAATGGGAATAGCGAATGTTCTCTCATGGATCCACCTGGTTGCCCTCAGTCTTCTTCTCCCTTCCTCTCTCTCCATCTCTCTCTCCGCATCCACTCGCGATTTTTTCACAGTCAGTGCATTTTGCAATAAATATCCGAAATTGCAATTGGCAAACACACACGCAAACTATTTGGCAAGCATTTTGGCTACGGAAGTTGTGAAAAATCGTTGACAAGCGACAAAACACTTGACAGCGTCAGCAGCCCAAGGAAACAGCAGCAACAAAAAATCCAGCCAAAAAATGTCACAGTCACACAAAAAATATATGTATATAGAGAAAGAAAGCAAAACAAAAACCAAAACCAAATCACAGCGAGCTGCAACGACAACATGGAACAATGTGTTTGCCTCTAGTGAAGCACAGCAAGATATCCTATAGTTAACATTCTTTTTATTAGAGGAATTTATAGGTAGAAAATAGGGAGATTACAATTACGCTTCCATTTTATCATTTTCTATATTTTAATATTTTTATATTTCGACATTTGGTAGAATCTTTTATAGAACATATTTTCTAGCAACATCGATTTGCTTATAAAATGTATATTTAAGTGTTAGAAAGGACAAGTTAATTATATAATATACTATTATTTTTTTATATTATATATTATTATTATATATTTATATTATTAATAATAAGTTAGTATGTGGCTTAAGAAATGTTATCTAATTACCTATATACTAATTAATAGGGTTGTCGAAAATTTTAAAAAATATCGTATCGATGATATTGTTTTTATCAAATAATATGATAATAATATTTCCAAATATCACCGAAAAATATCGATATATTTGATATTTTTGATTTTAAAAAAAAAATGTTTTTTCCTGGATAATAAAAAGAAAATAAGTTTTATAAACTTAAATTTTTTAATTATATGTTTAATCAATATATATATATATATATATATATATATATATATACATGTCTTATGTCTTATATGTATCTAAATGTAACATCAAGCCCAATTGGCAGAATTTAAAGATTTTAAAAACACTCTTTACTTTACGTGTATGTCCGTCAAAAATTGCAAAAATTTCGCTATGCTTATTGCGCAAGTGCGACGACAGATTCGATGAATTACCGCTGGTTTTAATTGTTTTCTCACAATGAATGTACTTCGCGGTGCCGCCTGTTATGTTTGTGTAATTTGATTTAACATTCATTTTTCCCTTTATTCTTCTGTCAAATTTCAAATTTAATTTAAGTTTAAATTGAAAGTTTCAATCGACGCTTTGAATTTAGAGTAACCAAGGAAAAAAATATCAAAAAAAAATATCGTGATTTCGATATTTGGGCAAAAAAAATATCACGATATAAATATATCATTTTTAGAAAAAAATATCGATATATTGATATTTTGATATATTATCAACAACCCTACTAATTAAGTAATATTTTTGAAACACTTTCTTTCGTCGCTACGTATACGTAATATTTCATGTACCCATCTCAAGCACCTCACCGCTCTAGGGTGTCACAAGAGAAAATGGCAAAAGAAGCACAGGGAAAAAAATGGCAGAACGTGTAAAAATTTGTGGTGCAAGCAAAGCCGAAAAAGGTGCAAAAAATGTGTAAATGTGCAATCAAATGAAAGAAAACCAATAATCGAAAAAAAATGCCAATGCAGCGCACACAACTTAGGAATTATTGGCTCGCCTCGCTGCAGGGGTGTGTGTGTGTGTGTGTGTGTGTGTGTGTGCAAAGGATTCGCGTAATGGAGAAGAGGCTGGCGAACAAAGGGAAGGGAGGGAAGTTTGAACAGCAATTGCAGTCAGGCAAGAAAATGCACTAAATAAAACATGAAATAGCTGAAAATCGAGCATGTGAGCAGCCGAGGCACGTGGCAGGTGTGTGCACAACAGTCTGTATGTGTGTGTGTGTGTGTGACAAGAATTTCAGCTATAAATTGTTGTCACAATGTATATTGTAAGTGCGGCAAAAGAGAGGCGAATGAGGAAATAAATGCAGAGCGAATGAGAGAAACAATAAATCAAGTTGAGTTGCGTTTGCGTTGCGATGCGTAAATTGCAAAACAAAAACGAGGGGCGCATCTTCAAATTGCGCACTCGAAAGAAGACAGAAACAGAAACAGAAGCGAAAGCTGAACTTGAGGGTTAAACTCACACTATAAGAACAACCTATTGTTTAGATGCGTTCTTAAGGTACTTCCGCCAAAAGAGAGCGAGAAAGTTCAAATGTCAAAATGCAAAATATTAATCATCATTATTTCAATCAACATTTATTAACATGGACTTTGCATTAGCACATAATGTATTTTGTGCCTTTGACCTCTGCCCCCTTCCGCACTTCGGAACTAGAAAAAGGGACCAAACATCGTTGTCGCATCCTTTTCCATCCGCCACACGCACATTATATCTATCTATATAGTAGAGAGAAGTGAGGCTAAACCACATTTTCAATTCGCCACAGGACAGTGAAGTCAAAAGGACCTTGCAGCTAACCAACTTCCCTTGCTCTCGCTTTCTGTCTACCATAAACACTCTCACAACCCTGTCACAGGCCACGGCCCGGCCGTTTGTCTTTGTAGCGCTGCCTGTCTGTGGTTACTCTCCTCCCTCCCCTCCCCCCTCTTAGCTGTTCTCTTACTCTCGGAATGTTGTGTGCTTGGAGTATCCTTTGGCTTGCCGTTGCCCAGCATCAGTCATTTGTCTTTTGTCATATTAATAATTCCCTTTTATTATTTTCACCATTACCGCACCAAAAATGTATATATATATATAATGTGTTGCTGATGTTCATGCTCTCCCCTCCCTTCCTCTCGCTCCCTTTGATCCCCAGCGTCCCTCATTATTCGACATTTATAATTTCTGGTTGTAAAGGTGCCGCGCACGCACCTTTTTGGCGCTGCGTTTTTTTCCCCTTTGCTGTGGCTGCTGTTCTGCGCTTTTTGCTGTGCTCTCATTAATAATAATAAGTTTAGGAGGGGGTCTCTCTCTGGGTTATCGGTGGCATTGTTAGACAAAAAGATCCGCTTAATGCCATTTATACCCATCCTTAAAAGTTAATCATCTCAAGCAGCGTCCTGCTCATCTCATTTTTTAATACGCACTCATAGATCATTAATATAAATTCCAGAATGACGGCAAAGTAATATTAATGCCTCGCATAAAAAATGCTGTCAAGTGACTTGAGTTCAGTTTGAGTTTGAGTTTGAGTTTGAATTGAGTTAAGTGCTGCCATTTTCCAACCACTTTTCTAGCATTTGCCGATTGTTAATTGTTAGACGAATATAAATATGGCCGCAAGACTCAACTAAAGAACTTTAAAGTTCTATCATAACTTTGGCATTTCTCTACTTTGTGTGTGTGTGCGTTGGGAAAACTTAAACGAATTGTTCATTGCTCAATTAGAAAAGTTCGGGATGGAGTAGGGAGGCAATCTGAAGCACTTTCACATGTTGTTGGCAGCTTTTTAAGTGCTTTCCAGATGCAAAAACAATTGGAAAACATTACGAAATCTTTGGCATAAAAGGATAACATGTGTGAGAGCCAAGAAAGTTGTAAATCTACTTGAAAATACTTTGGAATACGTTTATTTGATTAGCATTATTTTTCGAGGCAAACACCCCAAAAGACAATTTTGCTAATTCAAATCAAAGACACACACACACACACTCTGAAATACATGACATACACACGCAATCAAGTGGCATCAGCCGCAGCACACAAGTCAAGTAAAATGATTTGCAATTATTATTGTTTAATAAGTGCATAAGCCGACACTTATCCGACCCAAAAGACACAGACTTCATAACAAATGCCCTTGATGCCCGTTGTTGATGTCGCACAAGTTTGTGGCAAGAAGCCGTCGCTCAAAAGCAACAGAAGCCGAAGCCGCACAACAAAAGAATTTATATGCTGGGGTAGCACAAATTATCATAAGATGGCAGCATTTTTGAAACCCACCCGAGAAACCCCGAAAAAACGAGAGTAAAGCCAATTGTTGCTTCGAGTGGCATAAATCCGGGCACCGCATTGAAGCACTCAGCTCTCGCAGTTCGTTGCTCGAATCTGGCAAAACTCGTCTTTAGGCAAATGATAAATTGACAAATTTATTTGGGTCAAAGCGTGCCGCATTCATCATAATTTGCTCTTGGCCCCGTTGTGTGTGCCAGCTGGCCAAGAAAATTGAAAATTTTGTGAAATGGGCTCAGACTGTGTGCGCGTTGTGTGGCACTTGGGTTGTATTTTTAATGGAGTTTACTTCTTCGGGGGCCTAACACTAACAACTAAGCAAGACTGACACTTTTGGCTAATGCACATATAATGAGCTTAAGCCAGCCGAATGCCAAGGTTTTCACTTCTCCAACTCTGCAACTCGAAACAAGAACGTAAAATTGAAACTGGACCTTGTAGTGAGTTTCTCTGTTTCTGAATCTGGGTCCAAATGCGAGCCTCGAGCGTTCATTTGCATAATTAATATTGATGTACTTATGTTGTGCTGCTTCGAGTTCGTTGTTTTGTCATTGTTTATTTATTGTGCCACTGCCAAATGAGCAACATCCACCTGATTGAAGTTTCCAGGCAACGGAGCTCTAACATTGAAAGCCGTACACAACAGAGCTTCGAGCAGAGACAGATATAAAGACAGATATATATGCAATAGATAGAGATGGAGCTTCAGCCTTGCAGCTTATCATTGAGGCAACAACAATGGACTGGAATTGCAAGTCGATTTCAGTGTCTACAAATGCAATTGTTGCAGCTATTTATGAATAATGCAAAACATTTTCAATTTACAAGTGGACTCCCAATTCGAACAAGATAGACGGATACAAGCACATATACTATATATTTCTATACAGTCGAACTTTGCTCGATTTGAACTTGCAGAAAGGTTCATTGCACACTAAAGCTGTCTACTTAAAATAAATGTATAATAAGAGTAATTTAATTGGATATCCAAGTTCGTTCACTGCTACAAAGTTGTGCTTAAAGATAGCTGCAGGTTAATTGCTCCATTTGTATAATAGCCAATTGCTTATTTGGAATTGAACTCATCAATTATCAAGCACATTTCCTAATATCAAGTTACTTTAGATATACGATTAATTTCCTTGTGATTGGTAGAGAAATTGACGCACAGAGATAGACAATGAGAATGGCAAACTTATTGATAGAAATAAATAATTAATCAAGCGCAATGTTTGATTTCAAATTATGGGTTATTTATGAAATTAGAAAGTACATAAATATAAAACAATGAAGAAAGCTACATGTGCTCGACATTTTCAATACAAAAATGTAAAGATATTAAAGCAACACAATGCGGTATTATTCTTGAAATATACCGACTGAAACAATACTAAAATATATCAGAGGAATATTTCTATACTATTTCATTTGAAATATAAAAAATTAATGCACTGAAACAAATACAAGAATATACTGAAGGCTATGGTTGGTATATTGATATAATATTACATTTAAAATATACCAAATTAATGTAGTGATAACATATGTAAATATACTAATGACTACATTTGGTGTATGAATATACTATTACATTTAAATATACCTAATTAATGCGCTTAAATATACCAAATGTTATATTTGGTATATGTATTTAGTAGTTCATTCAAAATATACTATATATTACAAATATTTAATGGGTTCTCTATAGTGCAGAAGTTCGTCTTATATCTTCAACAACAACATTTCTTGTTGCTCGCTTAGAAACCTCTAAACATATTGTTAAGAAAATTATTCCTTACTGACCCACTTTAAAATTGCATTGTACACAGCTAAATGTATATTTGTTGTGCGATGTTTATCATGTTGCTTTTGCTTTTCTAAAAGGCTTCGGCCAATCAGGTGTGAAACACTTCTTTGTGGGGTGTGATTATAATGCAACAATGTATGGCAACCCGGGACAGAGCACGAACCCATTGTTGTGCAAAGGCAAGAGAACTCGATGCATTTGTTTTTGTAATCACACTTGGACACACTTACCTGGTGACAGCTCCTCGGTAATCCCTTGAATGGTGCGCGTGAACAGTGTCAACATAAGGACACTGGCCAACAGCAGCCATTGGCGTTGCTGCCACACATGCTGGGCATGTTGTTGCTGTGGCTGCTGCTGTTGCTGCCGGTGTTGCACTTGTCGAGTTGTTTGCATTGCTGCTGCTGCTGCCACTGTTTGCTCTCTCGCACACACTCTTTAATGTAGTAGGCAAGTAGTTGTACTTGTGTAACTACTCCTCATACATATGCTTGTGTATTCTGGATTGTTTCGATAGTGTTGTCAGCTAAGTTGCAGCTGCAAAAGAAAATAACATATCGTTAAGAAAACAATCACGATTCTGCCATTAGCTAAATAACACTATTATTAGAAGTTCTCCAGTCGTTTACTTGCATGGTAAAATGACTGGAAAGTTAGTTGTTAGAAACAAACTATTTATTAATAAAAAAATATTCTTCAAAAATGAATTTGATTACTGTTGAATTTGTCTGTAAACGTATCAGATAATATTATATTAATATAAGAATTGATCAAACTTAGATTGTAAGCTATATAGAATTCAAATGAATTAATTCGATTTTACTTTGCTTGTTGATTCCTTATAAAGTTTTGTTATTCTTGCTGAATTTTATTTAAAAAATGCTGGAGTATTTTTGAAAAAATTTATACAAACAAAATGAAAATAAAGGAAAAATTATATAAAAGTTGTAGAATATTCATTTAATTAAAATATAATTGGAATAGGTTATAAAATTAGGAAAAACAAAATTACCAAATATCTGTTAAGTTTTATTTCTTCGATGGAATAATTTAAAATGAAATAGAAAATATGTTTTTGATACTACCAAGACACATTACTATTCATACGTTTAATTTATTGTTTCTAATATTTTTTTCTATACATTTGATAACATTATTAAATATGAAAAGAAAACGTTGAAAATTATTTGGATGTTGCAGAAAATCGAATCCATCAATTTCTAATGAAAATAAGTTATAACGTTAGTAAAAAAACACATTGCCAACATCTTTATAATTATGTTTTGTATTAATTTAACACATTTTATTTATTGTTTCTTAGTCTTTTCATAATGATCTTTTATATTTTATGATAATTTACAATTATTTGCCGAAAATTCAATCCATCAATTTATAATGAGAATAAATTATAAAATTAGTAAACAAAAAATGGCCAACATCTTCATAATTATGTTTCGTATTAATTCTTCAGAAAGTTCCCCTAAGAAATTGTATCAGAGGGTGAGACTCGGTCTTGTTGACGCGTCTCGCATTTGTTGGACAATTTGCCAGGCGAAGATGAAGTCAAATCATTAATATTTTCAACGTTGACTATATTGACAGGCAGCGTCGTCTCGTTTTGTCTGACGTGCACAAAATCAGACCGTGTTCGCCGTGACCGTGGCCGTAGCCAACGCAATCGCATCCGCGTCCGCGTTTGCGTTTTGCAGTTGCTCTTGGTGGCAAGCCGGGCACATCACTCACAGAGAGGACCGCGCGCCGCAAAGTATGCAACGTCATGCGGCGCTGCGGTGCGTTTCATCATCGTGGCGATGGCTATGCGAACTGAACTGGAACTGGTTGGTAATGGTAACAGTCAGCGGGAAAGAGAGGACGGTGGACGGTGGACAACGGGCAACGGGCAACATCACCGTTAGCGATGCTCGTGGGCGCGCTGGGGCTACACGTCAAACACATTCATCACAAGTGCCAGAGTGACAGATGGCAAATGCGCCTACAGCTGCTTTTTCTTCTGTCCCACTCTGACTCTCTCTCTCTCTGTCTCTCACTCGCTTTTTCTCTCTGTCTCGCCGAGTGGCCTGCTTGGCCTTATGTCATTCGCAAGGGCAAAAGGACAAATGAAAATTTTCCAATTATTGCAGACACTCACTTGGCTACGCGGCCGCAACGTAAATTTAACGCTTTAAACTGACGCCCATTTGTCCATTTTTCATGCAGCCGAAGCGAAATCTAAAAATTTAGATGAACGCAAATCATTTGTCAACGCTCTAAAATACCCTATGCAGTACATATATAATATGAAATATACTCTGACTGCATTTTTAAAGTCAATCTCTTTGGCTTTGTGCCCAAAATGTCAGAAATGTCACCAAGCGTGGGCGGCAAAAAATAAACAGAGTATTTGTGGAGAAAAGAACAGCAAAAAAAGAAGCTTGCCAAAGCAAGCAACAGTTTGGAAACAGTTTACATACTTTTTAACAACATCAATCAGTGACAGAAATATCATTTATTACAGCATCTAGATGGTGAACTCTTACAGGGTATCTGTCAGTCGTATAACTAGCACATTTCCCATTCGTGTTACAGTTTCCAGTGACGCGGCAGTTGATCAAAAACGCATTTTGACTCTGTCAGCGTCAGCGGGCACGATTTTAATAAACGTAATGTGGCCACATGTGCGACTGACATGATTTGGCATTATCGCAGGATAACCGAGCACCGAAAATACAGCACATATACTCTCTACTCTCGTATGTAGTATATTTAGAAGTATGTTGTTTAGTGAAAGTGAGAGAAATTTTTTGGGCCAGCAGTGGAAGATTGGCTTTCCATTTTGCTGATGTCGTTGCGAGGGTCAGGCTTTGGGATTTTGATAAATATATTTTAGATTTTTTCGAACATCTTTTGCTGGTATATGCTGAGTAATTACACATACACACATACACGTGCACTACACATACTTTGCTGTAGAATATTGATTGAATTTGAGCTTTATTTTGCAGGGCTGGCTTGGCTTGCCATATGCCAATGCAAAGCATAACACAAAGCCGCCCCATAAAAGCCACTTTCATTTTCACATTTTCACAAAGTGTTCAGCTAGAAACTTTCGCTAATATCGAATGTAAAACGCTCCAAAACCACGTGTGTGTGTGAGTGTAAGATGGTGTGTATGTGTGTGTGTTGGTGTGTGGCAAGTTTTACGAGCGCCTGTTAACCGCGGGTATTTACACTAAGTCTAATGAAATGTTTAACAAGCACTTTGCTGTGCGCAAATCCCAATGACCCATAATATTAGCATAAAATCACTTGGCAGCCAAGCAAGGGGCGGACTAAGGAAAAACGCCAGCCACCCAGCACTGTCCTCTTGCCCCTGACTCTTCTGTGTGTGTGTGTGTGTGTGTATCATAAATAGTGTGGCAGCAACCAGAGTGAGTGAGTGTGACTACTTGGTTAGTCTGCCAACGTTGCATGCCACGCCTGAGGGCCTCAAGCAAAATGCTCATTTAAATTGCGCACTTTAAAGTTTTTGGACGAGCGTGAAAGGCTTAACGAAGCGATCCACAAACTCGACTAGTCCTACTCCATATATCTTTCTCTCTCTTTCTGGACGAGTACATCAACAGCATCAGCATCAACATCAGCATTAGGAGCGGGGAATCTCGAGTGTTGGCGTATTTTCAATTTGAACGCATAAATTTTTATGTTGGCCATACTTTATTTACTGTACTGGCCCCATTCTCTCTCTCTCTCTCGCAGTCTCTTGCTCTCGCTCTACGCTGTTTGTTTCCACAAAATAAATTACATTAAAATTCTAAGCCATCAGCCGCTGTGGAAATTTATTTTTGCACATTATCCGCTTGCCGCAAATTGTATTTATTCCGCAGTCTGCGCTCTGCGTTTGCTTCCGGCCAGCAAAATAACAAAATAACAAAACAACAGCCAAAAAAGCAACAACAGCTGCTGACGTTTTAGTGGCACTTACTCTCAACTCATACCTAAAACTCGCCACTGTTCTCCGCTCTGTTGCTGTTGCTGCTGTTGCTGCCACTGACCAAAGTTGTAAAGTATCCTTCAAGGCAATTAGTTTATTTGTACAATTTCATTTCATTTAGGCGGTCGGAATTTTAATGCATTTCATTAAGTTTCTGTGTAAATTTTACACTTTCATTTGTTCCACAAAAAAGGACTAAAACAGCACAGACAATCAGAGTTGTAAGGAACGAGAGCCGGCCTTAAAATAACTGACACATCGCATACCTAATAAACCTAAAATTCCTGTTATCTTATAAGTTTATTTATTTTACTATATATATTTTATAAAGAAAATTTATTTGACTACATAAATTATGCAGTAAATAGCATAAAGATAAACAAGTACCTACATTAGTAAATAAAGAAGCTAAAACATAAAGTGTCAAGAATTCATTTTTAGGTCAGTATTTTAAACCATACTAACATAAGTACATTTGTATTATCTTCCAAAGGGGAATAAGGCATTATTTTGCATTATTTAAATTTACCATTATAACAATATACCACAAACACATTAATAGACCGTTTACACTGATGTTTTTGCAAGACAAATTTAAGTTTATTTCCTTCCATTGTTTTTTGTTTATCGGTATGTTAATCTGCTTAAGTACAAATGACCAAAGAGTAAATATCTCTCTTTTGTTCTCTTTAAATATGGACACTTGTATATATCCCTTATATATGTTATTTTATAAAAGTTTTAATTTAGAAACATCTTTTTGATGTTAAAACGATTTTCTGACTATTGTTTAAGTTAGTATTAGAATCTAAATATAAGTATAATATAGAGAATTCAAGAAAATTCAATTTAAGAATTAAAAAATAGATTTGGCATTACGAATATTTGAAAATAATACCAATAGGCGCAAATTAAAATTTTGCAAACAGCCTGAGGAACTCAGATTCTTCAGATGAACTTTGTATTCTAGAACTTAGTTCAACGTTAAAAATAATGATAAATAAATACATGAATATAATTTTGTGGAAGAAATTGTTATTATTAATGTATTAGTTAAGAAAAAAATATTTATATCACAGACCTTTTTAATATTTCTGAATATTTGCAAGGCAAGGAATAATAGAACATATTGCAAAGTCAGATGTTTGACATAGAAGGTAATTGCAAATACCCAGACATGTACAAATATAGTAAGCACGGAAAAATGTTGGAAAATGTGCAGAGACTATATTGAAGTCTCTTATTTTCCAAATATATGAAAAGCTAATATTCTTGGCAACCTTTGATAGAAATACCTTCATACAAGCCAATCTTGCATACTCCATCTATTTTTGCTTGGCAATAGCAGCACACTAGTGTACCCACACATACACAAACATTCACAGTTACACATACACTCTCACGCTCAAGTGTGTGTACACACATACAAAAGGAATATTTATGCAGCATTTGCTCACATCCAAATGTATAAATTATCTGTATTACGACACTGATACTTACTCAAATAAGGAGCACAACTAAAATCCCTTTAGTTTATTAACAAATGCAGCTGTGTAGTTAAAGTGTAGCATATTTCATTGAATGTTTTGGCAGCGCAGAAAAAATGTAAACACAATTTGGTATAATACACAAATAGAAGGGCCACAAAGAGACGCGTTGAGCGCGCCGAGCGTCTCTCTGCTTTTGTTTCTGAGTTCTGGACTTTGATTTAAGGCACTAGCAGCACTTTTCTTAAGTTAATTTCATAGTCTACACAAAGTGCACTAATTCATTGATTAACTGCATTGATTTACTTAATGTTTAACTGGGTTTTTAGCATAAAAACAATATACACGAAAAATCCACAACCGTACGAATTTCGATGACAGACGGAGAAGTCGATGCGCTCTCATTGCGTGTGCTGTTCCATTCCGCAACGTTTCGTCCTATTGGGCAGCTGCTCTCCTGAGAGAGAGAGCACAGTGAGAACACAGCGCAGCTGTTTCAATGTGATTCACGTCCCTTTGGTCGGGGGTGGGAAGCGGCCTTTGGCAACTGGCAACTGTCAAACTGACAGCCGAGTCCAATTCAAGGGTTTTATGCGAATCTGAAACTGCGCAGACGCTGCGCTCGCTCGCCAGCTGTTTCGTTACCACAACGTTCCATATTCGCTGGCAGGCTGGCAAAAGGACGTTTGGATGTTTGGGCTGTCAAGGGTTGTTGAGCATCTCACACAACTCTCGCATCTCCTGCATCTCGCACCCCTGCTAACTGCTCCGATACCGACAATTACCTGGAGAATTGGCATTAGCCCATTTTCGTTGCGTTATAAATTGCGATTGTCACTTTGGAGCATTTTGTGTGTGGAGAGTTGAGGAGGTGGTGCTCCTATGGTCGCCTGTCTGTCATACTGAGCTAGCAAGCTGGCAGTGCACATTGTGCCCAGAGGGTGTCTGGGTGTCTGCTACTTCGATGCTATGACTTTCATTTCGTTCGATTACATGTCCAACCTCCTTCCACTTTCCTCTGCTCAACAACACCCCTTTGGCTCCTCACACTGCTTATGCAATTACATTTAACTTTGGCTGAATCTGAAGATGAAACACGAGCCAAAGCATCGGAGGATGGGGGATGGACCAAGGAGTTGCGTTGCCTGTGACATGGAATTAATTTTCGATTTTATTGTCAGTTTGTCAACTGTTTAGTTGTTGCTGCTGCTGTTGCTGCTGTTGGTGCTGCGCCTGACTTTGATTTAATTGAAAATGCATGAATATGCAATTTTTAGATCGTATAAACTCGTAACTGCCAGTTTTTATTGCCTGACTCATTGAGTTGGAAGTGCTCAAAATTTTAGGTTTAATGGCCCATTTGGCTACCGTCAACATACCCTAGACTTAACTGACTTGAATTACAAAACACACGCACATAAAAATATTCATGAATTTTAGTTAATTCAACAGAAATTTACATTAAAACACACACGTAATAATACAAATAGATATTTATATATAGTTTATTTTTTATCAACATGAGTATGTGGGAGGATTTTATTAAGTGTTTCAGGAAGGGCACCAAGATCAAGGGATGCTCAGCGGACAAGATTGCAGAGCTTTTCCAGCGAGTTCCTCCGGGTCAGCGCAAAAATTTAATAGAGTTTTCCAACAAACACAATGAATACGTAGAGTAAGTTAGTTCTTTCTATACTCAATGCAGATTTAATGTATTCCAACTTCTTTGCAAAGTCGTGTGCGCAAATATCCAGATAAAATGCCAACTATCGATTGGAAATATTACAAGACGAATGTGCGGAAAGAAATGGTTGATTGGGTGACGGATTTCGAGAAGAAATACGATAATGTGGACAGCATGTTTTCGAATCGTCATTCCATGATTGATTTTTCCAAATACTTTGGCGAATTGGAAAAGCAAACGGAGGAAGTGAAATTGGAAGTTAAGAAATTTAAAGAGGCATCCAATGAACGCATCAAACTTCTACAGCTGAAAATGGATGAGCTAAAATGCATGAAACCCTATTCCGAAATGACCATGGAGGAGTTTTGTTTTGCCCATCCCAATGAGGCGCCCGATTTTATAAATAAACCCACTTTCTGGCCGCACACTGTCGAGGAGAATTTGCCCAACGTGGAGCATGTTCATGAAGAGGAGGCGAAAAAGGAACCACAGAAAGATAAATCTGATCCTAAGAAGCCACCTCCTACAGATGCTCCTGCTGGCAGTGAGAAGCCGGATAAGGGAAAGGAAGTGGATAGTAAGAAGCCAGCTGATTCTCCTAAAGAACCCGAGAAAGAAAAAGTACAAGCTGTGCAGGTTGAACCGAAAGAATCAACCGAAAGTCAGATTACAGAAAAGGTCACAGAATTAGCTTCTAAAGGAATTGAATTAGTCAAGGAATTAGGATCTAAAGCAATCGTTGTGCTGCAGAATTTGTGGGAGAAATGGGAAGCTAAGCGAAGACAGGTGGCGAAGGATGCTGAAGCAGAAAGAAAGAAGAAAGAATCGGCGAATGCAGTTAAGACTCTTGATGGAAAAGCGGTTAGAGACGTTGCTTCACCTGAGATTTGCAATAAGACCATAATTCGAGGTGAGGAAATGGCCAAGGCTGATGTTAAAGAACAACACGTTGACTTGACCATAGAAGGAGAAACGGATCCGGAGGAACAGATTTCTAAGCAAAAGACGAGAGAGGCAAAGGGCAAGGGTACAGTATGTAAGGAGGAAGGTGAAACAGTCTGCTCCCAGAAATGTCAGGATAAAAAATGAAGAAATTGAAACAATTTGCCAGAAATATGAGGAAAAGAAAAGCAAGGAAGATGCCGATAATATTTGCCAGAAATATGAGGAGAAAAAGAAAACCGAAGATGTCGATTCAGTTTGTTACCAGAAATATCAGGAGAAAAAAGAAAGCTAGCAGACTGAGTGCAGATGAAGAAAAGTCGTGTAAAGAAGCCGTAACACAAGACGATGCCAAGTTGTTAGCAAAGCAGAGCGAAGATGAATGCAAGAAGCCTAAAAAAGAGGAGTACAAGTGTAAACCAGATGAGAAAGCTTCGCTTGATACAATAGTAAAGCCAGCAGCAAATGCTGAGCAACCAACAAGTATTGTAAATACTTCAACTCCAGCTTCAGGTGATGACAATACCATAATTGGAATGCATCAGGAGTGTCTCACAGCTGAGAATGAGATATTTTTGGGATCAAACCGAGCTCCAAAGTTTGACACTGAGAAGAATAAAGTTGAGGCATTCGATAAGAATAAGGTTCAAGCGTCTGATGGCAAAAAGATTGAGATTTCTGATCACAAAACTGAACCAGCTGTGCAACCGAAGCAAGTCTCACAAAATGAAATAATTGCAGCTGCATTGGAGAAGCAATTGTTTAAGACTAAAAGTTCCACAGTTCCCAAATCGGAGCTTTCTGATGAAGGCAGCAACGAGTTCAAATCTTCGTCAGATGTTAAACAGCTGGGTAAGCAACAGAAAGCGCAAGGAGATCCCGAAGAGATTGCCAAGAACATGTTCAAAATGGCCACAGGAGCTGCTCAACTGCTGTCGGATGCCAAGCGGAGCATTGAGCAGGTGCACAGAGAGAATGCTGGCCAAATTGAAGTGCTGCAGCATGCCTATGAGACGGCAGAAAAGCAAATCAATCTGGCTCTAAGTCAGGCCTACAGTGCTTTAGCTTCCGCAAAGAAACTCGCACATCGTGCTCAAAGTACTTTGGAGGCCGACGAGCAGAAACTGGTGTCCACCATTGAGAAGCACTCGATGTTGGCCAAGTTGTTGGCCAATCAGGCTGTGACGATGCAGAAAGAAATCTCTAAACTTCTCGCTGGTCTCAACAAGAAACAATGAGTTTAGAGTTTATTATATATTTAAATGTAATTTTACATTGCATGTTCGAACTGTGTTCGCATTAAATTTGCGGTTAAATTTTCAAAAACCAAGTGAAAGCGAAGCGGGTGTTCCAGGGTGCAAGGTGTGTGTTGCATGATGATGGTGCTTTCTGTGCTACATATGCAAATTTTGTTTGGAAAGCTCAAGCAATAAATTTTGGTGCAAAAAGCTAAGCGAAATATCGAAACTTTTGCTGAGAGTGGCCGAAACTTTGCGGTGAATTAGCCAAAAATTTCACTTTGGCCAAAAGCGTTGCGTTACGATATCTGAGTGTGTGTGTGTCTGAGTGTGTGTGTGTGAGATAGGTGTGGGTGTGTCAGCTGGCCTAGTAGATTGCATAATTATGCAAATGTGTTGTTTTTGGGCGTTCAAAGTGGCGCATTTGAAAGTGTTGCCTACTTGTTGGCCCTCTCCACGCTTTTCTCCTCCATCCCCCTCCATTTCGCTGCACAATTTTCACAATCAAAACACATTTGCATAATTATACAAAGCACATTTCCTACACACCTAAAAGTGCGAGTGTGAGTGCGAGTGCGAGTGTTTGCATTTAATTCAAGTTTGATAGTTTGTTATAAACTTTAAGCCGAACGCAACGCATCGAGGGCACTAGAACAATGGATTCGTTACAACAAGAGAAACAACAATCGGGCTTTGTTTTATTTGTATTTTTATTTTTATTTGCAATTTCAAAAGGATGGGTGGGAGGGGAAGGAGGAAAAGTTTTGGGCTTTTAACAAGCCATATAAATTCAATTTGGAGCCAAACTCCTTGATGAGCAACGTAAAGTGCGTTTTGTAAGCTCGAATTAGCATATTGCCTTAATCGATTTCATAGGTGACAAAAACACTTTGAAAGGACGACAGTTAATTTACCTTTTGGGACAGTTTTCGTTTTCAGGATATTTGCATATTTCGATGGCAGATTCAAAGGATGTTTTGTGATTAGGCTAAAAAGGATTATTCATGAGCCTGAGCTGAGTTGAGTTGAGTTGAGCTGAGTGCCCAAAAATTGTGTTTAAAGCACAATCGTTATCGTAATGTCAGCCAATATTCAAGGCAGCCGCCATTTGGCAGCCCAATTTCGAAACGCAAAACTCTCAGTCTGAATTCAATGCCAAAAATGTTTAGAGACAAAGACAGTCAGACAGACAGCGACAGCGACAGGGACAGCGATAGAGACAGAGTTTTGGCTTATAGTTTTATGTTTTATGTGCTGCCTTGTTGACAATTGCCCGCTGTTTCTTGTTGCACTCTCGTCGCATTGTCGGAAATATAAAATATGGCCATTATGTTTATTGTTTTGCAACCACACACAGAGAGAGAGAGAAGGAGAGTTGCATGTTGCAAGAGTTGTCACTGGCAATTTCCAATTGAAATAGATTTTTTGGCAAATGCTTTCAGATTGTTGTGTGTGGCATTGTTTTTTTGGCAGCACTCCAGGCATAATTAAAAGCCTTTGTTTGGCCTCAAGATGCCGCCATAGAGACTTGGTTATGGCCATAAGCACTTGACTGGTTGTTAACATTTTTTACTGCCGTCGTTTGTGGCATTACCCGGGATTATTTTGGCCACCAAAGTAATATGTAGTAAGTATGTTTGTTAGTTTGCGTGTGTGTTGTGTTGTGCCGTGTTTTTAGTGTATTATTCTCTGTGTTTTTGGCCGGCTCACCTGGCTGCCTGCCTGATTAACGCTTTTTATGGCTGCGCAAATATTTGAGGCAGTTTTTAATAGGCTACTTCTGGGCCTAAGTTATGTGGAGAAAAGCCTAATTAGCAGCGTTTAACTAAGCCTCACGGCCCCACTGTGTGTGTTTGTGTGCTTTTAATGCGACGTGATCGTGGTTATTAAAACAACAAAAAGGGGTAAATGCCAACCCAACGGGCTCACCCTTAGCTGCCTTGTAGTTGTAGTTGTAGTTGGCTGCCAGCAAAATGTAAATTTCAGCTGAGTGCCTCATTGCTTACACGTTGTCCACGCAGCATGGCGCCGCAGAAGAGAGCTCCTGCTGCTCCAGTTCCTGTTGCCTGCTGCCTGCTGCTTGGCGTTGCCTTGATTAGTCCAGGTCCGGGCTGCTGCTGCTGCCACCTCCACTTCTGCCACACACACACACACACCCAGACTCACAACGTGTCCTTCACATTCAGTAACTAGACAGGAGCAAAGGCACCGCAACACACTTAACGACGTAGTTAGCGTTAGTTAACGTATGTACGTGATATCGTTAAACTGGTATAACGTTACCAGACCCCCACAGCATAATAAGTGTCTTATTAGTTATGCCAGCACACCAACAGCAGCAGCAACATCACGATTCAGTTACTACGATTATTGTTGGTGCACCTACGATGGACATTCCAACCAACATTCAACCCCGTTCACGCATTCACGGATCACGCATCACGTGCCAAGCTGGGAGCTGGGAGCTGGGAGCAGGGAATCATTGGATGCCACTTGACAATTTCCATGCGACAAGCTCGAAATTTGAATAGAGAATCCGTTTTGTTTACACAACTCTCGCTGTTGCGCTGAATGACTAATGCGCCAATACTCGTATCATTGACTGGGGGGCGACAATTTGCAATATATCGAAGCATTACGATATGCCAGCTTCCACATCCAATTAGCCGGTTGTTCAAGCAGTTGGCAATTGATAAGCGTCAATGACTTTTAATTAATTCAAGGCAAATATTGTGGCACAACAATTGCAAGTTTTCCTTTTCGTTTTTTTTTTTTTATATTTATTTTTAGTGGCGCAGTGTAGGAAGAAGTCCAAAATCAACAAAACAACTTGAAATCTATTTGCACAGCTAAGAGCCAAAATGCTGTCCACATTACAAAAAAAGAAAAGGAGGGAGAAGGTAATGGAAAGAATGGATGAAGGGCAGAGGAAAAGTAGAAGACGAAGATGAAATTAACGCAGAGGCAGAGGCAACGAAATGAAAATTAAATTCCAAACAGCCCTTGGCCTCAACTCCTGTACTCCAAGTGGTTGTTGCGATGGAGGAGAGGATGAAGGAGAGATTGCTGTTGGAGTGGTGCAGGTCCTGCGGCCCACGGTCCAGTTCCAGGTAATCGCAAACGTGTAGTATTTACTTTTAGCTTTGCTTGTTTATTTTTTAATTTCCTTCCAATTAAGCAACAAACAAGCCGCCTTCCCAAACAAACTCCCCCACTTTGAATTCTCCCTCTCGTTCTCTCGCTCTCTTATCGACTCGCCCCCCGTTCGAACTCAACGCAGCTGACGTTGGCAATAAAAACGCCAAATGAAACGAAATGAAATCTAGTCAAAGTTACGTAAATGTTAACGCAATCGCAATCGCAAACGTAATGAAAACACGTTGGCACAATTCATTTAAAATCTACATTGGGCCAAAACAATTTGGCATTCCAAAGACACAAGGACACAGAACGTACAACGTAGAACGTAGAACACAGGACACAGATGTGTATGCTTTTAGGCGCATTTGTGGTTAATTTCCATTCGCACGACTTGCGGTTCTCTTCAGGCGAGCAGAAGGAGAACTCCTCTGCTCCGATCCTGTGTCCCTTTATGCTCATTACTTATGCACAAGTTGTACGCATAAATAAAACATGTCAGGCGAGTGCGAGCCTAACTGACTTGCGGCTGTCGACTCCTATGTACACACACATACACCCCGCCCGATCCCTACTAGGATCCATATCCATAACCCCGACTCACGCGATTTTTGTAGGCAACACGCATAGCACTTGACAAAGGTTCCTAATGTGGGGACCAAAACAATTAGTTGTCGACCGGGCAAAAAGCGACTGTTGATAAGCCTTAACTATGTGCAATAAACAAGTATTTTATAAATACTTTAGTTTTCACAACTGTCCCATCAATCTAAAGAAATGAGAATGTGAAGCTACTATATTTAACACAAAAATCAATGCAGAAATTATAAGAAATATGTATTGTTAAAAGATATTTTTATGACTTAACTAAATAAGTATATGCAATTATAGTGTGTAATAATAAACTATTTGAACTATTTCAGCTTTTAAATCCAAGGAAAAAAGCTCTAGCTCTAGTGTTTTATATTGCATCAACTGGATTGTTCAAATAATATCTATGCTCATCTTGTAACTTCCTCTGTGATCAGCTGAGGAACTTAGCAAATAAAAGTTTTATTAAGCATATTATTCTATTTTTGTTCTCATTGGAATTAATATTAAATTTTGTTTATCTTGAAAATTCGCATTGTTTGGATTATTTTGAGTTCTATTTGCAAATTTCATTGCAAAAATTCGTGTTACAAATTTTTACAACTATTTAAACTGAACAAGGTAACAAAAACAGATTTACTATTCAAATTGTCAATTAGGTATTATTACAATGTATTGAAGATTACATTTTACATTCTTATTTATTCTTTGTAAGTAATTAATATTCAGAGATTTCTTAAACATCGTACGTAGATTATTATTACATAAGTAAATAGCAATTGAAAATCATACCCTTTAAAAATCATCCATTATAAGACATAAACTGGGACGATTACGAAAACGAAAAGACACTCAAAACCAAAATCTGTCAAATCTCTACAAACAATTTCGTACACAAATCTAATACACTAAAAAGTCACTTCAGGGCCATCTGGTGGAGGAACTGAATAATGGTGCGAGTTGGTCGACCGCTCATGCGACCCTCCAGAAGATAAAGTGGCGTACCGTGTCCACACAACATTCCGGTGCCCTTGGAGTCAATATGCGCAAAGTCCGCGCAGTTGACCAGCGATTGGAGCACTGCGGCACCCAGGCAAGAGGAGGCGGGTCCTTTGCCTTGATTGCACAGATCGTAGGTCATGCTGGGTCCGACGAGTTGCTTGAAGTGCTTCCAGAGTGGCATGCGCCACATGCGATCGCCCGTGAGGGAGCCGGCTTTCTTGAACTGCTTCCACAGTGTGGTGCGATTGGTCCACACGCCCGTTGCTGCTGCACCCAGTCCGAATTTCACTCCCCTGGCATAGGTGCCAATATCTACCAGCGTCGAGGGTTTCTTAGCACTCTGGGCATACAAAAGGGGATCGGCCATCATTGCAATGCCAGCCAGAGCCGTGTTCTTGACGCCCAACGTTGTGCCATTCATTAGGGTTATTACATCGCCCGGCTTGACAGCCATGCCCGATGGCATATTCTCGCAAAGAGGGAGCACAGCGGACACATTGATGGGCAGCGACAAAGCTGCCGCCGCTCGAATGGCAGCCACAACAGTTGCAGCTCCACTCACCGATGCACGGTTCTTGTCCATACCGTTTTTCTCCTTCAGGCACAACCCGCCACTATTGAAGGTCAGACCTTTGCCAAGCAGCGTGATGGCTTTGTCTTCCGGGGAGGCGCCCACATAGTTGATCTCGAGGAGAACTGGTGGCTCACATGAGCCTTTGGCCACCATCAAAAACGAGTTGAGGCCTTGCGCTTCGATCCAGTCCATGGTGCGCACCTCGACTGATACACCACAGGGACACAGGGCATCAATGGTGGCCTGAGCAAAGATTGTGGGCGTCATGTGGTTGCTTGGCGTGTCCGACAAACGACGCGCCAAGTTCTGCGATTCTGCCTTGAAGAGTCCTCGCGTCCAGGCATCGACACCTTCTGTGCCATACAGCTCCACTTTGGGTATAGAGTGGCGCTTGTTTTTCAATTTGTTGGTGTTGTAACGCCACACGGCCAAGGCTGCTCCCTCGGCTGCCTGTTCGGGGTACTCCATGCCATCGACGTAGACGATTTTGCAGCCATGCAACTGCAGGAATCTAGCGCCAGCTGCGGCCGCAATACGTGTATTCTCCATGCCCAGATCGATGTTTTCCTCCTCATCGAGACCTGCGTTCTGTGGACCTACGCCAATGACGGCCACGCTTGAGAACTCTTTGTCCACATTGCTAAACATTCGTCCTTTGCCCAACTCTCCGGTCATACCCGACTCCCGCACCAATTCTGATATTTTTCCACTCACACGATCGTCAAACTTCTCACCGCCCGACGTCAGCTGGGGATCTTTCTCGCCTGACTTCAGGTATAGCCCGATTACAACGCCATTCATGCTATCGCATTTGGTCCGCATCTGCGTATACCTAGCACATGGTGCCTGGGACGCAATGCGACTCATTCGAAATAAATTCAAGGCGGATTTACTATAAACTGTGGCCTGTGATTTTGCCATTTTAATTGTTTTTTTTATATATCTTTTCTGATTTAGAATACGCTCTCCAACAATATAGATATATGTATTAAATAGTTGCACTTTAATTTTAACAATTTTTCGAAAGGTTACAAAAAAAAAACTGTGTTTTAAAAATATTAAGCGCTAAGCATTTAAATACACTGAATATACTGAACTGACTGAGGAACATTTCCAATCGGTCCCTATGAAAATCGAGTTGAGTTGGAAGTTTAAATCTGGTGAACTGAGATGGGAATTATTTCTTAATATAAAGCTATCGAAAATATTTTCTTTTCATTTTATAAACGGAAGTGAATTATAAACAAGTAAGAAAGTTACAGTCGAGTTGGCTCGACTGTGAAATACCCGCTACCCATTTTAAATGAAAGCAAAATATTGCGGTATTTTTTCAAAATATACCAAAATACAAATATACTAAAAATATACCAAACTGTGTATTTGTTATATCGATATAGTACCACATTCAAAATATACCAAAGGCGCCACAATATATCGAATTGTCAGCCAAAGCAACTAAGACCACTAGTAAGTAGGCGTTTTTGCCAATACAAAAGTATTTCTTTGATAACTTCCACAATTTTTATCTGATCCAAATTTTCAGAAATCATAACTACTATTGATGTTATTGTATACACCAAAATTCCCAGCTATAGCTTGAAAATTACGCTTGTTATTCCATTTTATTGATTTGAGGGGCGTAAGTGGGCGGGGAAAAAATTTGAAACAAACTTGATGTGCGTGCAAACATAACAAATGCTGTCGAAAAAAAAATAATAGCTCTATCTCTTATAGTCTCTGAGATCTAGGTGTTCATACGGACAGACGGACAGACACACAGACGGACAGACGGACATGGCTAGATCGTCTCGGCTGTTGATGCTAATCAAGAATATATACCGGCACAAAGTTATAATACCCTTCTACCCTATGGGTAGCGGGTATAAAAAGAGTGTGCTCGTTATGAGATAGTTACTACGTATTTTAAATGCAGCACTCTAATTTATTGGGTCAGAGATGACTCTTTTCTCTTATTAAATACATTTGCTGGAGGCAGAAAATTATAATACCCTTCTACCTTTTTGGTAGTAGAGACCAAAAACGATTTTCATTCTCATTTCCTTAACGCGCTATTAACTTGTCTCCATCTCAAGACTCGTTTTCCACCTTTTGTGTGATTGAATGGTCAAGCAATTGACAAATTGACAACCTGCTGACAGGCTGAAAGACAATTATGGCACTCATGGCACTTTTGAGTCAGATTGAAGTTTCAGCTACCACTTCAACCGTGGCTCTCGACTTGCAATTTGATGTCATGCAAATGATTAAATTTGCAATTATACAAAAAAATCAACAACAACAACAACGGTAACAAGCTGACGTAATGAGTAAGTGCAATTGAGAGAAGCCCAGGAGAGAGAAAAAGGGGGAAAAACACTCGTTGAGACTGCAAAAAAATGCAACGAAGCCGCAGACGAAACACGTAAAAGCAATAAAGCAATAAATTGCCCAATTTGAAGCACTATTGTAGCCAATAATTTGCAGAGCCACTTGGCTGCCTGGTTGGTCGGCTGGTTGGTTGGTTGGTTGGTTGGTTGGTCGGTTGTTTGGTTGCCCAGTTCGCCAGTTGGTTGGCCATGGATCACACACACAGACATACGCACACAGATATGCGCTTGTGCCCATATAATTTCAACAGAAATATGCACATTTGTCAATGTCGCGTGATTGATGTGGTCGAACGCATTTCCGCCAAGCAGCCATCGCGGCCAAATAAAAAAAGCAAAAAAATCCGGGAAAAAAATACCGACAGTCAACAGCGTGTAATGTACACACACACACACACACACACATACAGACGTGTAGTGGCGGCAAATAAAAACAGCGAGAAACAATTTTTTAATACTATATGTATATACATACATATAAGTGCAAAGAGAAGGTTGGGAGCATGATTGCGTGTGAGGCCCCAAAGGATGCTGGCGGCTGCGTTGGCGACATTACGCGATTTTACGCATGATTTAAAATTAATGACAGCAAGGGAGAGACCAAGAGAGTGTGAGATGGAGAGAGAGAGAAAAATGGAATCGGAGTTGTAACATAATGTGTAGCAAACACAACAAAAAGCAAACACACCTCTCACACATGAGAGAGAGAGAGGGGGACAGAGCAGCAGCAAAGTGGAGTCGCAGGCAGTCAGGATGTTTAATTTCCTAAATGCATAAATCTCACTAATACGCACAACAAAATCTAAGCGCGGCTTATACGATTGCCGCTTTTTTGTGTCTGGCTAACAACAACGAGAACAACATCCGAAAATCATAAACAAACTTCAAAGGACATTTACGGCGGACAGTCGACAACTGCCCAATGCCAAATGTGTGAATAAAAAAGCGAATGTTGAGCTTATTACGCACAGATACGAGTCAGAGGCAAGCACACACAACAACACAGCACCTAGGCAACCACAACAATTCAGCTTCATTTGTGCTGACACACGCACAAGCACACGCACACATACAGAGAACATTTGTTACGTATACGCAATGTTGGCGCTACCTGCACACCGATAACGGCCTACTTGCCCACGCAATGCTTTCATTTCTATTTCCGTTTTCACTGAACGCCGCCGCACAATGCCCACTTTAAACTTACGACTCTTTGGATAAGTCGACGGGGTGTGTGTGTTTGTCCATGTGTGTGTGTGAGTGTTTGAGTGTGTGAGTGTCTGCCTCTACTCACCTTTCAGACTCTGTTCGCCCGTTCATTCGTTTGTTTGTTTGTTTGTTTGCTTGCTTGTTCGTTTGTTAGTCGGTTTGTTTGTCGGTTTATGCTTTAACCTACGGAAAATTGCCAATTGTTGTTGGCATGCAAATTTATGGCTTATTTGTTTTGCCTTTTGTATTGCGGCTTCCAAACGCACAGACATATATGTATGTGTGTAAGGAGATTCGTGTGTATGTTTCCTTGCAGCCAACCGCTTAATGCACGTCAACCCTTTTCACAACACTAATACAACTGAACAGGAGCGTTCGAAAGACACATTTCAAATTCATTTCAGAAAGCAAAACTCTATTGAATTGGTAGAAATTTAAATCACGTCAATTTGCAAAAGTAATCTTAAGCTTATAACGAAACAATTTGAAATAAATATATAAATAATTGCACATAACTACGTAGTTAGTATAATTGAAAGTAAAAGTTAAAATTAAATATAAACTACGCAAGAAAATAAGTTTTATAAAAGTGTTAGGCCTTAGACACACTTCAAGCCGCTCCTGTTAATTTTTACGGCAAGTTTTGCTTTCTGACCCAAATGCCGGAAGTCAGACGACGATGCAGGCAAAAAGCTTTGACCTATCAGTAGATTTCATTAACAGAAATTTAGATAAGCATTAGTGTTGATGCTATCCTTAGGCTTCATTCGAGAGTGTGCGAGTGTGAGTGTGGACTTTGGGGACTCATATGAGCAAAAGTTTTGCCACTTTGGCGACTTTAATGTGTAGCAGAATTACACTTCAACAGTTACATTGGCAAGATGGATAGATAGTCCGTATTTGAAGTACATTTGTTGCTTGCAGAAAAGTGCACAATCTGTACATGGAATATCTCTCTCATGTGGCTCGTAAATTTGCCAGCTGCATAAATCACGCAATTGAATTCTAATTTTTGGTTTATACCAAGACAAGCAGTCAAACAGGCAACCAGACAGACTGAGAGATAGACAGACAAGCAGACAGTTATCGGGCTGCAGAATGAGAGTTAGAGTAGCTTATTGTGTGGCTGCCTAAGTCGAAATCAATCATGATTTTTAATGCACAAATGGGAGCAATTACAGTCAGTCGAGCAGACAAAAGAATTTACACTTGATTTATAGTTGTTTTGCCTGCCAGCTGATTGTTTGTGTTTATTATGTGTTGCCAGTAAGTGTGTGTGAGTGCAATTTAATCTTTTGTCTAGCCGGTTTCATCATAATGAATGCAAACACCAGTTAAAGAGTTGTAAGTACTTTGAACGGCAATTGCAAATGAATCTGAAGTAATTGTTACTACATTGAATGAAAGTAAAAGTCGAAGCGAGTCGATTGTATGCGCTATAATCTGTCAACACCTTACCAAACCAACAATTAGCACCTCTCCACAAAGTCAAATACTGTCTCGAGCAAGCTATAAAAGACTCGGTTAAACTTGACCCAAAACTATTTCTCGTTTCTCGCGTGCAACATCATGAAGTGTTCGGTGATTGTGACTCTCTGTTTTTGCAGTTTGCTTTGCTTGACAGCGGCGAATTTAATCGATGATCTGCGCGAATTCAAAGCATTGATACCCATCAATACAATCAAAACACTTGGAATTGGGCAATACGTTTTCGACATCAAATTTCGCACTGCGATAAACTATATTCGCAGCAGAGACTTCATGCGTACCTTGGCTGATATTTCAGAGAAACTCAGCGACAGTGAGATTAGCAATTATCTTAAGGCGCAGAGCTCCGGGCATGATCTATTTGGAGCTTTCTTCAGATTTATTAAAAAGATGCGTCAATTTCGCATGCCAAGTAAATTGCTCGACAACTTTCAAACGCCACGGAGTCTGGAAAGCTTTCTGGCCAGAGTTAAGGCGATTTTACCACGTGCGCGCTTTTATAACTTTGCTGTGCAGAAAGTTCGGAGTAGCCCAGAGTTTGCGACATTCTACAAAGGAATCAAAGCGTCTGAGTTTAAGCGACTTGTATTGGCAACTAGGGTAAGTCAAGTTGAGCTCCATTTATACCCGCTATCCATAGGGTAGAAGGGTATCAAATTATGGCCATATTTTATTTTTTTTTTTTTTTTTGTATATTAATCTGTTTAGCTTTAAATGAAAAGCGTGATTCGGTATACTTTTCTGATTTTATTTAAAATGGGTACCGAGTCTATCACAACATACTCGACTTTTTAATTGTTTGGTACTTTTCCGGTATATTAATTTGGGAATAACAGTTTAACTATATTTAAAAATGAGAAGCGTGTATCTCACAGATGAGCACACTCGCTTCTTGCTTGTTTAGTATATTATTTCGGTACATTTTGACTGAAATAAAAATGGGTAGTAGGTATCTCCCAGTCGTGCTTACTCCACTATAGGTTTTTTTAATTGTTATGTATTTTTTCGGCATATTAATTTGGCAAGTTTTGGAAGTAATGTCGAGCTGTTTTATATTATTTAAAAATGAGTAGCGGGTATCTCAAAGCCCTCATTCTTATTAGATTGGTATTTTTTCGGTATATTTTACTTTATTACTTTATTAACAAATGGGTACCGGGTATCTCACTGTCGAGCCCAATCGACTTTAGCTACTTATTTAGCACTCAAATTAAAGTTATCAACAATTTGTTTACTTTTCGTTTCATGTGAACAGCAATTGCCGCAACTGAGAGACGACATCAACAAACTGACGAATAATTACATTGATGTTGACGGAATCATTGCATTGGCTTTTGATATTTTAAGCTGGGGCCCATAAACTTCTAACTTAAGGGTTGCTCCACAGTTGCCACTGACTGCAAGTTATAATTAAGTATTTATGAATTAAGAATTTCCAAGCAGCACATGATTCATTCAGTTCACAAATGATGAAGAAGAGTTGGCATTCACAAAAAAAAATATACCAATAAATAAAAACACAAAAAATGTTAAGATGCTTACCCCGAAAAACATGCAAAGTATAGCTAAGTGCTCTTCAACCCGTAAATTTTGACCGTGTCGGGGTCAGCTCACAGTTCACAGTTCAGAGTTTCCAGTTTCGACTTGGTCCGTTCCGCAAGAAGAATTTCGAAAAGACTCGACAACTTATTGTGGGCTTTAATTTGTGTGTGCGCCCTACGGCGACGTGCCACAAATGACAAGACATTGAAGTAACCCAGAATTCTGTTGCTGCATCGATTACACGGCAGGAGCAAAAATAAGTTAACAGAAGCAGGAGAAATGGAAACGTGTGGCACAAGGGCAACAAAGCCTCATTTGCAATATGGTGACAGGTTGCACAATATGCACTCATTAGAGCGGTTTATGCGCCATGCCACTTGGGACACTGTAAGCTTGCCACATGGGCAAGAGCCAGGAGGCAGAAGGCAGCAGGCAGCAGGCAGGACGATTTGCGAGTGAGCAAAATGAATGTCTACGAGCAGAGCACATTTAGTAGATGCGTAGCAAAGCTTGAGCGTGGCATTCATTGATTTGACCTATGCCATGTCAATTAAGTTGTTGTGTCGCCTCAAAGTCGACAACATTTTTATGCTGTGCTTCGCACAATTTGCGCAGAACGACACAGTTTATATGGTTTGTCATGCGGCAAGCTGACTTGCCACACATATAAGCGCCTGAAAGCCGTTGCCAAGTTTATTTTTAAGAAAGAAATTGCTGTTGCTGAATATGCAACAAAAGTTGCAACTAGAACACACGCCCACAACAAGCCATTGACGACCCACATCATTTTTGCAACAGTTTTTGGCTGACTCTGAAGCTGATGCAGAGGCGTCGCAACCCGTTGGAGTTGCAACTGAAGTTGCTGCTTCTGCTCTGACTGCAGCTGGCATTGATGGCGACTGCCTGCTGCTGGCGGCTGCTGTTTCTCCATTTTGCTTGACATTAATTTTATGCTATGCAGTGTGTTGCTGCTTCTGCTGCAGCACTAACAATTTGTGCGAGTTTGTTGCTGCGTGCCAGGGAATGTAGAACGACAAACGACCAAGAGAGAGAATGAGAATGAGCAGCAGGCATCGCCATCGCCATTGCCATCGGCAACGGCCCAAAACGCGCTTAAATTGTCGCATTTGTCTTGTTGTTTTAAGTTGCCGCTACGCTTGCTTTGCGCTTGCCTCGCTTGCTGCTGGTTGCTGGTTGCTGGCTGTTGGCTGAATGCTGCATTGCATAAACTTTGTGTAATCCTTTCAATTTGTTGCATACTTTTAGGCGGAAATTAAAATAACAAGCGCAGTCGCCCAGCTAAACTGAACTGCACTGAGAGCACGCAGCGTGAAGAGAAAAGGTAGCTAGGCCAGCGATTTGTTAGAAACTTGCTCTACACGTGTTCCACAACTCACTCACACACACACACACACACACACTCACACCGGCACACAACAGCATCACGAACGCATTAGGATCAGTGGCTGTTGCAGCTTGCCGCAGGTTCTTCAATTAGTGTACTACACAATGTTGCCTATGGCCCCGGCCTTGAGCTCTGTTTTCCACTCAACTATTTTGACTTGCAGCTGAAATTTAGTTCTGGAGGAGAGGAGAAGTGAGCACAAAACCTTCTACCGCCTGCTGTGCATTAATTAAGTCAAAAGTGTATGCCGTGTGCGCCTCCATTTGCGGTTGCCTCGTGATTCAACTTGCAAGTTTGCCTGTTTCGAGTGCGCTTTGTAAAATAATCAAATTGAATCAAGAGGCATCTTTAGCAACATGCCACATCCAGCTAAGCAATAGCTATCCTCCATCTCCATCCCCATCTCCTTCGCCATCGCACATTCACATTCAATGAATTCAACAGCATACGATGAAGCATTTTGTTATTCCATCTCATGCGCAGGCTGCTTCGTCGTGTGGTTGCTGCTGTTGTTGTCATTTGGTATCAAGTAAATAATTGCTGTTTTAAATGCTTGTCAGGCATTGACCATACCTTTCGATAGTGCACTCTTTGTAGTAAGGTCCATGAGAATATGGAAACTGTTGGCGACTGCAAATGGTGAATATTATTAATCAATAATTAAAATCAATCTTTGCTCCCCATTCCAGTCTTGTCATTCCAATATTGAAGTCTCTTTAACAAAGTTATAATATTTAAACAATATCAATAGTAGTTAATAATAATCTATTTTCAATTTCAGGTAATAGTTATGTTTAAGTAAATTGAGTACATAATCATATTGTATTTTATTTCCTATCCCAAAAATACTTTACTAGATTGCTAAAATAAATATTATACATACTCCTAGATCAAAATTACTTTACTAAATTGCTGAAAGAAATTATACATACTCCTAAATCAAAATTTGCTATCTACTTTTCAATCTAGATTTTTTCTCACTATATGTATAGTCAAAATCAAAAATGTAAATGACACTACGATGAATTATTTCTCAATTTTAATTATAATTCAAATATAAGATTTTCTTCTCAAAGAGTGTTCAAGTTTCGTTATTGCTCTCTGTGCACATACGTGCATTTAATACTTGGCTGTTTTGAGCATTTTGGCTTTGGCTTTGGCCAATTCGGCTGGCTGGACCCTTTGGCTTCTGCTCTAAACATTTTTGAGTGGCCGCGCATATTGCGTTGCTGCCTAGCTCAGAGCTGGCTTCGCTTCTGGCTCCTGGTTCCTGGCTCTTGGTCTGGCTCGTTACCGCCTTAACCGTAATATCAGTTACCGAGAGAGATCCGGAGTACAGTTTAGCTGCTCCCACTTCATATTCTATCTGCTCCGTTTGACCCGCTCTCCGATTTCGAAATATGTGTGTGTAAACGTTGAGAGGGATTTTGTATTTTATTTTACTCATCGTTTTGTTTTTTTTTGTTTTGGCCTTTGGCCTGTTTGCACGGCAACAACGTTCAAACTAACTCATCTCAGCTCTGAGAATTTCTTGTGCTTTACTTATTTTATTTTATTTATTTTTTTGTTCTTGTTGGCCAGATTGTCTGTGTTTGCGGTGCGGTGCGTTTGTTGTTGATGTGTACGTGATCTGGGTTCGCTTGTGGCTCGCAATGCCCTTTGCTTAGCAATTAGTTTTAAACTGGTTGGTCTCGTGCCTGTTTCGGTTTCCTCCTCGAGGTACAGAACAGGACCATGACGATGACGATGACTCCGATGTACTCCACAAAGTCGTATGTACGCTCATTAGAGCTGACCGTCAAACATTGTAAAAAACAGAAATGGATTTTTATGCTCTGTCGTCGCCGTCGTCGTCGCCACCGCCTGATGCATCCATAAAAGCATCTCCATCTCCAGCTGCTCATGTGCGTCTGTGTGTGTGTAATCCAGTCAAACAATACTCAGACCTTCAGCTCTATATATGGCTATAGCTACAGTCATGGCCATGGCAAACAAAAAAAAAAAAAAAAACAAACAAAAAGAAATCAACAACAACAATCAATGTTGGCTGTAATCAATTAACGATTTAACGTTCGCTGTGTGGCTGGAACAACCCGTCAGCATTTGGCGCCATCTCCGTCCCCAGCAACAGCTCCAATTCCACCTTCAAGAGGGGGGAGGGAGGGAGAGCGAGTGTGGGTTGTGTGACTGTAAAATTGAAACGCACCACATTGACAGCGGCTGCATGAACACGTCATCGAGGCACAACGACTGCGACTGCGACTGCGACTAAGTCATGTGGCAGTGTGGCAAAAGCAATGGCGATGGCAATGGCAGTGGCAAGTGGCAAAGTGCATTCCGCTTGCTGCAGCACATCAAATTATCGACAGGGTTGTCATCTTTGTTGCAACTGCCATTGAATAATATATGAGTTGCACAAAAAGCTTTCTGTCTCTGCAGATTAAAAGTACTTTCAGCTAAGCCAAGGAGAATTGTTCAAGATAAATCGATATTAAATTTTGATTGTTATAATTTTGAGCAGTGCAAACTAAATTATTCAGTTATTGTACAAAAAGTTCATAAATTGTAATATTATTCTAATTTTAAACTTTTGGTAAGAATATTCTAAGAAACTAAAAAACTAAAAGAATTTTTCAAAGTAAATCAATATATTGGAGTGCAAAAAATTAATTATTATTTTCCTGTATAAGAAAATCGTAGATTTTATTCATATATTTTTTTAAAATAATAACTCTAAACTTTCTGAAGCTCCTTTAACTAAACCATCAAGAATTGTTTAAGGAAAATCGATATATAAGTTAAAATGTTATCGTTTTAAGTAATGCCAAGTAAATTAATAATTAATTTTTAAATATATTTTTATATAAAATCTTAAAACAATATTTAATGTACTTGTAAATAAGTCTGGAAAGTATTCAAGGTAAATCGCTATAAGAAAAAATTCTTATAATTTAGAGATGTTTTCTTGTATTGATACTTTCTGCCATGCAGTCATATATTTTAGTTTTGGATCTAGTTTATGGACTTTGTAAAAAAGTTAGGGCAAGTTTTTATTGAATTTTATTCAATTAAGGCCACTTGACAACCCTTAGATCAGAGCAGAGCAGAGCAGCGCTACGCAAAAGTTTATGTGGGGCTAATGTGATTACTCCTGTCATTATTGCGTTCCTTTCTCTGTCCTTGTCTCTGTCTCTATCTCCGATTTAGCAGTCTCTTTCTCTCGCGCTGCCATTAAATTGACCGCTGGTTGACTCTATATACATATATACTATATAGACAAATATACGCTTGTATGTGTGCGTGTCTGTGTGCATTTAACTGCACGTTTTCAAACTTTGAACCTCGTTGCTGCGTCTCTGCGTCTGTGTGTGTCTGTGTTTGTGTGCGTTTGATTGGTTATTGACTTTTAACAGAAAAATTGATGTAATGCAATTAGTTTTGCAGCTAAACCGTTTGATGATTGTACAACAACATGGAGAGAGCAACAAGAACAACAAGTTCGAGCCAAGCTAAACGAGCCCTTTAGCCAGAATCAGCGCTGCTTAATGCATGAGGGGCAATCGCATGTTGACAGCCAGAAGGGCAGAAGGGTTACTCAACGGAGAAATTCTTATCTTATTTCAGTGTACGAGGGTGTGTGTGTGTGAGTTTAAGGGGCGAATGACGCAAGCATTCGTCAATTGTTAAATGCGGAAAGTGCAAACATCGAATTAATTTGCTTACATTGCGTATGATTAATGAAAGGCAACAAATTACTTTGAGAATTACCACACCGCATTCTTGTCTTCAACATTTAGACGTGGCATATTATCTCAGATAGTGATAATAGCTTGGGTATATATTAATCCTGCTCTGGGAAATTTAAAATGTTAGCAGAGCTTCAATTGTAGTTGATTGGATGGAATCGTGTCTAGAAATTTGATAATTGTAGCTAAATCAAATTCAGTCAGCGCCAAACGAACAATAAAACCGAGTTTGTCTGATTGTGCGGATGGAAAATTTGTGGAAATTTCATAGCTAGTGTGTGTGTGTGTATGTATGAGAGTGTGTGTGTGTGGGTGTGTTGAAACTACGAAATTATCAATTAAGCCATGGGTAGCTATCAATTACACGCGTGGCTCCAAAATGAAACCATAACGCGGAATATATACAACAATAACAACGGCATTGAGATGCTGCCGCTGGTACATATGCGGCCAAATGAAGTGAAACATTGCATGAGGAGGGAGAAATCAGGGGGCGGTAACTGAAGTACAGAAGGGAGTTGAAATTTATTACAGTTGCACGAAACAAAGCGTAAAACTTTTGCTGCTTAATTGAAAAATATAAATTGTGGCAATGTGCGCGTGTGTGCATATGTATAAGTTTGTACGTATATGTGTGAGTGTGTGGCGGAAGTAAAGTCAAAAGCAGAACAACAACATTAATAACGCTCGCAGCGGAAATAATAAAAACCATTTTAACGATGACGCCAAAAAGAAACAAAAATTATATGAAATATACATAAAATGTCCCAATATTGTGACCTTACACTTTGCAGCTGTAACTGCGATTGTAACTGTGACTGCGACTGTAACTATAACTGTGGCTGTTAAATATGCTTAATGTACTCTGCTCATAGGAGGCCCACTCCATTCAACTGCTGGCCAATTACCAAGTACATGAAAGTGAAAACTTTGCGCATAAACCAGGAGCGTGAAACTAAAAGACAACGTCAATTGGCTGGTGGCCCCCTTTCTCCATTGGGTTCTCATGCTGCTCCCCAGTCGCAATTTACAAGCGGAAAAACGACAATCAATGCGGGTCAATATTTGTCAGGGGCAAACAGCGTGCAGTCAGCGCATGAAAAAAAGGCACAAAATCACACAGCTAAAAGGCAAAAGAAAAACAAAACGACAACACGGCAAACGACAAGCGGTCACACATACACACACACATACACACACATATACATATACAGGTACCGAAAATTGAAGAAGAGGTTACAAAAAAAGAAAGTACATACTGCTCTCTTGGTTGTAGGTAGCCAAAAGTTGGCACTCAGAGAGACACAGACACAATTATCACATTGCCTTTGATGATGAGCTTCCTGCACATCAAAAGCCAAAAATAGAACATCCCGAAAAGGCAAACCATTCGCATTTTGCAGCAACCAACCAGAAAAAAAGGGGAGAGCACAAAAAAAGGATCGAAATGAGTAAAACGTAACGAACAAACAAACAAACAACATGCACTGTTGTCAGCCACACACAAATTTTTGGATATGTCTCTATCGGAGTGAGAATGTTTCGGTGTGTGTGTGTGTGAAGGGGAAGGAGGATGGTTGAAGGGATATGCGTGTATTTGATAAAATCTGTGGCCCCTCTGATAGACAGTGGCAGCCGTTGAGCAGCCACAAAATCCACATACAGTTCCCACACACACACACACACACAGACACATCGAGTGAAGGGCCAAAGCAAACACACCTTGACTTCTGGTCAGATATTCTGATTTGTTTGAGTTTCTACTTTTGCAGCTTAACAAATTAAGCGCTCAATCGGCAGGTTACCAGCACAAAAACAACAACAAACTGAAAAAATGTGCACAAACACACAAAAAAAATTGGTCTTCAAATGTCGGCCAAATGATTAGCAGACTTATGGCAGATAGATTTGTAGCTAACATGTTCAATTTGCAATCTGCCATCAGTCGAACAATTGCATTTGGATTTTGAAAAAATTTTTTTTACAGTTTGTCAGTTGTTGATTTTCAATCTACCCTGTAAATACATAGTTAATGTCAACAGCTCATAAGCAAAATTAATTTTGATTTGAAATACACACTTTTTCATTATAAATTTCAATAAATTGATTTTAAGAGAGATTAGTAGAAATAAAGATAATTTTAAATTAATTTTGGGTTTATAAGTTATTAAAAAAATAATACATTTTTTTCGACTCTGATTACATTAATGAATTAAGCTAATTAAAATTTTTTCAATATCTTATAATATATGTATATATTAATAATATAAAATAACTATATTTTATTAGAGAATAATAATTAATTAGTGTATAATTAAACTTATTTTATTTTATAAAAAAAATCAATAAAATCTAATTAAGTATTTAGTACTTAACCAGATTACTGTAAACAAAACAATAAATTAATGTGGAAAATAAAAAAAGCTTCAAAAGAAAAAAGTATTCAGAAAAACATGAAATACCAATGAAAACATTTTTATATAGGAATAATATTATCTTCATTTTGGATTTTGTAAGGAAGAAAAAGAAAATAATTTATATATTCATTAATAATTTAAATTAAAAATTACTAAATAATAGAGTTAGATGTGAATTATATTCAATTTATGTTGGCCCTATAAGGATTTTAAAAATCATTTTGTTGAGTTCAATTTAGTGAAATAGAAGCTATTCACTTTAATTCATATAGTATACTAAGCTATCCCTTTCTGTTAAATTAAGAATTACGAAATTATATTTATATCTGATATCTTTTCGAAAACACTTCAGTTGACTTCAACAGTTCAGTTGCACATGCTTTGTTAAAAACATAACAATTTCCATGGTATAACCAGCTTATTTACCCACTTTCATATCTGAAGGACTATTGAAAACTCGTTGCATCGCATACTTGTCATTAGTAATGTTTGTCGTTGTTGTTTCTATTGGCTTTGCCTATGCAGGAGTCCAGTTGTGCTCACCTCCTGCCCACCTCCTGCTCGTAGCACCTGCGCCTCGAAGCTAACCCTTCACCTGTGTCACCTGTGTGAGCTGCTGCCATTTTTGTTTGCTCTCACTGTGCACGCAGTCAACCTAAGCGCTAGCTGCGTATGTGTGTGAGTGTACGGGTGTGTAAGTGTATGTATGTACACTGTACATAGTGGAGGACCACTTCAGGTGGCAGAGCAATCGTATGTTGAAGCTGGCATTGAATCCTGGTCGACTCGTTAGTGCTTTCGTCTATATGAAAAGCAACTTTTGATGAATTTATTCGCTAAACATGTTTATTATTTGCTGGTAAATCACACAGCAATTTGCCAATTTTAAGCGTGTGTACATATAGTATGCACACACACCCACACACACACACACATATGTAACATATGTATGTGGATGGGTGAATGGGTGGAGTGGAGTGTGCTTAGCGGCATTTGAGGACCAACCGGTCTGTGTGCTGTGTTGATTAATGGCCACACACAAACTAACAAACAATTTATCCAACACTCTGTGAAAATGTTACACCGACACGGGAACAGTCGCAAAATGTTGCCATGTTCAGCATGAGAATAAATATGAAGTATAACTTGGATGCCACTTTTATGTTGCAGTTGAATTTTCAAATTTATTTCAACTGCACTCGGATAGTTATGCGATGATTGAGTATGTGGCTGGCAAAAAATAAGATTTGCTCGTTGAGGTTTGTCCATTTAATAATAATTGAAATTTATTTGTGTGAACACAATTTTTTTGATCGTAACTATGACTAGAGATTTGAATTTAAGCAATAAGAAAACATTACGTATACGTAACATGTTAACATTCAATTATTGAATGTATATTATTCGTATCTTTTTATAAAACAGGATTCGCAGTTCAAAATCTGTTCATTTAATTGTAATTCCCTTTTATTTGTGTGAATAATAACCACGAAATAATAAAACGTAATTTTCACCTGCTTGAATACAAGACATAATAAGATGCAAATTTAAATATTTCTTAGATGATAATAACAATTACTACATTCAAAATTACGTATACGTAGTCTTTTGTTTATTTACTACAAAAAAATTAAAAATACTGCTGCCTTCCAATTATTAAATTTCTGAATAAAATTTCATATGCTCTGCATTGAATATTTAAAATAAATACGCAATTAAATCAAGTTTTTTACAAAGCTCTTAAGAAAAAATATTTAAAAAGAAGTGAATGTATTAATCAAATAAAATTTATGTAAACACTTACATAGATAATAATAACAAATAATGATGACTAGGAATCCTAAAGTAACTAATGAATTTAGTTTATTTACTAAAGGGATTTAATTAAGAATGCTGCTAGCTTCTATAAAGCTTATTTCAGTAATTACAAAACTAAACAAATTGGATCATTTTAAATCAACAAACAAGAGCTGATTAATAAAAACTTTTACGCTTTTTACGTTTACTTGACAAATCAAATAAATACAAAATGTTGTTAGTTTTTAAGCCGCTCATTTTTGGATGAGAAAATCATAATAACTCTTTCTGTATAATTTCCATTAAAGAGAGATACAATGCTCTACCCAAATGATTTGAAATACTCATTTAACATTTGTACACAAAACTCAAATCAATTTGTTACTTGAATCGACACCAGCTCCGCACCCCGCTCTCTCCTCGCTCAGTTTTTGGTTTGGGTATCGGATTGGAGGAATTTGCTGCTGGCGTTGTTAATATTTCAAGCGCTGTAATTAATTTAAAGCCTTGTAATTAATAAGCAACACCAGCAGCAGCAGTAGCAGCATGTTGTTGCCGCTTGTTATCGTTGTTGTTGTGGTTTTTTGTTGCTTTGCCATGACACCCTCAATCGGATTTTCAACAGTGGCAACAGATAAGCGTCATCATTAACACTGTGGCCAGCTTTTGGGCAGTTAAATGGGGGTTGTCTAAGAGGATGAATAGTGAATTATCTAAAATTGTTTTTAAGTAAGTTTCTGCCAAATTGTTTTTACTACTTTACTTTAGTTACTTTAGTTGCAGCGACTAGACTGGAATTTAAATTAGTTGAAATGTTTGGCTGCAAGCGATACAGCAATTGCCGCTTGTTTTGTTTGATGATTCCAATCAGACACATCATCAATCACAATGCGGCACGCGAACACAAGCCACAGGAGAGAGATGGGAGAGAGGGGGATAGCGGAGGGACAGTTGTCAGTTGGCTGCTTAATGCCATTGTTCATGCTGTTGCTGTTGCTGTGGCTGTTGCTTTTGTTGTATCGGCAGCCGTGACATTGCAATTTGATGCTTCATGTTCGGAGGCGTGCCACATTTGGGGAGAGACTCCAACTGTGGCAAGTATGGGAGAGAGAAGTAGAAGGAGTATTGTATTCATAATCGCCAATTCATGCAGGAAACAGGCCATTATGCTGCTGTTTAACTTATTAGTTGCCATGAAAATTGTGCTTTACGCCCCGCATTTTGCTTAATTTCTGTATCGAGTGCTGCGTCATCTTCAGATTGGCTGTCACCTTTTGAGTGGCTCGTCGGAAGTGTCCAATTTTAATAAATATAATTAACAGCCAAGGCTGCCTCAAAGCTCTCTTTCTCCCTCTCTCTCTCTCTGGTTGTACTTGTTGTTTGCCTGAGGGGCACAAGCATTATCCTGCCTCCTCGGTGGCAGCTGTCACACATTGTCTGAACATGCAACACACACATAACATGACAGGCAAGGTGTCGTTCTCGTTGTCGATGCTACGATGTTGGTCATAATAAGCTGCTTAATTGCAAATGCAGCTGCCGCTGCCGCTGGCAACATTCTAAACACATGCATTAGCATATGCCTCTCTCTCTTCACTCTTCTCAATTTACTGTCTTTAGTTTTAATTACTCGTCAAATCATCGCATCGAGTTGTGAGCCACTGAAAACGCTTTCTCTCAGGCAGGCCGACCAAAAATTTAATGTGCCATTCTGAATTTAATCCATTCAAAAACATACATATTTATGATCTCATAAAAAAGCGACTGCCACGCATGCCACTTGCCTCATGCCCCTTACCTCGGCAGCACACTTTCTTTCGAGCACATGCAAATTTGCAACGTTTTTTGCCACATAAAATTACAAGAATTTTATGGTTAATAAAAGAGCTGGGCACATACACACACACACGCATACACAAACACACACACGCATTTGCGAAATCGCAAGAAATTAACTTCTGTGCAATGCGCTGGCATGTCCCATGTCAGCCCACTACACTGAAAGAAATAACTTGGTGATGATTCAGGTTGCATAATAGTAATAAAAATGTTATTTATTTTTACTTTTTTTGTTAAATTCTGTTAAAATAAAAATGAAGTAATGATAAATTCTATAATTATTTAATTACCCCCAATTTCAATTTATTATAAATAAAGCATTCTTAATATATTTATAGTTTATATACAATCTTTTATGAGGTTTTTGTAAATAAATCATCCTGTTAAAACTATTCGGAATTAACTACTTTAACTTTAAGATTTTTTTATATTAATTTTGTATGTTTAAGTCGAGAATTTTGAATTGGCTTTCACTCTTTTTTATCTCATTTCTAAAACACGTTCACTTTAGCAATTTCTCCTTTTATTATTCCAATAAAATGTTTCAATTATCATTTTCATTATTACGGAAATAGAACTTAATAAATTTTATATATTATATATTTTTGAGTATTTTTTCAATAGATTCTAGTTATTTATAAATTATTAGTTTTGATGAATGCGTCATAAAATCATTGCCGATAATACATTCTACTTTTTTTTCGATATTCATATAGTACATTAAAAAATCTAATTTAAAATATTTTATTCAATACTTGTCTGGTTCTGATTAAATTATTTAATTGTAACACTAGTTGTATGAATTAAAATTCGATATATTAGATTATTACAATTTGATTACTTAAATTAAGTAATTTATTTAATTTATTTACTGCAGAACAAAATAACTATCAATGATTAACTAACTCAATTATTTCTCTATGTGTGTTGGCAATGTAAGCCACATTATTGGCTTTGGCACCTCGCTGCTCGTTGCCAATTTTGTGCCTGCTGCAGTTCAAACACAATAAAAATTATGCGTGCCATAAATCCAGCTGATGAGATTCGCCCAAGCAAATGTCGTTATCGTGTCAAGCTTAAGTAGGAGCTGGAGCAGGCGAAATGAAGGGAGAGAGAGAGAGGGAGGGGTTAGCGTGTGACGGGTTGTAAAGTGCGGGTGTGCGATAATAATTTTCGCCTAATAATGATGCGCGTTATGGCTTCACGCGTTTCGGTTGCCATAACTTTGCATGTCCTCCGTCGAGATGACAGTGCAGCCAAACAAATGACGCCATCCAGAGGCAGTAGCTATAGCTGTAGCTATAGCTGTGGATGTGGGTTGTGAATGTGCTTCGCGGAGTACGCGCAAAACTCAATCATAATCTGTTGCCCTGACAAGGATACAAAGACTGAGATGTAGTCGTAGAGATGGAGATGGAGATGGAGAAGCAGCTTTTGGTTCTTGGCTTGGTTGTTGCCATGCCAACTTCTAGAAATTGCCGCAGCCACTGTGAACAGCAGCTCGTTGCAATAACTTCTTGTTTGGTTGTAGGCGACGCCTTCGTTCTTATTGTGCAACTGATAATCAGTGGCATTGGCATCGTAAACAGCAGTCGGAAGTAGATAAGACACTTGCCACACTGGCTTAACATGACTCTTAATGTACTTCCCTCACTCCCGCTTCATCCTCTTCGCACACAGATTAGGGCTCATGAGCATAAAAAGTATATCCTTTTTTATATGCTTGACAATGTTGCATTGTGTTGCTCTCTGACAGTGACTCTGGATAGCTTGCTCAGTTAGCTGGCTGGCTGAGCATGGAAAATTAGGCTTTTGATTGGGCCAAAATGCAAGCTATGAATAATTTATGGCAAGTGAGGCAAACAAACTGGTAGCTGAGGTTGTTAGAACGCCTCGCAACATGAACGGAAGCTAAAACCTATGCATAATTGCCTATAAATGTCTCTCTGTATATTTCAAGAAGTTGAAAATGACCAAGTCGTTGTCCTTTCTCTCTCTCTTGCAGAGCACTTTGTGCATTTCCGGCAAGTGCGTCTCGTCCACAGCATGTTGACAAGAAATTGCATAATTATGGCTTGCCGGACAAGCGGTCAGATCAACTCAACCACAAATGCTGTCCTTACACGACGTTGCAGGCAGCACAAGAAACAGCACAAGTTGAAGTCAAGTTGCAGCAGGATATGCTTTTGGTTTTGGTCAGCAGGCAGCAGACCAACAAACTGGGTTTGGGAGGTTTAACAAAAAGAACTCACATTCCCTCCACTTCCAGTCCGGTTTTGTGCATATGCATATGCCTTGGCAGCCGGGCCGCAGAATGTTTAAACAGAGCGAACAATGTCAGGGGAGCGGGAGAGAGTAAGAGATGTGGAACAATTGAATTGCATAACATGAATAGAAATGAATTGGCAGCCAGTAGAAGTAGTAGTAGTAGTGGCTGCAACAGCATGAGAAGTTGTTGCAACTCGACTGGAGCGTAGTGCCAATGGCAAACATATCCTGCGGCTTACCAAAGCGTCAGGCTTGCCCGGGCGGGCCAAAAAAGTTAACTGCCAGCACATTTGCATACTCAAGGTTGGGAGTGAGCTGGAAAGTTCATGTGGCACAACCTTCTAATGCGAGACATTTATGCACTTTTCAATCAACCCTGCGGCCGTAAATATTTGCATATGCACTTTTGTTTGATTATTCGATTACTTGTTAATAATAAAATAATATTGCAATTGCAAATTTATCAATTGTTAAAGGCAGCTTAAAGACTAAATCGTTTCAACCGGGTAGCCAAGAGCATTTTCACACTCGATTAGCTCTGTGTTTAGTGCATTGTGTGTGTGTTTAGGTACTCAGATAAACGCAGCTGCTGCTGCACGTGCCACGGCAAACAGTTTTCGTGGAAAACGCTCAAATCGCTGAGAAAATTACAATGGACGTTGTTAGGTTGCTATTGGATTTTCATTAAACTGGCTGCTGGCATATGTGTGTGTGTGTGTAAGCTACTCTCTTCCACTCTCCCTCTCTCTCTCTCTCCTGCTCACTTACGCGCTGCGTCTGACTCTGGAAAAAAGCGTTGCCTACTTTGTGGCGCCGGCGAAATGGAAAGTTAAGCACTTGAAGCGCCTTTAAGTGCAGACTCCAGCCTCAGCCCTCGCTCTGTGAAGTTGCTTTGCAACCCCTTTTCGCTCCTTTCGCAAATACGTCGACAATAAGACGCAATGGCTTTTGTTCTTTTTTTGCACAGTTGCACACAATAATGAAAATGTTGTTGTTTGTGAAATTCCAACAGCAGTTGCCAGCACACTTCAGCGAACGCACACACACACACACACCATCTACACCCACACCCCCAACACACACACGCGCATACATAGACAGCAGCTACATTGCATTACTTCCGCCTCAATGGTAATAATTTTAAAATCAATACAATTCAATAAAGTTTTATTACTGACGCTGCCTGGGGAACGAGTTGCACAGCTTTTGGCAGAGACAGAGCGAAAGAGGAGAGCGAGCTTATCACATGTGTGTATGTGTGTGGGTGTGTGTGTGTGTGTGGTGGTGAAACAATTGTAGAATGCTTTGGGAATTGCGCGAGTTCTTAAGTCGCCGTTTTTATTGTGTTAACCGCTTCGCGTTGGGGGACAGTTTACTTAATGCCGGTATTAGCCATAAACTTTTCGCTCAGCCACCTCAAATTGCTGGCAATTAGAATATGCACGTTTTATAAGCAAATTGTGGCCACGCCAGTGAACTTATGGCAACGCCCATTTGTATGCAAATGCCACGGCACGGCCAGTGTCTGTCTCTGCTCCCCTCTCTCCCTCTCCTCTTCTCCACACTATTGCTCGTGCTGATGAATCAAAGTCATAACGTGGCCAGGGAACAGTTGCTTTCGCCGTTGTCGTCGTTGTCGTTCTCATTGCCTTTGCCGTTCGCATTCGCGTTACGCATCGTTATGCACAGCGGCAGATGACTGTTATTAAAATCAGTTGTTCGTCAGCTCCAGCAGCATCAGCAGCATCAGCCCAGACAATGTTGGGTCCCAGTGTGCTGCTGCGGCGCCAGCTGTGCAGCTAGCGAGCGGGCTTGGACAACGAAAACGCAAACGAGACCGAGACCGAGATGGAGACGGAGGCGGAGACGGAGACCGGGCGAGAGCTCAATTTGTGCTCTTCCATAGATGGGGACGCGCATTCATTTAATGTCTTAATTTTGCACTCATCCAAGTGAAAAATTAAAATGGATTCTGTTTCAGGCTTTTGGGCAGTTCTTGCTTGCCCGCTTATTAACTGCAGCAGCAGCGGCAGCAGGTGAAATGAACTTGCCACGCGCATAATTCTAATGTTTCTGCTCTGTTTAAATATTAATAATAAAGTCGAGGGGCCCCGGCCACAAATTGTTAAATTGAAGCTAATAAAATTTAGTGTTACGCTACGCCTCAACTTGCCACGCCTAGCTCCTCGTCTTGCCTTGCCTTGACTTGACTCGCATCGTTGCCACCCATTTTATGGCCCACAAATTTCATGGCGATTAAATTTGATGGCAGCGCATGCATCTCACGCCTCACGCTTCAGCTTCAGCATCAACGCATCTCCTTCCGCTCCCGCTCCGGCTTCTCTTCAGCTGTCTCCTGGCTGGTTTGGCACCATTGCGTAATTGTGGCCAAACACTTTCGAGACACAGCTCTTTGGCCCGAGAGCACAAACAATAGAGCGTCCTTTGTGCTTGCCAAAATGTAGCACATCTCGGAAAAAAAACAGCTAAAGCGGCAACAGAAAATCTGCTAAAAAGCAAGTGAAATTCATTTTCTCGATTAGCAATTACCCTGGAAAAATACGGCTTGGATTTTCTTAAGGAATTTACTAAGCATATAAAGAATATATGTACGAGTAATTCTCTGGCAAAGTATCACGTGCGATATTATCTAAAGTGTAAAAAACATATACCAACACTTTTTTTGTAGTTTATTTTGAGCAAAAATGAATATTATAGCTCTTCATTAGCAGTTAAATTAGAGATAAGTATGATTTTTAAATTATTTTTCTGTTTAAAGATAATTGAAAAAATGAACGAGTTCGTTCGAAAATTGACGAAATTATATATTTTTTCGTAAAAACAGAAAAAGTTCTATAACTCAATCATAGCTCTTAATATTGTCCTAATCCAGAGCCATACGAATAACCTTTACTTACTTATGTCATTGTTTCAGATTATGTTTTTTCTCAGTAAATGTAAAACGCGAGAAAGTGCGCCAGAGATTTACCCATAGTAGATTGCTGTCTAACACCTTAAAATCCTTTAATAACCTATTAATAAAATCAATGTTATCGTAAAATATGAAACAATATTATTAAGAACATACAATAATTTGCTCATTTGTTAGAATATAAGCGGTTTATATATTTTATAATAATTAAATATTTTTATTGTAAAAATTAACTTGTTTAATTATAAAAAGATATACAGGCGAAGGTTTTAAAATTATAATGAAGAAAGGAGAAGGAGCAATTTGTTCTTTTATACATATTCATTTAAAGAGGCAGTATTAGAAACATTATATAGCATTTCCATTAGATAAAAGCATCAACAATCCTCGGTAGTGTGTTTACCAGGCAAGATAATTTATTTAATAATATCAAGGTAACCACTAGAATGGCTTAATTTATGAATTTCAACAAATAAATATAAAATAAATTGAAAGTAAAAAGCGTAATTGCTAAACTTATAAAATATTCTACAAGAAATTATCCATATTTAAATTTATTTTTATATTTTTATAAGTTCCAAATAACAAATTCTTTTATGAACTACAATTATATATCTTAAAGGTATATTTAACTATACAGCTCTCTTGCTTATAAAATATAGGGTGTAATCAGCGAGAAAAAAAAAGTAGAAACTGTAGAAACTCTGGCAAAATTAAAGCGCCAAAACGCGTAAAATGCAAATGTGCGCGCTTTGTTAAGGGTTCGTGGTTGGGTGCAGGGGGTTCGGGGGGTGGATTGAAGATTGGGGCAGGGGTTTGGTTTGTGCAAATTATGGTTTAACACCTCATTGAACTCTGCAGCGTTGTGAGCAACGTTAGAAGCGAGCTGCGAAAATTTGAATTTGAATATGAATTTCAGAATTTCATATTCAAATGAGTTTTCAAAGACTTTTGGCCACGGCTTGTGGGGAATCGAGTTAATTATATGTACCAACCATACAGCGCGTAGAGATAAATCTAAATTATGGCTTATTGTTTCCCTTTAAATGCAAATTAGCCCACATTAAATGGCAATTTAATTGCACTTCAAAGCGAACGCTCGCGTCATTGAGGCTTTCACTCAAAATTAAATTCGATATTTAAACTCTCGACAAGTGCCTTGAGCCAAACGCTTTTGAAACAAGAGCCGTGAATGGCTGGCAAATCGGAAATTGCAAATCGTAATTGTTTATGCAAGAGCCGGATGCAGTCAGTAGTGCATATGTAAAACCTAATTACAACTAATTACTATTTGCACAACTGACAACCTTTGACCCAAAGTAAACAAAAACATTCATATATCCAATGTATGAACATTTGTTTGTGTGTGTGTCTGTGTGTGTGCGTGTCTGTGTGTGTGGTTGGCGGTCAACAAGCTAATTCAAACCTTGGACGCTTGCCCAGCAGCCGAGTAAATAAACAAAACGCTTTGATTAGAAAATTTCATTACACCAAATCGAACGCTTGCCAATTGTACGCTGCTTCACAAAGAGAGTGAGAGAGTGACAGAGAGGGAGAGACACACACACGCAGTCACATATACGCACACAAATGCAAATACAATCAGTGGCAATGCAAACAAATAAAATGCACAAAGGGCAGTTCCATTGCCTGCCCATGCGTCAGTTCATTAAAATGCCTCCTCTCAGCCTCCTTCTGCCTTCTTCTTTGTTCCCTCTCTCTCTCTCTCTCTCTGCTTCAGAGGCTTGCCTCAGCTGCTGAGGCTTGCCTCAGTCTGCACCGAAAAACGCAATTTAATAACGGCTGCAAATGAGCATTCTGCAACATGCTGCCATCTCCCTCTCACTCTCTCTCCCTTTCTCTCTCTGTGTGTGTTTGGGTGTGCCTCGTGTTTGTGTCAAATTTTATGGCCCAAAGGCGCATTTGAAATGAAATCGACAGGCTCAGTGTGGCGCCACCAAACGCACCCGAAATATCCAATGCTTCTCTATCGCTCGACGTTACACTATTTGCTCACAGACGGCCAACTCAATTTATTAACACACACGCACACACAAGCAAGCCTACATACACACACACGCACACGCACGCTCACAAACTTGAAGCCCAAGGGGCACATGCATATACATGGGCTGGGGCATGCAACTTGCTGCAAATGCAGCCTAACTAAATTATTACAAATGCATTTGTGCAACAACTTTGGCAGTTTGGCAAAAACCATTGCATTCGCATGGGGGCAAGCAAGCGAGCGAGCATGTTGCATGCCACATGCATCTGATAGATGTTCATTTGACCCCAACTTGGGCATCACTATGCGCACATCGTGCAAGATATACGATGCACCGATGATGGAATACAATTGCATGCATCTTTCTGGGATTTACAAGAACTTTGCTTGCAGTCGCAGTAATCAAATGGAAAACTGGGGAAAAGCTGTTTCATTAAATGTGAGGCAAAAACAATTCTTTAATAAAGCTGAAAAACTATTGCATGAAGATTTCTTTAACTTTCAAGTAAAGTAAAACAACTAGAACTTACTTTATATATCAGCTGCTTAAAAAGTAGAAGGAACTTTGTGCCCCTAGAAAAATCTATGAGAAGTTATCTCCGACCTCATAAAGAATATATATTCTTGATAAGAATCTATAGCCTCCATAGTATATTTTAAATATAATCGTATGTTAATATACCAAATATACCTTTGGCATATCTTAGTAATCATTCAGTATATTAATGTGCTATATTTTAAGAGTTTCAGTAGTTTCAACCGCTTCAATTCCTTAATAAAACTTTGCGTTATTTTAGCTTAAGTTTAAAATACAAATTTCATTTATTTTCACTATTCTGACTCTATTTAATTGTATGTATGTTACACGCAATTATTTTACGATTAATATTAATAAATCACAGATTTTTTTTAGATTTTATTGAGCTGAGACATCTTTAAATACTATTTTTATGTACTGAATTTAAATGCCCTAATAAATCACACAATCAGTAGCTTCAACCGCTTAAATACTTCATTTAGACTTTCAGTTATTTCTCCTAAAGTTATAAAGAAAACTTTCATTATTAATTCAAGCCACTTTAAAACTACTCCAACTCTCTTTAGTTTTATGTATGTCGCACACAATAATTTTACCATTAAACTAATTTACATATTAATAAATCATAACTATTCTTTTTACTGTTCCCTCATTTTCAAAAACCCGACAGCGCACTTTAAAAATATTTAATTGAGTAGACCAGCAAAGTATTTATCGTAATTTGACTGTCGAGAGTCGAGAGTTGAGATAACAATCATAATATATATTAGTTGAAAATAGTTTTATGAAACTGACACAATTTCAATAAATATATAATTGATATTCGATTTATATTTTATTGGCTCGTGAACGGCCGCAGATATTTCAGCACTCAATTAAAATTGCATTGCAAATAATTGCAGCACATTTAAAGGCAAACGGACATATTCAGAGTCATCCACTTGGACAAACTCGCGAACACCCACATGGACACACACACTTGCACACACACTTACAATTAATGCATTTTTGTGGTAATGGCTACAAATTAAGCGTAAATTACATGGCCAGCGATATTGATATACCGCATTTTTGAACGATGAAATTGGTTGAACAGTTGCTCTTTTACTTTTTAAATGTACACAAATTGTGTTGATTTATCTGCAGTAATTTTATTAAGAAAACCAAATGAAAATTGCACATTAAGTGTTATAAATGTAGGTAAATAAATTTTAAATTTTTGAACAAATTCTTATAATGTCAATATTTATTGTAAAGCTGTTACACGGACAATAAAAAGTGATTGGAAATATTAAGTATACGCAAGGAGAGTTTTGCATCTAAAATAAATAGAAATTCAATTGTAATACATATCAAAATATGATTTTAGTTACTTTTGAAGATCTTTAAACAAATAAATTAATCTATTATAATAACAGATGATAAAATCATGTATCGCTGTAAGAAATTAACTTTTAATTAACAGCTTTGGTTTATACATTAAATACAATTGAAATAGAGGAAAAACAATTTCAAATTTTTGAACAAGTTTCTGTAGTGTCGATACTAATTATAAAATTTGTATATGCAGAATATAATGTTATAGGAAATTATAAGTATACGCCACGTGAGTTTTAATTATAGGTATTATTATAGTATTATTATAAAATTATAATACCTATTAGAATATATTTGATATTAAGTTTTGTTACACATACAAAAGGGTATGATGGGAAATATTAAGTATACGCAATGTAATAAAGCTTTATTTGGTTAAAGTTATTATTATTATTATTTTATTATTGTTATTTATTATATTATTTTCAATAATTTCTTTTGAAAATTGGAATATCATTAATGATTTATAAGAAATTTTCAATAGAAAATTTTATTATTAAGTACAGACAATTAAATAATTTGGCCCTTTAAAAATTAACTTTAAATCAAAGGTGTGGACCATATTAAATTAAAACTTTCAAATACACGGTAGGTACAATATAAATATGTCGGAGTCTGTTCCACCGAAGTCCGTTTATTCATTATCGCGAAGCGAGTTTCGATGCTTTCACAGGCGAATTCTAGAGCACACTGCCCTCTCGATCGTCTTACTGTCTATGCCTGAGCCATCGAACCACACTCGCGTCGAGACGCTGTCGCCCCGCAATAACTGTACTTGGCAAAGCGACAAAATGCGGACAACCAACAAAGCGCAAATGAAGAATGATGCAATCTAACATGCACACTCTTAATTACGCAGTGTCAATGTGCCGAAACGCACAAGCAACTACGCAATGCCAAAATGCCAAAGTGCACCTACAACTACGCAGCAATGTGCCGAGACGCACGCACAGCTGCGCAGTGACGTCAGTGTGTCGAATCTGCATTACTTACTCTCCGACAAATATATATTGATGTGCAATATAAAGTATACGCAATGCAAAAGATTTTTAATGCATTTGATTACAATAAGTATATATTCAATCATATTACCAATTGAATTATTTGTTCAACACATTTGTAAATATCTGAAGATTAAAGTCTGAGTAACGAAAAACTTTTCTTATTTAATTACATGTAATTCAATCGTTGGGCAGTTCAAATTAAACGCATTCGCGCATGAATCGAATCTAATTGAAACTTTCAGATTGAATTTGCTTTGCTAAAAAGTCAATTTTAATACCTCTTGAGTTAGTTAAAAGAGAAGTTCGTATGTGGTAAGTTAGCTTTGAAGCTTTTTCCATTTGTCAGTGGAACTTTTAGTACTATAAATGTAAACATTTTTTGTTCAATTGCCTTAATGAACTGGCCTCTATGTTGATCTAGTGCTGATGCTGTTAACCTTGTGCTTGTTAGCCTTTTTGTATGCCATTAGCAACTAGCCACACACACAGAATAAGAAGAAAAAGAAGAAGCCTTTGGTGTTTGTCGAACTATTTTGCATTCGAAGCAGTCACCACACAAGCAGTCCAAGCACGCAGCAAGAGACTGGGAGAGGGGGATTGAAGAAGATAACGCCCCGATTTCAGCACTTTGAAAAAGTTTAAATATAAATTAAAAACTTTTCTCATTTTTTTCTCTTCTTTTTGTTGTTGTTTTTCTTTTTGTTGCTCTTTTATTTGGCATGTATTTTATGTGTATGCAAAGTAAAAAGTTTGCTGGGCGACATTGAGCAGCGCAGCCAAGCGCAGGAGTTGTTATTAAGTATACGCAATGTTGTGGCTATCGGCATTAGCACATTTTAATCTTTGGCCGTAATCCTTTACCAATTTCCGTTTCGGTTACTTTCACACAGCCTTGAGCCATGTGGATATCGCGATGCCGACGACGAACGAGATGAATGAATAGCTGGCTGGCAGCTTAGCTTGAATTTATGTATTGACCGTTTTCGTATTTGCAATACATTATTGCTGTCAGATGAAGTTGTCCCTTTTGTAAAATTAATTGCATCCTTTTTGGCTAAAATTACCAAAGGAGTGGGAGAAAGAGTTCGACTAGCAGACGACATTGTTGTAATATTTTTGTTAGTAAAATGTGGTCAAAGTTTTGGTTGCCATAAAGGCGCAAACAACTAGCTATCCGTATGTATGTGTGTGAGGGGGGTGCATGTGTGTGTGTTTGCATGTAGGCTAACCGCAAACATCTGACCGTAATGCAAACGCATTTGCTGCTCGCAAGCGCTTTGAGCCTTGTGAACACATTGCGGCCCACTTGGAACTCGCCTCAACTCTCTACTCAACTCAACTCAACTCGACTGGGCAAGTTTCAGAGTAACCGAAAAATGCTGTTGCTGATCATTTGCTTGCTTTTGCATTAAAACAAACTGTAGCAGCTTGCGGCGGGGAGGTGGAGGGAAACAAGTGGGCGGAACAACTAGTTCAACATAAAAGGCATTGCATTTTGCTTGCTTGCGGCTTGCTTGAGGCCAGCCCCGAGTCAACCTTGTGCAACGGGCAAAAATCAGTGGAAGTGGCAGCAAAGTGCACTGGGTATGTGTGTTTGTGTGTA